>NW_026712311.1:8201564-8726564 GCF_030504385.1 Musca domestica
CCAAATTAATTAATTTAAAAAAAATTCCTTTCTTGGAGTTCCCATAGAAATCTGTGTGTAGAACCTCCCCACTGAAAAGGCCTCGTATCTACTCCCAGATGTATAGCTTGAGATTCATTTGTCTAAAAATAACGTTCGGAATCCATATTCTACATAATTAACTCTCCACTTTGGTTAAGATATTATACAAGACTTTTTAAGTAAAGGAAGACATTAAAGATTTTTTGTTTTTCTAAGAATCGCCTTCTCTAGACAAAAACCCCCTGTAGAGGACATCTAGAAATGTAATTCTTCTTATAAGTAATTTACAGATGTTTAAATATGAATGGGTCAGAAACGTTCCATAGTCCGATAAAATGTATTCTTAATATACCTTGACGAAAGACCAATAGCTCATCTCAGAGAGGTAGCCTAAATAAAATATATATTCATAATCAGCATAAAATTCTAAGGCGATTTAAAGATGTCCGTATGTCTGTCAATCAAATCACGATACAGCCCACATTATTTGACGTAGAGCTTCAAAATTTGGCAAAGCAATTTGTATTGTGTCCATGATGATTGGCTTTGAGATTCACGGGTCCACGTTTTAATACACAGCCGCCATACAACGGTACCTCTCGATATTCGGTATTTTGATGAATCCCGCCACATTTTTTCACCGATTTGTCTAAAAATTGGATTTTTAGGTCATAGTGGGCTATAGCTCTGGTTGCGAAACATTGTATGTATAGGTCCACGTTTTTGTATAACTCCCATATAACGGTATCTCCCGATATTCAGCATTTTGATTATTTTTCCCATTTAAAATTGGTATTTGTAGTTCACAATGGGTTGTAGCTCCGGTGGCGCAACAAAGTATATAGAGGTTCACACTTTGGTATAGCTCCCATATAACGATACCTCTCGATATTCGGTAATTTGATGATTTTCGGCACATTTTTTTGCTGATTTGTCTAAAAATTGGTATTTGTAGGTGATAGAGGGTTATAGCTTCGGTGGCGGAACATTGTATGTAAAGGTACACTTTTTTGTATAGCTTCCATATAACGGTACATTTTGATAATTTTTGCCACATTTTTCCACGGATTTGTCCAAAAATTGAAATTTGAGGGTCATAATGGGCCCTACAAATAAGTCCACGTTTTTCTACAGCTCCCATATAACGGTATATCCCGATATTCGGTATTTTCATGATTTCCCACCACGTTTTTTTTACCGATTTGTCTAAAAATTGGCATTTGTAGGGTTCTAACTTGTGTGGCGAAACATTGTATGTATAGGTCCACATTTTTGTATAGCTCCCATGCAACGGTACCTCCCGATATTCGGTATTTTGACGAGTTTTGCCACAATTTTTTCCGAATTTGTCTAAAAATTGTTATTTGTAGGTCATAGTGGCTTACAGCTCTGGTAACGAAACATTGTATGTAGAGGTCCATATATTTGTATAGCTCCCTAATATTCAATATTTTGACGATTTTTGCAACATTATTTCACGAATTTGTCCAAAATTTGGTATTTGTAGGCCGTAATGGATTATAGTGTACATAGTGTACATGGTACTTCCAGGTATTCAGTATTTTGGTGATTTTCGCCACATTTTTCCAGAAATTTGCAAAAAAATTGGCATTTGTAGCTCATGATGGTTCTAGCTACGGTGGCAGAACATTGAATATGTAGGTCCACGTTTTCAAATAGCGCACATACATCGATACCCACCATGATATATAAAATTGTCTTTTTTATCCAAAGTGGAGGGTATAAAAAATTCGCCCCGCCCGAACTTATTTTTTTACTTGTTTTTATTTTTTTTTTCTTGATTTGGAATTTTTTTCCCTGCAATTCTGAACTTTTCTGTATTCTAAAAAAAAGAATTGTAATCTTTCTAACTTAGCTTTATTCCACTGTGACTTATCTTCAAAAGAACAAAGGAAATTCAAAGGTTTGTCAAATCGGCATACCTCTCTTTCTCTCTGAACTGCATTTGTATGCACATCGGCTTAAGCCGTTCTTTGAATAGGGCGAGAGAAAGAAAAATTTGTTTACAATAACATGTCACTGTCATTAAAGTTCCTTTGTTGTTGTTGTTGTTGCCATTCAATGTTTAACATGGTCACAGCAAACAACAATTACAAGAAAATCTTATTAAAAGGCCAATTTTCTTACAAGGCAAGACATGAATTCTTTTATTATCGGTAAATCCCCAGATCTGAGTGAGGATAGGTGTATGTGTGTGTAAGTGAGTGAGGATTGTGTAGGCAGAGGACAGCCACAAAAAATTCGGTTACACGAAGAGAAAAAAAAAACAGAATTAAAAGGAAGAAGAAGATAAATGCCTTTGAGCCCACCAAAACACACGCACTCACTCTCACACTCACAAAAGCCCACAATGACAGATCCCTGGCTAAAAGCATCTCAACAAAGATTAAAGGCTTTAAAACCGAATCACACGGAATGCCGCCAACAAACATCGGCATCAGCTTTACCCACAACAACTAAATTTGTCAATAATCTTAAATCAAATACACCACCCCAACAAACTTCCCAAAAGCAAACAAATCCAATATCGCCGCTATCTCGCCATAGATCAAAATCTCTCACAGAATCGGATATTGGAAATACATTGGGGCAAAGGAACGGATTTTCTTGTGAAAAATGTTACGCTTCAATAGGCATGCGCTCGCTCATGGTTATTAGCCAGAGATGACGGCGTTTATCAAGCGTGTCCACATTTCGTAGATGCCTTTGGATCGATCCAACACTACCCTGGCTTGATGGCTGCTGCTGTAGCTGCTGATGTGTGGCAGAGTGTGATGTGGTGTGGTTATCACATCAGAGATCGTTAACAGTTCGCCTGACTTTGTTGTTCACAACTTTCCCACACTTTAGCCAAATCGCCGCCACATGGACATGTTTCTTTTTTGAGAGCCCCAAGCCAATGCATCCACCACCACCACCAACACTAATCAAAATATCCCAAAGATGTTATGATCAATTGATCACAAAATCAAAAAAAAACGAAAAAGAAGTGATCCTAGCTCAGGCGCATGCATACATAAATAACTACTCCATGTAATCTGCATTGCTACATATGTATTTTCCTGGTAAGCAAAATCGACAGACTCACATGCAATTGCTCCGGCTGTGTGCTCCGCTGTTGATCGTGTTATTACATCTGTAACTTTTCTCCTCTCATTTTCCCCACACACACACACACACGCACAGCATATCAAGCGGCCAAAACTAACAGCCCACAGTCAGTCAGTCGTCGGTAAGACTTCCTAACCAGATATCTATCTATCTATTGTATCTGACTGTCTTTTAGCTAAGGTAACTGTCTCGAACGAGTTCGCCTACGCATTTTATGAATAGCCAAACAACTGACTGACAAACAACACAACACAACAGCGCTCAACCTGGTCGTAGTTGTTTTACTCCCATGTTGCAAGGCTCGCTGCAGCAGTACAATTTAAAAGCGGTTTCCCCATGTGCCATCAAACACACATCAGAGTGTGGTTTGACTGCTTGAATTTAAATTAATATCTAAGACGTTGACGGAGAGCGGAGACTGCGCGTGCTTATAACGCTAAAATACCTTGGGCGTATTCCAAGACAACAACAACAATTACAATAACAATCACCACCAGCACTATTCTCACTTGCCACCTTTTTTATGGATGCTTTACTCATACGTACTGCAGACTTGGATGCTGACTGACTGACTGCATATATTCCCAAATGCAAAAAGCCAAAGTGAAGAACTTTTAGAATTGAGGAACGTCTTTTTTTTTGCGAAGAGGTATTGTTTTATTATTACTTCAAATTATATAGATGGGAATTCAATAGGAGGGTTGGTATGATAATTAGGGGGAGGCTTTGTTTTATATTTAAAATTATTGGTTTTGAGATATTTTCACGCGATCTGAGTGACGAAGTTTTTCGGCAATTTTTGGCAAAACATTATACACTTACATTCTCCTCTGTTCTTATTTTGGTCGACTTGCTCTGGAGCACCCAAGTATGTCCAGTTTCGCGTTGGGCGTCAAATAAATTTTTCGACTTCTCATTTTAGTGATTCAGTGGCCTAGGCCTGCTAACGTAAGTACAGCGCAGTAGACAAATATTTAAACTTTCCAAAGGAATTGTGGCTTTAAAGCTGTCTGAGTAACAGTATCCGAACACATGGAAAATCTCTAGAAAAGCTGTGGATGAAGTATGTGGCGGCAGATTTTCATAGTAGAATTGTTTTTTGAAGTCCTCATTCAACTGGTGCCCAAACCGACTCTCTCGTATTCTTTTAAAATATTATATGAAGGACATATTCATTTGACCATTCTGAGATTTTTGAGGACTTTTTTCATTGCCCCGAAATGTTAACTCGAATTCGAGTAAAGAATAAAACTCGCTCGAATTCAAGTCGCTCAAAATTAAATCTTGAACTATATGATCCATATTCGAGCTTTTTTCAGAATTATTTCAGTTCAAAATCGTGGGGCCTTGTGTCATACTCTCATCTATGCCACTCAAATAAGAACGAGTAAGTTTTGCTTGTTTTCGAGTGAAATCCTCTCAAAATCGAGCAGATTCTACTCTTGTCGAGAACTTTTTCAGTTTTTGCCATACCCTTGTTATACCTTCAGTCATATGGCTAGAGAGGGTAATATCATTTGAAACCGCCAAAATGTGCCTCATCGAAATAACGGTTTTAGACCCTAGGTCTCTTTAGTTTTTAGACCCTAGGTATTTTTCAGGACATTTGAAATCGATCTATCGATGGCCGTCCCTCCGACCGTCCGTCCGTCTGTCTGGTTGGTTCGCACGATAATCCTCGAAGAAAATATCGTATTTGGTCCAAACTTGGTAAATCGTAATATTATTATCAAACTTAGATCGAGGTCGGAGATGGTCAATATCGGTCCAATCCTTCTGGTCGAAAGTATAATCCGATTTCATTTTGGGATTTGGGATAATCCGATTAACACATTTTGGGATTCCAGCCTTATTCCTTCGCCCAATACCTAATTTAGCATCATTTAGTAGTTTTCGAACAAATATAGGACACATTTCCAACACCACCTCCATATCTTAACCATAGACACCAAATACACCTAAATAAGAGATTTCCGGATTCCAGCCTCATTACTTCACACAATACCAAATTTAATATCATTTAGTATTTTTTGTACAAATATAGGACACATTTCCAAAACCACCTTTATATCTCAACCGGTGACACCAACAGAGACCTAAATAACAGATTTCCGGGAACTGGCCTTGTTACTTCACCCAATACCTCATTTAGTATTTTTTGTAAAAATATAGGACGCATCTCCAAAAACACCTTTATATCTCAGCCCGTGACACCAACAGAGACCTAAGTAACAAGTTTCGGGATTTTAGCCTTATTACTTCACCCAATACCTAGTTTAGCATCATTTAGTAGTTTTCGTACAAGTATAGGACGTATTTTCAAAACCACCTTCATATCACAACCCCAGACACCAACAGAGACCTAAATAACATATTTTGGGATTCCAGCCTTATTCCTTCACCCAATACCAAAATTGGTATCATTTAGTATTTTTTGTACAAATATAGGACGAATTTCCAAAACCACCTTCATATCTCAACCGCAGAAACCAACAGAGACCTAAGTAACAAGTTCCGGTATTTCAGGATAGTGTCATTTAGTATAATCACGCCAGAAAGTATAATCACGCCAGGTGCGAAAATGTACAATATTGGTCCACTTCATAAAGTACCTCACCCACAAAGGGTAAATATTTTAAATCTTCAAATCACACACATCACAATATTTGTATTAACCCTAGGTCTGGTTAGGTCGATCCACTCCTTCTGATATCTCCCTCACAAAAGGGTCTAAATGTTGAATATCCAAAACGATAATATAATCCGAAATAAGCATTCGGTTCTCTTCATATGTAGCATATCCCATTATTTCTACTAACAAAAAATCTGCTGTGAAGCTGGCACATATCGTCCATTCCCTTTGGTATCTCTCCCGCGAAGGGTCAACATTTTTAATACCGATTCCGTTCAGACTTGTTACATCTTAATACTTCCATCAACACAAGATCTGTAATAAAGTTGGTAGAGATAGCACCATTCCTTCTGGAATTTCCCTACAAGCGAACTTCTATGTCCAAAAAAGTTTTCAAATAGCAATATTTTAAAATCGAAATTCCGGCCAATCATTATATTTCTACTAAAAAATTTGGGAAATGGCCGGAGTAGTAGATTTTAGCCCCGTCTGAAACGGACCCTGTTTCGTAAGAAAACAACAAAATTAGTACCCCCTCTATGCTATGGTATATTTCTACTAAAAAATTTGGGAAATGGCTGAAGTACTAGATTTTAGCCCGTTCTGAAACGGACCACGTTTCGTAAGGAAACGACAAAATTAGTACCCCCTCTATACTTTGGTAGCAGGTATAGCAAATCTCTTATCCATTTCCCTTGATTTTTATGAGTGAAATTTCCCATAAATTGTTACACCACCACATTTTTGGTACGAACCCTCAGTCTCAGCACCAAAGTTCTAAATGAATTTCGTTTTTATTTTTTTTCGTACGCATTTAGATTTTGTTCACACATTATTTAGCCAAGCTTGAAGCGTAAAGAAAAATAGAAAAAAAAATTAAATCTTTCCAAGTGTAGGCACAACTTAGGCTGCAACCAAAAGACAAGCCAAGTTGGTTGCATCTTCTGGCCTAAAGCATTAGGTTGGAAAGCCTGGAACTGAGTCATTGGCAAACTCCAACACACTCTCACACACAGCACTTAAATAACCAAAAAGGCCCAACCCAAAAAACAAAACGACAAAACGACGGCTGGAAAAAATGGCATTGGCAAATTGGTATTATGAAATATGGATGTGTAAGGACAATAAAAGCAACAAAAAAGAACAAGGAATATGGAAGACTAAGTGACTTCGTATTTTCCTCCCCCCCAACCGTCACTTTATCATGGATTGGTTTGCGAAATTGCATGGCCAAATGCAAATGTTGAACGCCATTTAAGTACCACCAAACGTATTGCATGGGAACCACCAAACCCAGGTCTCTGACAATAATGTATGACCAAAGACAACGAGGACAACGACGGCGACGACGATCAAGGAAAGAAAAGGTTCTCCATTTGGTTAAGTTTATAAAATATTTGCACTCAACCAAAGAAAAGTAAACAATTAATACCCAGTTCCCAAGGCAATTGCCAAACGGAGCCGACTTCTAAGGTATATTTTTCTCCGCCGAAATGTTGGCAGACAAAAATGTTCCAACACCAGGAGTTTTTGTATTAGTGCCATTATTAGGCTCAATGGTTTCAAAGAAAAGAACTGGGTGCAAAATTTGCTCTCCATGAAGAGAGAAAAAAAAAATACAGAAGTCCCTTACACTATTTGTTAAGCTTTTAGCCTCATTGACTTTTAACAAGTGTTTTCTTGTATTTCTGAAGTAGTTATTCTGGCTTTTGACTGCTCCTCGAACCAAATGACAATGTCTGTCCAACCTTCCAAAAACATAAAAATAAAAACTCTTTGTCAAAGTCAATACAACAGATGTCTATGCGAGTAGTTCCCATCAATTAATTGCCATCTTGTCGGAATCAACAACCAAAAATCGAAGCATATTTCCCCACTTAATGGCTGGCTGGGATGACAATCAAATCCACCCCCATATTTGTTGTCTTTTTGTCAGGCATGTCAAGCAAATCTTTGGATTTGAATTGCCAGACCACCGCTTGAGTTGGATGATTATGAAATCATTTGAAATTCAATTTAGAAGGCTTTTTCCTATGATATTTATTGCCATGGCCTGAGGCACACAAAACTTTGGTGGGGTAATCACAGCTTTTTGACAGAAAAGAATAATACTCTGCAAAGAAAACGTATTATGACAATGTTCGCAAATCGTTTTTAATAGTGTCTTCGTTCATATCACTCATAACAATATCAGTATTATCTTGGTTATAATGTAAAACCCTCAAGCGAAACACCAAAGAGGTCCTTTTAGTCCTTTTTTTCAAAATATGGTCAAAAACTCCCTTTTAGACGGGATCGTAGCTTGTCAAAATATACCACAAAATTGTTGGTCATCAAATTCCATATACATGCCATAACACCTTACCGAACCTTACGGAAACGTAAGTAATTCATGAATATCAAAAACACATTTTAGGGTTAAAGCTGTACTCCGTGCGAGTTTATGCAAAATTCTCCTACAAAGAATCATTTTCGAGAAATGTCCTCATCAAATTTCAGTAGAAGTCTTCAAAGAAGGAAGAAGTCTTCCATTGTTATCCAGAAATTATATACATCAATTTTTCCAAAAACAAGTTAAAAAATATGTACAGGGTGAGATGAAAAAACTGCAACCAACTTCAGACTGCTGTCATTTCTAAGCCACTCATCCGACAGCTGTTAAAATTATTCCAGTGATAGGTCATTATATTGTTTACAAGCGTACAAAAGCATTTTGGTCAGAATTTTCCAGAAAAAAAGTTATTCACGACGGAATTCAAGCGTGATGGTGTGATTTCTTTATATTTGGCTGGAAAACCACAAGTGGCTATCCATAGAGCACTCCAGCATTTAAATGTGAATAAATCTTTTGTGTCTCATACCATCGCTCGTTACCGTGATACTGGTAGCGTAGCCCGACGTCAAGCAAGTGGACGGAAGAAAACAGCAACATCAGTAGAAATGGTTCGAAAAATAACCAGTGGCCGAAAAATGGTTCGTGAGCTGAACATATCGCAATATTCCACGCAGCAAATGTTCAAAAATGAGCTCGGGGTAAAGCCATTGAAATTCCAAAAAGTGCAAGAACTTACACCGAAACAGAAAGAAAATAGACTCAAAAGAGCTAAAGAGTGGCTTCACTTGGCCGAAAGTGGTGAACTGCCGAATTTGGTTTTCCCCGGTGAGAAAACATTCGTTGTCCAGCAGTTTATAAACAAACAAAATTATTGAAAGAGGTCAGTTGAAAATGTGCACCTTCGGTTGGCCATCAGAACTCAAGCGCCGGCCACGGTGATGGTATGGGCCTCCATAACAGCCGATGGTCGCCCTCCGCTCATATTAATCGACCGTGACATCAGAATAAATGCCGAATATTATTGCGAAAATATTCTGGAGGGTGTATTAAAGCCTTGGGCACGGAAAAATTTTGGCCGCAGACCTTGGATATTTCAGCAGGACTCAACACCATCGCACTCAGCACGCGCCACCCAAGAATGGTTACAAAATGAGGTTCCTCGCTTCATTTCCAGCGCACAATGGCCACCAAAATCTCCGGATACCAATCCGTTGGAGTATTTTGAAATGCAAGGTTGGCACTAAAAAGTACCAAAGTGTCGATCACCTCAAACAAGGACTTCGCCGGGAATGGGCCAAAATACCGCAGAACAACATTCGGGCAGCGTGTGACGGTTTCATTGCCCCCTTGAAGGCCATAATTCGAGCCAAAGGTGACCAATTCGAACAAATCTAAACTTATTCTAAAATTTGATGTTATTTCCGACATTTTTAGCTTTCATTCAATAAAATTAAAAACAATGTACAAATCTCACCCTGTAATGGGAAAAACGGGATAAATGTTAATTTCGCGTTTTATGAGCTTATTGAAATTTTGACCCTTTTGTGGAGGAAGTACCAAAAGGAGTGGACTAAAATATTCCATTTTCACACCACACACCATTTAAGACAATCGGACTCTTACATCACATTTTATAAGAGTTATCACACTGTTGTCCCTTTGTGGGAGAGGTACGGGATGGAGTGGACCGATATTGTTCATTTTTGCAGCTGATGCAAATATTAGGATTTTGAACAGAATCGGATTTTCCTATCTCTTTCTGTGCAGTAAATTATTACAGACGGACGAACATCGCTAGATGGACCCCAAATGTCCTGAAACGGATTTGGTCCAAGGAGACCTGGGGTCTAACACTGTTATTTCGATGAGGCACGTTTTGGCCGAATAAAATGATATATACCCTCTCTAGCCCCTCTATGACTGAGATTAAAAAAAAAACGAGAATATTTTTCCGATTTTATTTATCAATTTTTTGCGTTTGATGCATGAAAGTAGCATAAAATTTCGTGTTAGGTACAATGTGTTAAAGGAAGAAATATTCTATATTCTATATATAAATATTCAAAATGTCACTATAAACCTTAGGATAAACCATAAATAAATAGTTTTTAAAAAAATTCCACTGGAAATTTATATATTTCAAGTACATTTTTGCTGCTATTTTAACACTTTCCCATTCTAAGTCAAAATCTCCCTTATTACTCTATTTTTGGGCAAAGTGTCAAAGGAAGAAATACTCTACATGGAATTTCATTATAAGTCTCTGAACAAAAAAAAATTTGTATACCTTACGTGTTCCGTAAAAAATATAGTAGGAAAAAAGTAAATTCAATTTTGTTTACAAAATCCGCACTTTACAAACTCAGCACTTTTTCCAAATTCGCTGTAAATATTCTTATAATTTCACTGTTCAAGCCTACTTAGAATCTAGGTTTGCTATCCACATTCCAAGTAGGCTTGATAGCACTAGATTTGTAGTTCAAACTTCCAAAACAGTTTTCCGTCCAAACTTTTTAAAGGTCTTTATATAGCCTTAACCATACGTAAAGGGATCCCAATAGTTAGAGAGGCTGGAGATATAGATTACTTCAAGAATCGTTGTTATATTATTAGTCACTTTTTGGTATTGTCCCTATATAAGGATAAATCCCGATTTTAAGCTTATTTTACATTTCAATCATAATGTGCCTTTAATTTCGTAAAATGTTGGTATTCTAAGTTCGCTTTTGTGAAGGAAAGCTACTGGCAAAATCAATTATCAATATAGCGCCAGTTCAGTTTGGTACAGCTCTTTAATAAAGATACCCCTTGATTTTAGATATTTCAAAGGTTTTGCCCATATTTTGCCAATCGGAAAAATATGTGAGAAGGTATTTTCTAGATGCATCTTAAATCTACACAACCCTTCTTTAGAATCTTCTATTTATAGAAGACTTCATACCATGCTCAATTTAAGAAAATAAATTTCCCGTTTTTGTGCAACTTTCTTTTGATTTATAAATTCCCAAATTGTGTACAAACTTGCGCATGCGTAGCAATACCAAAAATTGGCGGCACTGATGTTTCAAAGCCAATAAATTAAATTGCTATTCATGCATTGAGAGAGAGAAAAAATAAATTAATTTTGTAACGGCATCAACTGCCCACAGATAAAACATAAATATTTCTTTTCTTTCCGTGAATTTCTCACCAAAGAAGAAATTCAAAATTTAATGAAACGAAAAAAACAGCCACACAACCCAAAATCAAAAACTCCCACACTCGGCTGGCTCACAGCATTTGCATCGCTTCGAAGAGAACAGAATGGGAAAATATTAAAACAAAAGAGCTTTCAAGCATTTTAGCATAAATTACAATTTGTCATACAAAAGAGGAAGAAGAAGAAGAAAACAGATTTTTAAACAAAATCAATGACAATGATATCGGAAAGATATGCCAAGGTAAATATTACGGCAATGATTTCGTAAAAACTAACCCCAAAGAGTTAAGGAGGCAACCATGCTTGGATTGCAATAAATAAAAAAAAACAACAAAATGCAGAAAGGTGTCTGTCTCGGGAATGGGGACATAAATCGTCCATAAAGATAATGCAAACTCATAAAAATGGCCATAACAATGGCTTGATGGTACATAAATGTCAAAAAGATGGTTCACACAAGAAAAAGCCCTACACACATCACTCTCTCCCATCACCCTTCTTCCAACTCAGTCCGGAACTTTATGTTGCCAGCTAATGGAATATAATAGCCAAATGTGGAATTCCAAAATAGCTTTTAGAGCCCATTCAATGCTGAAGGCCTAGCGTGTGCCTCTAGTTTGAATATCAAGTGCATTTCATTTCATTTTCTTTTGAAAATAAATAAAAAATCGATTTAAATTAACACTTTACTCGTATATCACTTCTTCTTTTCCTTTTTTCAATTTCCATTTCATCTCCATCTTTTGTTCACAATCATGTCCATTCACTTAGTTGGCCCGGATTGCCGGCCATTGAGCAAGCTCTTCAAATATTTACGCATAATAAAAATGTGAATGAAATTGATATGACATGGGCTTGGGCATGGGATTCGGCTTCGGCTTGGTGGAATCGAAGCATCTACCAAAACACCAGAGTTGGCTTGCACCACTTTAAGTAAGCGCTTGAGATGGCGTTGATAGTTGTAGGTGTTCTTTCTTGGCTGGCCCCATCATCAACGTTATGGCCTTTATTTTGGTGCCGGGAATGTTATGGATATCTCCCGTTTTTATTATGGCATGACACCAAGCCGATACAAGATATTGCTGGAGCATTATCAGCAGCGGCACTCCAATCCGACAGACAGACGTTGTCGAAGACAATGGGAACAGAATGTTTCACAAAATACTGCAACAAGGTGCGTTTTGTTGGCACTTGTTGTTTTCTACACCCTACAGTAGGGTTCATATTTATTTCAAATGTTTGGTACAGAATTATTGACAGGGTATAAAAACGAGATCGCTTGTAGGATTTCTGCAAATAATTATCCTGTTATAGACCTTAAGTATATATAAGACACATATTTATTGATATCACGTTTGTAGCAGAGCTATATTCTACAATACAAATAGTCTATCCATAGCAGATCCGTAGAGGCTTTTATTTCCACAGGAGGCCTTTTCTCCATAGAAGACCTATCTTCTTCTTATATATATATATATATATATATATATATATATATATATATATATATATATATATATATATATATATATATATATATATATATATAATACTAAAAAATTGACTGACTGACATATTCATCAAAGCCTAAGCTAGAATCTTGAAATTTTGCATTTGGTGGGGCTGGGCTAAGGCTGGATTTGGAAATTCGGACTAGAAGTGTACTAAAAGTACTAAAAAGCACAAAATTTCGTACCTTTTGTAAACAGATACAGCTAATATATTGACATTTGGTATAAAAATGTGGTTTTATACAGTTAGGTGCTTTTGTAAATGGGTATTAGGTGCTTTTGTAAATGGGTATTAGGTACAATTTGGTTTTGGTTGAACGGATTGATTTGGGAATTAAAAATTTTGGTACTTGGTCTTCTGCTGGTGGTTAGGGTTAAGATAAAGAGTTTGGTTAGGAAATGCGCTCAGCAATCATACGAAAGGTACTAAATGGTACTAAATTTGGTGTTGGGTGATCCAAATTTAAATATAGAGGTCTCTTTTTGTATCTGGATTTGAGCTATCAAGGTGGTTTTGGAAATGTGTACCATAATTGTAGAAAAAGTACTAAATGGTACTAAATTTGTTATTGAGTGAAGGAATAGAGTTCGAATTCTCAAATTTGATAATGAGGTCTCTGTTGGTATTTGGAATTGAGATATGAAGATGGTTTTGGAAATGTGTGTTATATTTGTAGGAAAAGTACAAAATAGTACTGAATTTGCTATTGGGTTAAGGGGTAGAGTGTACTACAATTTTACGACAATTGGTATCTGAGGTATCTGAGGTTGTGATTTGGCGGTGGTTTTGAAAATGTGTTCCATATCTGTACAAAAAGTACTAAATGGTACTAAATTTGGTATTGAATGAAGGGATAGGGCTGGAATTCTCAAATTTAATATTAAGGGGCCTGTTGGTATCAGGAACTGAGATATGAAGGTTTTTTTGGAAATAGTACGAAAAGTACCAAATAGTACTAAATTTTGCTATTGGGTTAAGGGGTATAGTGTACTACAATTGTACGACAATTGGTATCTGAGGTTGTGATT
The DNA here is from genome assembly GCF_030504385.1 of Musca domestica. Taxonomy (NCBI): domain Eukaryota; kingdom Metazoa; phylum Arthropoda; class Insecta; order Diptera; family Muscidae; genus Musca; species Musca domestica. Next base: position 8,215,424 of record NW_026712311.1, read on the forward strand.
TGGCGGTGGTTTTGAAAATGTGTTCCATATTTGTACAAAAAGTACTAAATGGTACTAAATTTGGTATTGAATGAAGGGATAGGGCTGGAATTCTCAAATTTAATATTAAGGGGCCTGTTGGTATCAGGAACTGAGATATGAAGGTTGTTTTGGAAATAGTACGAAAAGTACCAAATAGTACTAAATTTTGCTATTGGGTGAATATAATAAATAAATTTTGGTATCTAAGGTTGAGAATTAGCGGCGGTTTTGAAAATGCGTCCTATATATTTTTACGAAAAGTACTAAATGGTACTAAATTTGATATTGAGTGAAGGGATAGGACTGGAATCCTCATATTTGGTCAAGAGGTCTCTGTTTGTATCTGGAATAGAGATTTGGCGGTGGTTTTGAAAATGTGTTCTATATCTGTTGGTATCTGGAGTCGAGATATAGAGGTGGTTTTGGAAATTGTACGAAAAGTACCAAATAGTACTAAATATGTAATTGGGTGAAGGGGTAGAGATAAAATCCTGAAATTTGATATTTAGATACATTTTGGTATCTGATGTTGAGATTTGGTGGTGGTTTTGGAAATGTGTCTGATATTTATACGAAAAGTACTAAGTGGTACTAAATTTGGTATTGGGTAAGGGGCAAGACTGGAATCCTTCAATTTTACATAGAGGTCTCTGTTGGTATCTGGAGTTGAAATACGAAGTGGTTTTGGAAATGTTTAATATAATTGTACGAAAAGTACTAAGTTTGGTATCGGGTGAAGAGATAGAATTGGAATCCTCAAATGTAATATATACGAAAATACTAAATGGTACTAAATTTGGTATTGGGTGAAAGGAAAGGGATAGAATTCACAAATTTGATTTTGAAGTCTCTATGAAATTGAGATATGGAAGTGGTTTCAGAATTCTGTACAATAATTATACGAAAAGTACTAAGTGCTATTAAATTGGGTATTGGAAAAAGGTATAGAGCTGGAACATCCAGAATTTTATATTGAGGTCACTGTTGATTTCTATGGTTTACATACGGAACGTTGAAACTGTTTTAGACAGACTAATTCGATGTGGGACCAGTGTGCCTCGGTAAAATTCAAATTGGAAGATTTTGTTGTAAAGGGTAAACATTTCCCGAATATATTTCCAAAAAAATGGAAAAATTGAATAATTTATAAAATTTTGAAAAACTGAAAATTTATGAAGTTTTGATTAAGAAATTTTTTCGAACTGAACAAATTGTGCATTTTCAGTATTTAAAAGGCCTAACACGAACTGTACTAAAACGTAAACTGTACACGAGCGTATCTAAAATTTTAAGGCCGACCTTCTCGTTGACATAGTTGCGGACACTTGCTAGTTGCATATAAGAAGAATTCCGATAAATGATGTTGTCTATGTGGTAGATCTGTGGAAGGTCTTCAATCTAAATAAGACTTTTATAAATTTTCCTCGTCAAGCGAGGCCTATTGAAGCTCTCCAATAAGAAGAAGTCTCTTGAAGGTCTTTGGAAGATCTGTAGAAATCTATTCCCATATATTCCCATAAAAGATGTTTTAACTGTAAAATGCCCGTAAGAAACTTATTTTCCTCAGCTAGACCCCTGAAATGCCTGCCATCAAGAGAATACCATGCAAATTCTTCATAAATATGAAGCTAGCCTATTTTAGGCTTGTAGGGAACATCCTACAACCTCTTATGCCCACATCCAACCAGCCCTTTCGTAGGCTTTGTTTGCAGTCTTCCACTGATCAGCTAAATGGTTGGGCATCTTTTTGTTTGTCGAGGTTTTTAGCTCTTAACATTGAATTGATTTGCATAAAATGTGAAATGAATGCTGTTAAGGCGGACAGACAGATGGACGGGTGAACCAACCGAACGATGTGAAGAGTTCTTTTGTTTATTCTGCTGCTCGACCCCAAGTTGTCAACATAATCGCTGGGCATGTTAAGGTATGGGAAGAGACTCCATGGTGTGTGTCGCTGTTCATTTGATTTTCTTTAGCCGGCCAACTGACTCTCTCATGGCCTGATTGCCCTATTCTGGTATGTTATTATTGTATCACCGGCATGTCGTTAATGTCATCTTTCATTATCGCATCAAAAATATTTAAAGACCTGCATAACACGAATTCTTTGCCCCCCACCCCCAATCACAACTGCAACATATTTAGTTTTCCTCCTCCTCCTGCACCACCTACTCCCATCGGGAAATAAAATAGATATTTATGTGTGCCACACCGCTGGGGGAAGCCCTTTGGAGAGAAATAATTTATATTTTTGGAAACAAAAACAACAACTGAAACCTGAACTGTGTCAAGAACTTGTGTTAAATATGTTTTAAGTGGACCATGACTGCTGCCAAGTGCCCAGCCATACAATTTACATAAAATAGAACACAAAAAAAAAACAAAGGTTCCGCTCCACAGGTCAGACGATGTTCCCTGGCTGCTTATCAAAATTTTTGAAATTGATTTAAGATTTGTAAAGGCGTCTTGAAAGACATTTTATTAGCCTCAATGACCATTAAATTATCAAAACACTTAAGAAAACAACAATGGGACATGATTTCCCATAAAAACAAACGCACACACGCACACACGCACGATCGCACACCCTTTTCACTAAAGAGGCCCAAATGTCATGTCAGGCAAACAATCGCCGCGCATCACCTGTTGGTCCTTTCATTATCTAAAACAACATTGTGGGGGCAACTCTTCAAGATTCGATTTCTTTTTATGGCCGCCAGCCGCCAGTTTCTTTCTTTTTGTTAATATTTTGACTTTTAAAGAATTTATGGGCCATTTAGAATTGGCCAAAACAATGGTTATTCATTAAAAGGTTCTTCCATTCAAAGGAAACCCCCGCAAAGACATTAAATCAACTCCTAACCACAAATACAAAGGCTGAGATCCTAGGCGGCTTCTTTTGGCCTTAGGGGCACTCAAACATTCTTTTGTTCATAAATTTTTAATTCAAAAATTTTTGAAAGAATCCTATGATTCTTTTAAAATCTGATAATCAAAATAAAACTAAAATGTGGGAATGAAAAAAAAAGCATGTACTTACATGTAACAGGGACGATCGGCACAGGTAACGCCGGGCTTGCAGATTTTACCATCTCCCACCATACCCAAGGGGCAACGACCGCATCTAGGCCCTGACAGATTGTCATAGCATTCAACACCTGAAAAAAAGAACAAATAAACAGAATTTAATTTAATCAAAAATATGCAGCAAAAATTAATTGTCTCAGAACTGAGTTTTTCGACCCTTTTTATATTAATGGGCTTTTTAGGTCTGAGTTTTTTTTATTAAAAAAAATTATTTCGAGCTAATCTTACTTCCACTCGGAAACAAGTAAGACATCTCTCGCTCTTATTTGTGTGGCATAGAAAAATAATTCGGGTATCCTATTGGGCCTCTTTTGTTGAAAACTTGAGCTGCAACCTAAAATGCCTAAAAATTGAAAACTCTTAAAAGAACTAAGCGCCCTTAAATGTTCCGTTAAAAATTCTGTTTAAATCTTAAAAATACCGAATATAGCCGTTATATTGGGGTATATACAAAGACGTGGACCTGCTTGTTATAAGCCATTACAATATTCAAATACGAAGCTTAAAAAAATCCGGTGAATAATGCTACATCTGGGCTATACGAAGACCAGCAACTGCATAAACAATTTTCTGTCACAGGCTGTAGTACCTTTTAGGAACTTCAATACGAAATTTCAAACAACTCCGGTGAATAGTGTAGAGAAAGTCATCAAAATACTGGGAGGTAGCGTTATATGGAGGCTCTACGAAGACGTGGGTCTGCATACGTAACTTTTTGTCATAGGCTGTAGTACCCTTACGAATTCTAAATGCAATATTTGAAGCAACTCCGGTGAATAATGCCTCTAAAATCGTTAAAATATAGAATATGGGGGAGGGCGGTACCGTTGTATGTGGGTTATACGATATCGTGGACCTATATAGCCAATACACTTCCAGGGGTAAAGTACTCAGAAGGAACTCCTTTTATGGATTTTCAGACAATTTCATTGAACAATTTGGCTACAATCATCAAAATACCGAATATCGAGGGGTACGGTTATATGGGGGCTATACGATATCGTGGACCGATATAGCCCACCTTCGAACTTGATATGTCTGTACACAAAAGACTGATTTGTGCAACATTTTAGCTTCGTATCTTTATTCGTTTTGACTCTAGTGTGATTACAACAGACAGGTCAGAGGGATAGACGGACGGACGGAAAGGGCAAAAACGTCTTAGAACTAAACGCTGATCAAGAATATATATACATACTTTGTCTAAAATTTATATTTCGATGTGTTACAAACGGAATGACGAACTTAGTATAACCTCCATACTATGTATGGTGGAGGGTATACAAAACCAAATTGGAGCTCTTCAGTTGGACGATGTAGCTGAGGCACTCACTTGTTTATCCTATTAAATTTCATCCACCTCGAAAGGAAAATGATAGGTAATGACCTTCAATGAACAAAAATTAGACGGAGTCCAATATGTTAGCTTTATCATATAGTGGATTAAACATGGCCTTTTATATCCTTCGTCATACAATGAAGGGTATATTAAATCTGCCATTCAGTTTGTAACGATTGCCTGTCTGTGTACACGATACGAGAAATTACCGCTCATTTGTTCTCAAATTATAGCTAAGGGGGTTATACCTAAGCGTGGTCTAAGGACGGAAGCTGGACGCCACCATGAACCGGTCCACGGAAATGGTAAGACAAAAATTTTGAAAATCATTTACCTCATAAAATAACATGAATTGGGTTCTGAATTTGGCCCAAGTATTCCACAAAAGTATTCGGTTGTACTTGAAAAAGCGATCATACAACTTTTGAGATTATGAAAGATTATAAACTAATTATAAAGGTTTTGGACTAAGTTGCCGCTTTGTCCCAAAAAAAAAAAAAAAAACATTAACCATGACAATAACAACGAATTTTTGCCATTAATATCTGTCATATTATTGTTCTTTTCATATTTTATTATTTTTTTTTTTTAGAGATACATTTTACAATTTTCTTTAATTACAATTTCTGGTCGAAATTGTTAATCTCTTCACGGAGATTAGTCATATTTTCTTTTTTTCGTTATTTTATTGGAAATACGTTTTTTATAACTGTTCCAAGGAGGGTTTATCTCCCTGTCCTCAAAAAACCGAATTTCAAGATAATCGCCGATAATGATCCATTTTGGGAGTGTAGATCATAAATCTTCTTTTAATTATGCATGATGATCTCCAACCTCACACAGACACACACCGAATGGGCCCCACGAAATTAATCTAAGCATAAATCATCACCTTGTGCAGTCGCGGTGACCAACGAACAATACCACAACAACATCTATGCTGGTGTAGACCGGCAATAAAATTTGGAAATTTTAAAAATTAAAAAGAACTAAAACTATTTCCAAATAAAAAAGCCAAATGTCACTAGCAATTTATTAATAAATATCTTGTTGTTTTGGCCAATTTCGATTTTTGGATATCTTACAAGAAAATGGAAAAGACATAAATAAATTATGCCGAAATTGGAACGGTATTGAGTAAGAACTGAAATTTGGCTGTGATTTTGAAATTGAAAAGAAAATAAATAAATTATTGTAATTTTATGTTTTTGCTTCAAATAAGGGACAATTGTTAACCCTTGGATAGCCGAAGTGTTTATATATCTTAAATCTTAAATGAGACGCCTTTTTAGAGGTAGGAAATGAGTAGAATCGAGAGGGATTTTCTTTCTATAAAGATATGTATTTTTTATCAGAGCTCAGGTTTGCTTGACTTTACTCTCGAGTGAAAAATACTCGCGAGCTGGAGTACTGAAATGGCATGACTTTTACGAGAGGTGTACTCTCCCCTTTGTATACCCTCCACCATACATAGTATGGAGGGAATATTAAGTTAATCATTTGTTTGCAACTCATCGAAATAATAATTTTAAACCCAACGATATATTCTTGATCAGCGTAAAATTCTGAGACGATTTAGCCCTGTCCGTCCCTTTATTGTAATCACGTTAGAGTGAAAACGAATAAAGATAGGAAGCTAAAATTTTGCACCGATCTGTCTTTTGTCTACAGGCAGGTCAAGTTCGAAGATGGAATATATCGGTCCACGATATCCTATATCACCCATGTAACTATACCTCCGGGCATAGGGTATTTTGATGATTTAAGTCACATTTTTCAATGGGATTGTCTGAAATTCTACACAAGACGTTCTCTGTGAGCACTTTACTTCCTGAAAGAGATTTTTTTTTTTATCCACGATATCGTATAGCCCCCATACAATGATGCCGCCGATATGCGGTATTTTGAAGATTTTAGCCACATTTTTCAATGGAATAATCGGAAAATCCACACAAGGAATTCCTTCTGAGTACTTTACCCTATGTGCCTCCCGACATTCGGTATTTCGATGATTTTAGACGCATTTTTCAATGGAATTGTCTGAAATTCTACACAAGAAGTTTTTTATGAATATTTTACCCCTGAAAGATAATTAGGTCCACGATACCGTATATCCCCCATTTAACTGCACTTCCCGAAAATCGGTGTTTTGATGATTTTAGTCACATTTTTCAATGGCATCGTCTGAAATTCTACAAAAAGAGTTCTCTGTGAATATTTTCACCCTGAAAGAGAATTTTATATATAGGTCCACGGTATTGTACAGCCCCCATATAATGGTGCCCCCCGAATTTTCGGTATTTTGATGATTTTAACCACATCTTTTAGTGTAGCACCCATAAAACGCTACCCCGTGGTATTAGGTATTTCCAGAATTTTCGTGACATTATTCAACGGAATTGCGTCAAATTTCGTATTTGAAGTTCGCAGTGGGTACTACAACCTATGACGGAAAATTGTCTATGCAGGTCCACGTCTTAGTATAGCCCCCCATACAACGGTACCTTCCTATATTCGGTATTTTGATGAGAGTAGCTACATTATTCACTGGAATTGTGTCAAATTTCGTATTTGAAATTCAGAATCGTTACTACAGCTTATCACAAAAAATTACTTATCCAGCACCGCGTCTTCGAATCCCATATAAAGGTTTTCATTTGAGCGGTATTTTTGACGGATTTTCTTTTTTTGAAAATTTTCAAGTTCTTTCCGAATGGTGGAGGATATAAGAAGTTCGGCCCGGTGGAACTTAGCTGCTTTTTTACTTGTTTTTTTCTTCTTTTCTTTTTTTGGTCAAACTTAGCTTTTTTTTTGATGGTAGCTGTCATGTGGTCTGTTCCAGAACTGCCGGAATGTTAAAGTTTTTACTACGATAACAGATTTTTCCTCTATGATATCGGAGAAAATTTCAAACTCAAATTTCTACAGTATAAATGTGAATTACTTCTGTTTGAAAAATAAATGTGGGAGTCGAAGTACACGAAATAGAATAATAGTTTTCTCTAAGAGCAAAATCAAGCGGAAAATGATTTTTCCACTCTTAGGATTGCCGCCGTTCGAATTGGAGAAGAGTGAAACTCGCTAGGAGGTATGACTTATTTTTTTTAATTCTCGCATAAAATTTAATTAGAGAATTGCTCTACCAAAACTCTTTAGAAATTATTACCCTCAATTCCCTCCATTTCTGGTCCACAATAAATTTCAACAAATTTCCCTATATCTTATATCTCAATTCTTTTCCAATAAATTTCATAGAAACGTCACCATTCATTTAAAGGGGTTACATTTTTATTATTTACTCACCTGGATAGCAAGGATTTGAGGTACGACATGTTGGCTGTATATCATTGTCACCTTTGGTTTCCTTGCAGCCGGCACAATTCTCCAACAGCATGCGCAGATAGGCAATTTCTTGGCGCTGGTGGGCGATATCTTCACGTAGCAGTTTTACCAAAGCCATTAAATCGCTTAGGGATTTTGCGAGGGCGTCTGTACCAAAAAGAAAAGCAAAATAAAAAAAAATAATATTTTTTTAAAAAAAGGAAAACATGCGCATATACACACATATGTACATGAGAACATACTACTTAGATGTGTGTTGCCACTAGGAATAGTAAAGGCAAGTTAAATCTGCTTGAATATCCAACCAAATGGCTGAGTTTTGAATTGGCTGGGATTATGTGTGGTAAAATAAAACTCGCCATTATGTTGTATTCAATCCCTCGCTGACATTTGACAAAGTATCAGCAGCAGCAGCAACAACAAGAACAACGTCAACACCAACGACATATGAAAAATGGTTCCCTCAGAGCAGTAGTTTGAGTTGCATTCTAAGCGAGGAATAACAACTGCAAATCAACAAATACTGTCACCAATAGTAAATAGCCTTGTTTATTATTGTTGGTAGCAAGTAGCAAGCTACCTACCTGTCTATCTACCCACAAATGGAGACATGTATGAACACTGTGTAACATTATTTAAACAACCCCAGACTAGGAGAACAAATTTCCTTGCAAACAATTGAAAGAGATAAGCGACTTGAGATGTTCTCAGTCATAGATAAAAGAGAGTATGCATTTCAAGTAGGAATGAGAGTAAAAGTGTAAGAAATAATCTGTTAAGATTAGGGTCATGTATTACATAGTTTTGTAGTCTTGTATATTAAGGTGGATCCCCGAATATAAATCAAACAATCACAAGTGTTGTAGAGAAAATTCCATACCCTTCGCCATGGGAAAACATATATTGCAGACAATTTGGTTGAATTTAAAATCCCAAAAACTATTTCTCCGTTTATAATGAAACAAAAAAATAGCAAATTGCTGGTCATCACTTGGACGATGTGCTTTGGACCTTCACGTGTTCTTCCTATCAAATTACAGCCACCTCGAGTGGAAAATGTTAGGTTAGGACATTTTATTTAAAAGTTTCCAACGAGAATCAAACTACCGCCAACGTGATTGAAAACTGTCTATGAAACCTTTAAAATATGGAAATTCTATGTTTAGGGACTTTATCAAATATGCTAAAGATCGCAATTTTTAAATCCTATGTCATACCATGAAGGATATACTAAACTTTTCATTTTCTTTGTAATTTCTTAAAATTTGCATTTTAGACCCCACAGGAAAACAGACCTACGAAATTCTCGAACGAGAGAGCTGGAGCACTCCTGTCTGTAGAAGAAAAAAAATGGAGTATAATCTATTTTTCGATTACGCTCAAATAAGAGGGAGCTTCATTTGCAAGTTTTAGAATGGTGGTCCAATTCGCTCCAAAACGAGCAGATTCTCTTGCCAAATAATCTTTTAATTTTCTCATACCGTTGTTGTATTTGCATGTCCTCAGCCCACATTTTCACCAGAATTCTTTCAAATTTGGTATTTAAAGTTCGTAATGGAAACTACCTCCTTTGATAGAAAATTTTCACGACTTAGAATAGCCCCCATATAACGGTAGCTCCTAATATTCGTTAATTTGATGAATTCTGCTATTCTATTTTCCACAGAATTATCTCAATTTTTGGCACCACCTTCCCATTTAATTGGGTGTAGAGTTTCACCTTTTCGTATAGCCTCATACAACTGTAACACCAGGTATTCGGACGGATTTTTTTTTTAATTTTAGCCGAATTTGCAAGGGATTTTTTTTTTTAATTTAACAAGTTTCTTCTAAATGTTAGAGGGTTTTGCTGCTTTTTACTGGTTTCTTTGAAAATGGGCCATGTCGATCCACGATTTTGTATATTATTGGTCCATGGTTTCGTACAAACAAGGGTTCGACAGAGCCTCCGGATATTTCATATTTGGACAATTTAAGCCACATTTGTTAATGGTTTTTTTCAATTTGATTTTCCAAAGATGATTTTCCATTATTAACTCCGAATCATAATGGAAAATCATTTACTGTCCTCTGACTAAGAGGAACTGATAGCTGGGAACATATTTTTTTGGCTTCGAACTCGCTATACCCAACAGAAGCTTCGTGCTCGCTGTCTCAACCGAAATCAAGAGTAGTAACATAGAGGTAGTCGTAAACAATAGCATATCCTGACTAACTAACCATCGAGCACCGATACGAGTTAGCTATCATCTACTCCTCGTACACGACCTGAACACCTTTGAGCCGAAGGCTTTTCGCCCGATTATAACCCCTTGCACCATCTTCAACCCGAGCATCATCATCGTGGAACATCTGTGAGCGGAATGCCATTTATCAGAGTTCCGGATTACAACACGAACAACAAAATCTTCTATAACCCGAATAGCGGCATCTATAACTCGAACAGAGACCATTTCATCACGTCTACATCCAAAGATCATCATCGTCATCCCCGGACATCGGAAACTATTTATCATAGTTCTCGATTATCTTCAAATCGTCTACAACCCGAATGTCATCATTGTGGTCCCCGACAACTTTTCACCCGAATCTCCGATTATCCAGGGATCATCCGTAACTCGAGGACGTGATCCTCGACGGATGTTCACCAGAATTTCCGATTATCGTCCAATCGCTATAGCCCGAAGATTATTATCTTAATTCCCGGACCCCCGGCATCTATTTATCAAAGTTCCTGATTATCTGCAAATCGTCTACAACTCCCCGGATCATCTGTAACCCCATCATATGATCTTCGACGAAGGTTCACCAGAATTCCCCATTATCTCCCAATCGTTACAACCCGAAGAATATTATCGTATTTCTCGGACACCCGACATCTATTTATCAAAGTTTATGATAATCTGCAAATCGTCTACAAGCGGAACGTCATCATCGTGGTCCCTGACGACCATTCACCAGAATTCCCGATTATCATTCTTAACCGAAAATACTTTTCTACGACCCCCGCTAATGTTTACAATAATCTTCAACAAATAACGCGTTTTCTACACTCCTGAAACAAAATATTTACCACGCCACACTACGATTTGGTGTTTTTTTTTTTTTTTTTTTTTTTTTGCTGGGGATTGGTTTTGCAGCACTCGTTATTGCTGATTATTGTTTAGTGGCTGTTATGGATATGGTTATTGCCGTGTGGTCGTGGATATGGCTGCGCCACAGATGACGGCGCTCAAAGCTCAACGGTGATGATGATGATAATGTTGATGTGATGCTGATGTTTGTTGTCGTTTGTGGTGTTGTTGTTGTTTTTGTTGCTGCTGCTGCTGATTGCAAAGCTAATCTTTAAGTACATTTTAAGCTGATTCATTTCCATTTAAGCCATACATCACACGCACGCACGAACAAACTCACTCCGGCCGACACACCACTTGGCTTCATCGTCGTTTGGTGACATTGCCATTTGGTGTCTGTCCTTTTTCTGTGCACCTCACTTATTTCTTTTTTTTCTCAGATGGCCATATATTCGTGCGTTTTATGAGGTATTTTGAGAACGACGACGAAGAAAAAAATATGTCACCACGGGTTTTTGAATCGCCTTGATTAGGTTTTATTTTTGTGTAAAAATGGGAAGGGTTGATGTGCTTTTTTTTAATGGCTACAAGTTACATACCTTCACAATCACCGCTCATTATGGGAATATCACCGCGACGATCCATGTCCAAGGGAATCTCCTGCTGGCGATAATGGTCTACACTGGTGCCCGGCTCTTGATTGTACCAATTGCGAACATCACGTTTCTTGTTCTTCTCTGGAAAAAGGGAAGAAAAAGAGAAAACAATTCAAAGTTTTAATAGTCTTGTCGATAATGGGGTTAATATATTAATTCAATTATGAATTACTTTTTTTAGTTCTTTATTTTCAAACATTTTACTAAAATTCAAAATTATAATCAACCAATTATATAGAAAACGCTACAACTATCGGCCTTACCTCTTTCCGAAATTTTATTCTTCAACATGCGACGATTTCCACGTCGGGTCATACCCTTTTGACAATTTGCACGTTGTAAAGCTCCATCCACATTGCCATCAAAATGCAAAGGATATTTACGTTCGCGGAACTAAAAACAGGGAGAAATAAAAAAACAAAAATTAACAGAAAGGTTCAGAAATGGAGGAGAAGTTATTTAATAGGATTTTTTATATGTCCATAAAAATTATGAACAATTCTAAAATATATTTTTACTCAGAATACATTTTAAGGGGTTCTCTAAAAGAAAATGTTCAATGGTCTTCTTGAAACAGAAGATCTCCAAAGACCATCTAGTCAGACCTCCTGGAAGTATTTTTCGGTTTTGCTCGAAGGACGAGCATGATTTGTTCATTTTGGATTGGGAGCAAAATTAATCCAAAAACGAGCAGATTTTACTATTGCCGGGCACTCTCTTAGATTTTTTTAATGCCGTTGTTGTATTTCTATGCATGCGTATTTTTTTGTACACGATCACACCCCCCGCCCCCTTCCCCACTCGAACATTTCAAACAGGATTGACTCGCGAGCTCTGCCACACAAAACAAAAAGGTAGACTCCGTAAAAATACTCCCACTCTTGGAACAATCCTGCTCGCATGAAAGTTTCACTCCCAAGTGAAATCTGAGAATGCCTCAAAAGATGTTCTATAGACAAAACTCCTTTACAAGGATTTCTACCGATAGGAGACCCTCTAAAGAAAATGACCCACGAAATGATTTCTACAAATACCCCTACTTATATTTTTTTAATAGAATCTTTTGAAAGGTCCAAAGGCAGATGTTCTCTAAACTGACAGTTCTGAATGCATTTACAGGGCGGAATGACTTTTTAAGGGGTTCTTAAACGAGATTTGAGAGAAATTTGATACGATTCCGGTGAATAATGTTTTGAAATCATCAAAATACAGAATATCGGAAGGTATCGTCATATGGGGGCTATAGGAAGAGGTGGACCCGCATACAAAAACTCCTGTCATAGGCTGTAGTACCCTATGACAGAAGGTATCGTCATATGGGGGCTATACGAAGAGGTGGACCTGCATACAAAAACTCCTGTCATAGGCTGTAGTACCCATTACGAACTTAAAATACGAAATTTGAAATAATTCCGGTAAATAATGTCGCTACAGTCATGAAAATACTGAATATCAGGAGGTACAGTTATATGGGGGCTATACGAAAACGGGGACCGACATTTACGAACTTAACCTGCCTACTGATAAACTATGCATGTATGCAAAATGTTTGCCTTCTATCTCAATTCTTTCGAAAGGTTGCGTGATTACGACAGACGGACAGATAGACAGACGGACATCACTAAATCGTCCTGATACAGAATATATATACCTTGAAGGGTCTATCAGCAAGATTTCGAGAAGTTAGAAACGGAATGATAAAGCTAATATACCCTCCAAATAGAAGATCCTTATAAGCTAGAAGATCCTTAAACAGACAGAATACCTTCTTCGAAGTATTATCTAGCCTTCAAAGTATTCTCTAGCCACAAAGCCTTTTACAGACAGAAGGCCCTTTAAACTCAAGATCTCCGAAAGGTCTTCCCTGAGAGTCCAAAAATAGAAAATTTTCGTTGAGAGTCCTAAAAAAGGGAATATTCCTAAAAGGTCTTTAAGGTACCGGAAATGGTCTTCTACAGGCCGACAATCCTTGAGATTCTTAAACAGTCATTTATAAACAGAATAACGTCCGAAGGCCTCTACAAATTATTCTATAGCCACAAAACTTTTTGCAGATAGAAGGCCTTTAAAGGTCTACTTTAAACTCAAGACCTCCAAAAGGTCTTCCCTGAGAGTCCTAAAATAGGAAATTTTCCTTGAGGGCCCTAAAAAAGGGAATATTCTTAAAAAACCTTTAAGGTACCGGAAATGGTCTTCTACAGGCCAACAACTTTTTGAGATTCTTAAACAGTCATTTATAAACAGAATAACGTCTGAAGGCCTCTTCAAATTATTCTATAGCCACAATACCATTAAAAACTTTTTTTAGATGGCATTCTCCTAAGAGGTCTCCTAAAGACAATACACCCTTTAAAGGAGAAGAAGGGGTTAAATAAGCAAAGTATCTTTAAAAGCGGTCCATATACTGGAACATTTTTAAAAGAAGATTTCCGAAAAACGGAAGGTCTTTCAAAAGGTCTTCTTGAACAAAAGTCCTTTCGAAGAATCCCTATAGATATAAGATAGTCGTTAATTTACAGAAAATCTTCAGAGAACCTTTTAAATAATATTCTAAACACAGGAAGATTATTAAACTTCTTTTATAGAGCGAAGGCTTTTCAAAAGTCCTCTACCTATAAAGGACCAGTTAAATGTACTTTCTTAGCCAATATATCTTGAAGGTCCTCAAATAATAGGAAATGAGTAATATTGACAGAAAAAGTAATAGTTTTAAAATGACCTCTCAGACATTATCTAGGAGAATGTCTCATAAGTAGTCCTCAAATCACCTCTCTTAAATAAGAGGGAGGGTTCTATAGAGTGTATACCCTTAATGAAAAACAAAATATTAACACCAACTTACCAATTTCACCATCGGGTCATCCATTTGAGTATATAACTTCGTGAGATTCATTTCGATATCGTGAGCCGAAGTCTCTTTGCAATCGACCAGCAGTGCGATACGATTCTTATGAAAATGCAGGGCCAACGAACGAATGGTGCTGGTCTCATTTATCTGAGGGATTTCGAAATGCAATGAATCCATGGAACCGCCAGCGCTAATGTCTAGAGTTACACGTTGCTGTTTTCGATCCAAGAAAAATGACATTTTATGTTTGAGCGTGGGAAAATCGATCATGAACAGGGCCTCAATGGGGATATGTAGTTTGCGTCGTGGCCTATGGGGAGAAAGGGAAATAATAAATTTATGGAATACCGTCGAAATACTCAGGGAAAAGTTTTATTTTATTCCACTTATGGAATTCTGGTCATATTTTCACAAACCAATTCGAAAAGCTCATAATTGAGTGTTAAGTGGCGAAAACTCCACCCATTTAATGTGACCTCTAGAACCTGTCCCTTGAGTCTTGTTTGGCAAATAAATTGCGAATAAATGCTGTTATTTTGAAAAACAAAAAAAAAAAAAGGATTACAAACCTTATGTGACGCATGGATATAACACAGTCACCCTTTTTGATGTGCTGCTCCAGTTCGGCTGAGGCCACTAAAATAAAAAAAACAAAAAAATGTTAAAAAGGGAGAGGTTAAATTTGTTGATCTTTCAACAACAACGCCGAAACCTTAAAACAAAGGAAATAAATATTTAAATGGCACTGTTATCTTTCATGTAATCGAATTGTACTCCAATAATAAGTTAAGCAATATTTTTCACACAAACACACACACGGACGCACTCCATCCAGTCGTCAGACAGATGTGGGACTTTTGGTGCCAGAATGAGTTCGAAGTGTTGTTTTCACTTTTTTTTGCGGTGCGCCGTGTTGATATTCTCAAGTACCCTGGCTTACATGGAGCTCGTGTCGTGCTGGGTTTCTTCATTTGTTTCGCGGTCTTTGACTTACCTGGATCCAAAGACAGTGACGCCACTTGGCTGAGGCATAGCAGAGCCGTTAATATGCCAAAACATAACCAATTCATAATGATTATTCGTATGGAATTGTTGTTATTTTTTCTTGCTCTTTTTTTCTTCTTGATGGTGTCTCCGAGGGCACTCGATTTTACCGGCTGTTTTGGGCCAAAAGACAGAATTCCGCACTAAACGTCGTTCGTCGTCTGTCAATGGCAAATAAATCGTAACTGCTTATAATTTTGTTGTTGTTGTTATTGTTATTGTTGTGGTTTTTGTTATTGGCCGCCACCACATAATCCACTCGTCGAAAACTGCAAAGAAACCCATTGAAGAAGAAGAAGGAAATATAAATAAATAAATAAAACATTGTTTGTGTTTATGGAACATTTCAATTATATTTATTTAACAATTATAGATGGATTGATTTGAGATGGGAAATGGAGGGGGTGGAATTGTTTTGTAGTAAGAAATATGCTCTCAAGAGGCTTTAACCGCAAACTTTTTTTCTCAACTGGAGAGAATCCCTTTATTTGCCATTCTCGGCTTGAATTTACGAAATAATTTAAACCTAAATTACCCATGGATGGATATTATTTTATAAAATGGGTATTACAAATTCTCTGTCAATTTTTACTCTATATTCAAATTTTAGCGGGAGTACATCTGGGAGTAGAAAAAAAAGACATTAACCACATTCTATTTCTCTGTCACTTGTATGAGAGCGAGTATTCTTTGTTCGGTTTTCGAATGGGAGTAAAATTCACTCAAAACCGAGTATGTCCACTACTACACTCAAATGAACACACCAATTAGCAAAAATTATATTGTTCATTCGAATAAGAGTAAACTCTTACTCAACTTCGAGCTTCCACTCTTATTTGCCAAAGAGGAGTACTTGCGAGTGCTCCACAACAACAACAAAGGAGTGTAAACTTCTTGTCGAACTGCTTCAGCTGTTTGTTGAGATACTGCACGTACTTACAAACAAACTAACGGTATGACAAATACTAAAAGAGTGCTCATCAAGAGTGTAATCCGTTCGATTTCGAGCCAATTTTACTCTACCTCGAATATGAGGGCGTAGAGAAACAGAGTATACCACGTTTTAACCTAGCTCGAATCTTAACATTTTGAACGAGGATAAGTCTTGGTGCGTAAGCGTTGGGTAAAACTGGGCTTTTGGAAATTCGTACTAAAAGGGTACGAAAAGTACTCAAATGTACTTAAAATGCTGGAATTCTGAAATGAGAGTTACTGATGGAGTGCAGGATATAGTTTAAGCATTGCGAAATAGAGTATTCTCGATTTTTTTCCCCTGCTCGAATCTTAAAATTGCACGAGGATAAGTCTTGGTGCGTAGGCGTGGGATAAAACTGGGTTTTTTGAAGTACGTACTAAAAGGGTACGAAAAGTACTAAAATGCACTAAACATTTAATAATTTGTATTCGACAAACAGAATGAGCTAGAATTCCAAAATGAGAGTCACTGATGGACTGAAGGGAAGGGTTTTTGGAAATTCGAACCAAATTCCGAATCGAGAGTCACAGATGAAGTGCAGAATAGAGTTTTTGGAAATTCGAACTTTAAGGTTACAAAAAAATTCTAAAATTGTACTAAACTTCTGAAATGGTACCATTTGGTATTATGTGAACGGATAGAGTTAAAAACTTCAAATTTGGTATGAGACTCAAGGTTTAAAAGGAAGTTTGATATATGAAGGTGGTCTGGGAAATATGTGCTAAGTGTGCAAACTGTACTAAATAGTACTACATTTGGAACAATTTGGTTTAGGGTAAATGAATGAAGCTGAAATTTTGAAATGTTGTATTGGGGTCCCTGTTGGTTGAAGGTTTGTGATATACAGGTGGTTTCGGAAAAATGTACTACAAATGTACGAAAAGTACTAAATTGTACTATATTTGGTACAATTTGGTATTGGGTGAAAAGATAGTGCTTGCATTTCGAAATCATGTATTAGGGTCGCTGTTCATGTCTAGCCTTGACATTATGAGGTGGTTTTGGAAGTGTGTTGAAAAGTACTACATAGTACTAAATTTTCTATGAAAAGTACTAAATGGTACTAAATTTGGTAATGGGTTAAGGATACAGCTGAAACCGTGAAATGTTATTATGCGAGAACTGTTGGTGTTTAGTATTGAGATAGGAAACATTTTGATTGAGATTGGGAATGAAGGAGTACTAAAATTATACGAAAAGTACTATGGATGAATCCCGGAATTTTATATTGAGGTCTCTGTTGGTATCTGGTGATGATTTTGCAAATGCATACTATAATTGTTCAAAAAGTACTAAAGGTTAAAAAAAATTGGTATTGGGCGAGGGATAGATCTGAAATTTCAAATTAAGGTGATTGTTGAAATTAGGAACTAAGATATAGAAATGGATTTGGAAATACGTACTATAATTACATGAAAAGTTCTAAATGGTACTAAATTTGGTTTTGGATAAAGGGGTAGAGATAAAATTCTGAAATTATAAATTCAGATAAATGTTGGTATCTGAGGTTGAGATTCGGCGGTGGTTTCGGAAATCAGTCCTATATTTATACAAAAACTACTAAATTTGGTATTTGGTGAGGGGTAAGGCTGGAATTCTAAAATTTGATATTGAGGTCTCTGTTGATAACTGGAATTGAAATATGGAGATGGTTTTGAAAATGTGTCTATAATTGTTCGAAAAGTACTTAGTGGTACTAAATTGAGTATAGGGGGAATGGATAGAGTTGGAATCCCGAAATTTAATATTGCGATCTCTGTTGATATCTGGTTGCAAATACGTACTATAATTGTTCGAAAACTACTAAGTAATACTAGTTTTCGATCAATGTTTGCGTCTGGGATATATGAAGATTGCTTTGAATATGCGTTCTGAATGTTACTAAAATTGGTGTTGGGTAAAGGGATAGAGCTAAAATTCTGAAATTTTATATTATGGTCACTGTTGGTTTTTAGCATTTACATATGAAGACGTTGAAATAGTTTTGGAAAAAATGGATGTGGATCCATTGTGAAATTGTTTTACTAATATCCTCATCGGTAAACCTCAAAATTAAATATTTTGAAGATTTTATGGTGTTAAAGTTAAACATTTTTCTATTAATCTTTCCGAATAATGAACAACCTGAATGATAAGTAAAACCTAGAAAGTCTGAAAATTTAATACGATATATGAAGTTTTGATTAAATTTTTTTGTCAAACTGAAAAAATCTGAATTTTGAGTACTCAAAAGACCTAATACGATATTTTAACTGTTAAAACGTGTCTGGACTTTTCGTGGACGCATTTTATATTATCCCTTGGTCAAAAGTGTAAATACTTCGGTTCGCTCGAACTCAACGCCGTTTTTCTTTGTTATTAAGTCGAACATGATTTTTTAACATAAACATATGTAGCATTTTCATGCTCAAAACAACATAATTATTGATTAACACATAAACACACACACACACACACAAAAAAACAATATTCTGTTTATTTTTAATTTAAAATCATCGACCGACCGACCGACCACCAAAGTAAATATTTATTGTTAACACCTTCTTTTCGAGAAATTCAAAGAAAAAATAAACAAGAGATGGA
The DNA here is from genome assembly GCF_030504385.1 of Musca domestica. Classification (NCBI taxonomy): domain Eukaryota; kingdom Metazoa; phylum Arthropoda; class Insecta; order Diptera; family Muscidae; genus Musca; species Musca domestica. The sequence goes on from NW_026712311.1 coordinate 8,234,394, forward strand.
AAAATTGTGGCAAATTTCCCAGTGATAAATCACACCTCGAATGCGGTACGGCAGGCAGCCAATGGATGTTTCTTCCAATTGATACGAAAAACACATAGACCCACAATGCAATAGATCGATATCTAAATGCCGGCGACATTGTACTGACGACTCTATGGCACATAGATACAAATGTTTCTCTCTGTGTCTCTAAACAATGAGTTGAGAATTGTTTGTTTTGTTGTTGTTGTTTCCTTTATTGTTATTTCGACAATTGTTGTTTTATTGAGCCGGTATTGCCTGTTGACTCTTCTAAGTGGTTGGACAATGTGGTTAATGCCAAAATTAGCTTAGACCATATAAATCCAGGCAACATACTTAAGAACACGATAATCATGATGTGGAGACGCACATACACACATCCATACATATGTGTGCACACATGCAGTCTGATAAAAGAAAAGCGATTACAACGATATATCAATAGACGAAGGCAAATAGAAAAAAATATGACAAAATGGAGGACAGTGGTTGTGTGGGGGGAAAATAAAGGAATTTCTCTCTAAAGAAGGGATTTACAAGGTATTTTTTATTTAAGATCCTTAAACGGCATTTCGTCTGTAAAAGAAGAACTTCTGTCCACAGTAAATGGGTTTCTGTCTATGGTGAACCTTAGAAGTCCTGCTGTCTATAGATGATATTTCAAAGGTCTTCTGCCTTTTATTGGCTTTAAAGAGGTTTTTGGCTCTAGTAGTCTCTTTAACAGTTTTTTCCACAGAAGACCTATTTAAAAACTTCTGTGTTTGAAATGTTACCTCAAAAGCATACTCTCTAAGAAGACCCTTAATTGGATTTATGTCAATTTTCTCTCCTTGGAAGGCTTTTAAAAATTATTTTGTCAAAAGGGTCGTATGTGTATACAGCCCCCGTAAAAGACCTGCTGTCTATAAAAGATTATTAAAAGGATTTCTGTGTATAAAATATCTTTTAATAGTTCTAACCTTAGAAGTTAATCAAAAAACTTCTGACAATAAAAGGTTTTCGAAAAGGTTGTCATGTAGAACACAGCTAAAAGGCATCTTTGAAGAACCCTTAATTCTTAGTAAACCTCTCAAATGTATTCTGTTTTTGGAGGGCCTTGAAAAGCTTTTCTCTCCATAGAAGTACTACGAAAAGTATTTTCTCCATAGATAACCTGGAAGAGATATCTCCCAACGGTAGACCTTGAAATGATTATCTCTATATACAAGACATTATAAAGGTGTTGCATAAAAGTATCTTAAAGAATCTTCTTATCTTGAAATGTATGTTCTTAAAAAGAACACTTATTTAATGAAATTCTTTAAAGGCTATTTCCCCTATGGAAGACCTTAAAAGGTACTCTCTTCATAGAAAACTTCGAAAAGGTATTATCTTGTTTTTCTTTTATAAAAGTTCTTCTCTCTATACAGATGATTTAGAAGGTTTTTGTAAGGAAGGTCTTTTAAAGCCCTACTCTTGACATAAGGTCTTCTACCTATAGAAAATCTTGAAGAAAGTTTGTTTTTGGGAAATCTTAAAAAGTCCACTCTTTATAGAGAAAGGTATTCTTCCTTAAAGTCTTTTCTTCTTAGAAAATCTTTAAAACGTCTTCTCACCAAATAATACCTTGAAAATCCTATAGAGAGAATACCTCTCCTTGGAAAAGTATTTTTATGCCCTCCACCATAGTATGGAGGGTATATTAAGTTTTTCATTCCGAAATATACATTTTAGACCCCATAAAGTATATATATTCTTGATCGGCATAACATTTTATGTCGATTTATCAATGTCCGTCCGTCTGTGCGTCTGTCCGTCTGTGGAAATCGCTCTAGCTTCCGAACGAAATGAAGTAGGTTGATAAAATTCTACTCAAATGTGTATTATGTCTGCAAGATTTTTTGTATTGAAAATGGGCAATGTAGGTCCACGTCTTCGTATTGCCCCCATTTAACGGTACCTCCCGATAATCGGTATTTTGATGATTTTAGAGAGATTTTTTTCCGGAATTATTTAAAATTTGGCATTTTAGGTTCGTAATGAATACTACAGACTATGACAGAAAATTTTCTGTGAAGGTCCACGTCTTCGTATAGCCCCCATATAACGGTACCCCCAGATATTCGGTATTTTTAAGATTTTAACAGAATTATTAACGGATTTTATTTTTTTGAAAATTGTTAAATTTGTACCATATGGTGGAGGGTATTCAAAATTCGGCCAGGCCGAACTTACAGCTTTTTTACTGGTTTGCTATTGAATTTGGAAGATAATGAAAAGGGAACAGAAAAGGTATTTCCTTTACAGAAGACCTTGAAAGCCCTTCTGCCTTCTTCTGTGAGTAGAATACCCTACGAAGGTGTTCCCTTTATTAAAAAGATCCACCTTAGAAACTCTGGAAACTTCGTTTTCCATGGAATATCGTGAAAACGTCTTCTGTATGCACAAGTTCTTCTCTCTGCAGAAATCCGTTTTTTTGTTCTAGAAGACCTTGCCAAGGCCTTTCATTTATAGATGACATACGATATGTCCCCTAACCATAGAAGACATTCAGATGGGATATGTCTATAGAATCTTGGTTTCTATTCGGAAGGCCTTTTTAGATATTAGAAATTGAAAAGTGTTCTGTTCAATGTCTCCCGAGAGCAATGCTGTTCTATAAGAGACCTAGAAAAAATGTTCCGTTCATACAAGACATTTTCTTAATAGAAAAGGTCTTCTCTCTTTAGAATATCCTATTAAACCTATATAGAAGTCATCGGAAATGGGCTCCCTTTATAGAAGGCCGTGCAAAATCTTCTATCGTTGAAGTTCATGAGAGAGTTTTTCTCTTTAAAAAATAAACTCCTTTTGTGGCCTTGAAAAAAATATTTTCTCCGTAGAATACATTGAAAAAGTACTATCTGTAGGAGATATTGAAAGTACTTCTCTATTTAATATATTGCAAACGTCTTCCCTTTATGGAAGAACTTCTCTCCGCGGAACGCATTAAAATCCTTTACAAATTCTCCTACTTATATGTTACATTTAAAAGGACTTTCTTCTTCGATATTCCTTCTATAAAAAACTTTTACATTTGAAACATATCCCCTCCATTTAAGAAATTTAATAGAACTTTTCTCAATGGAGCTCTTTAAAAGTTCTCTCAGTGGGGGATATTTAAAAGATCTTCTCTCTACGAAAGGGTTTATCTTTAAAAAAGGCATATTTGTATATACTAAAAAACACTTGAAAGAAGGCGGTAGAGAAAAGATCTTTTAAAGGTCTCCTAGGAGAACTCTCTTAGGAGAACTTTTGAAGACCTCCCATTGAGAAGAGTTATAGGAGAGTATATGTTTCAAATGTCTCTTTATTGACGAAATTTAATCATTTTTATTAATTTTCTCCACAATAAAAGCTTTTCTCTTCATAAAAGAGCTCTGAAACGAACTTCTCCCGATAGAAACTTAAAAAAAGCATTTCTTCCAAGAAGATTTTTAAAAGACTTTCTCTCATTCAATATTTTTCCATCCATAGAATACCGTTAAAAGCCTTGTCTATAGGGAAAAAATAAAAACTTAAAAAAAAAATTTTACTCAAACTTGCCACAGAGATTTGTCAACAAAATTAAATATTTGTTTACAAATCTCCGGGCTCATCCAGTGAACAACAATTTGATTTTTTTGACATTTAATACTACTGTAAAAACAAAACGATGACAAGTACGACGACGACAACTTCGTTGACAGCCCACCATCTAAAGTAGCAATAAGCCAGGCCTAAAATGTTTTGCCACAACGACAACATCATCTCTGGCGTTCACCATATTGGGCGATACAACTGTTCATCATGAAAAGCCAAAACACAATAAAAAAACAACAACAACAACGAAAAATGCAAGAATCTAATATCAAGTTTAGCTTTAAAAAAAGCCAGTAGAGTATAGCTGAAGATGATGCCACAATCAACTCGACTCGAAAACCACTGACTTGGAAATGTGACCGGCATTCCTGAGAGCGGTGTTGTTGGCGTTCTCGTTATTGCCGCCTGCCTTCCTGCATTTCTACGCCCATAAGTTACACACGCACACAAAAAATGTCAAATTTATTGAATTTCTAATTTCCAAAGACCACAATCTTTTTGAATTTAATAGTTTTAATCAGCTTTAGAAGATCACCATCATCAGCAGCATCATCATCATGATGGTCAGTGTCATGGCTAAGGTGACACCTCTGTATCCAAATGGAAATCCGTGTCATTTAGATGACACTTGGTAAAATATTGAAATTAATACAATATTCTTGTCATCATCATCATCATCATGGCCATCGTAGTAGAATTTAAAAAAAAAGGTCCCCAGAACATTCATCGATGATCCCTTTTAGGTTGACTTTAAGTTAAAACACTAATCTGACAAGGTGTCAATGGATATGCCTCAGTGACACCCCGACACACGCACACACACACACACATCAAGGTTACATTAAAATCTCATAAATTTTCATCGAGTTCTACGAATCCCAACACAGATTATGGTTTTCAGTTATTGAGTTTCGTTCTTGGCTTTTGGGTTACCCGTTCTTGTGGCTGTTCTTCTATTTCATGACCACTATGAAGATAATATCTAATCTAATTAAGCTCTGAGTTGGAGACCTTAAATGGCTTAAAGCTGGACTTTTTTACGATGCCATTTGATTGGTGTTTATGGGAGTATTTTGATTTTTGTAATTCTCAACGGCACTCATAATGGCTGCGGAACGCATTCATAAATTGGGATTTGGTTTTCTTGATGTGTGTGTGTGTGTCTTGATTTTCTTGGAAATATAATCCCACCACAAGAAAAATCAAATAGGAAGTTAATGCAGGATTAAATGAGTAGATAAGACAATATCTGATGATATGTAAAAGGCTTTATGAACAATCAATCAATGGCCAGATGAGAGGCGGAAGATTTTTTTTTTTTTGTAATCAGGCGGTAAACATTAAACGAGAGAGTCACTGATAGATCTCAAGCGGAAATGGATTAGTATTGGATAATTTTTTGAGAGGGATTTAAAGTTATTTGGAGGTCGTGTTTAATTTATTTGAAGTTCATATATTTAATTAAAAATATTTAGGTACTATGAACCCAACTAATGAGTACCAATTTAATCCCGAAATTCTCAAGGATATAACTTGGTTTAGGAGACCTAGTTCTCCATTTCGTTCATATTGACTTAGTAGAAAATCTATATTAATACAAGAGTGACTTAAGAATTCACGCCCAGACGAAACGGCTGAAGCTAGAATCTTGAAATTTTTGGTGAGGATCACTTTTGGTCCGAAGGGGTCAGATAAGGCTGAGTTTTTATAAATTCGTACTAGAACGGTGCGAAAAGTATAAAATGGTACGGTACTCGAGGAAGTAGTAGAGCTAGAACTCTTAAATTTGGAATGAGGGTCACTGATGGAGTGTATGACGCATAGATGTACCAAAGGGTTTTTGGAAAATCGCACTATAAGTATACGAAAAGTACTAAAATGTATTTCGTACTTGGTACTATTCTAATCATGTGAACGGTTAGAACCAAAAACTTGAAATTTAGAATGAAAATCAAGGAAATCAAGAGTCGATGTACAGAGGTAATTTTGGAATTGTGTACTCATGTATACGAAAAGTACGGAATGGTACGAAATTTAGGACAATTAAAATTTGAAGGAACAGATGGAGCTGGAATCCCGAAAATTAAAATTACTGGCCGAGTGTAGGATTGGGATATGGAGGAAGATTTCGGAACTTGTACTTATTTGTATGAAAAGTACTAAATGGTACTAAATTTGGTATCATTGCGATTTGGGTGGACTGATAGAGCTGAAATTCTGAAACTTAGAAATACGATTGATATTGCATTCTAGGACTGAAGAATGTAGGTGGTTTCGAAAATTCGTACTTTTTTGTACTAAATGGCATTAAATTTGGTACAATTTAATTTTGAAGGTTTTTTATTGAACCAATAGAGATGGTATCCTGAAAATTGGACATAAGATTACTGTCGGAGTGTAAGATAGGTAAGGTAAGGGATATCTAGGTAGTTTTGGAAATTTGTACTTTTTGTACGAAAATTAGTAAATGGTACTAAATTTGGTACAATTTCGATTTGGAGGATTGATAGTGGAATTCTTAAATTTTAGAAATAAGATGGTATTAAATTTGGTAATGGATGAAGGCAAAGAGCTGGAATCCTGTCAATTGCAATGGTTGTCACTATTGGTGTCTGTGAAAGCAAAAATGTCGGAAATAGCATCAAATTTTAGAATAAGTTTAGATTTTTTCGAACTTTGACCTTCAAACGGCCAATGAAACCGTCACACGCTGCCCGAATGTTGTTCTGCGGTATTTCGGCCGATTCCCGGAGAGGCGCTTGCTTGGGGTTATCGCCAATTTGGTATTTTTGGTGCCAACCTTTTTTTTTCCAAAATACTCCGAACACAATAGTCCAACGGAACGCTATCTAGAGATTTTGGTGACCATTGTTCGCTGTAAATGAAGCGAGGAACCTTATTTTGTTACTATTCTTGGGTGGCGCGTGCTCGCGTGCCCAAGGCTTTAATACACCCTCCAGAATATTTTCGCCATAACATCCGGCATTTATTCTGATGCCACGTTCGATTAATACGAGCGGAGAACGACCATCGACTGTTATGGCGGCCCACACCATCACTATGGCCGGCGCTTGAGTTTTGGTGTCCAACCGAAGGTGCTCATTTTCAGCTGACCTCTTTGGCAAGTAAACACGATCATTTTGATTGTTTACAAACTGCTGGAAAACGAATGTTTTCTCATCGGAGAAAACCAAATTTGGCAGTTCACCACTTTTGGCCAAGCGAAGCAAATCTTTGGCTCTATTGGGTCTATTTTCTTTCCGTTGCGATGTAAGTTTTTGCACTTTTTGGAATGTCAATGGCTTTACCCCGAGCTCATTTTTCAATATTTGCTGAATGGAAAATTGCGATTTATTCAGCTCACGAGCCATTTTTAGGCCACTGCGATGCGGGTTTTGATCAAGTCGTTTTTTTTTCGAACCATTTCTGCTGATGTTGCTGTTTTCTTCCGTCCACTTCCTTGACGTCGAGCCACGCTACCAGTATCACGGTAACGAGCGATGGTACGAGACACAAAAAGATTTATTCACATTTAAATGCTGGAGTGCTCTAACGATAGCCAATTGGGGTTTTCCAGTCAAATATCAAGAAATCACACTATCACGTTTGAATTCCATCGCGAATAGTTTTTTCTGGAAAATTCTCACCAAAATGCTTTTGTACGCTTGTAAACAATATAATGAGCTGTCACTGGAATAATTTTAACACTAGTCGTACGAGTGGCTTAGAAATGACGGCAGTCTGAAGTTTGTTGCAGTTTTTTTATCTAACCCTGTATGTACTATAATTGTACGAAAAGTACTATTGTTGGTATTAGAGGAAGGGATAGAGATAAAATTCTGAAATTTGATATTTATATTACTAAGGGTTTCTATGTTTGGGATTTGGCGGGGGTTTGGAAATACCTTCTATACTTGTATGAAAACTACTAAATGGTGTTAAATTTGGTATCGGGTGAAGGCAAAGTGGCGGAATCCTGTCAATTGAAATGGTTGCCACTGTTGGTGTCTGTGGTTAAGAGAATGACCTGGTTTTGCATATGCGTACTATAATTGTACTAAATGGTACTAAAATTTAGAAATGGGGGAAATTACAGGATTTCACCTGAAGTTTTAAACTTAATTTTTAGGATTAGAATATTAATAAACAATTCCTTTGGAGGGTACTAAAACCATTGATTTCTGGGTAAAAAATTATCTAATTTATGCTGTGACAGTTAAGCAAATAGTATGCAATCATCGGAATTTAATATGAAATTATGAAAATTATCGGCTATATCACAAAGTCGGGGCTGTCAGATCAAAGAATAAGACTTCTAACAAACCAGTGTTGTATAGCATCATATTGGCATTTCACACCTAATTCTCTTCCAACCATATGTAAATTACCACAACACCTCATACCAACCAGAAAAAAAAACTTACATTTCTATCTTCAAAACTCCATTCCGTTCTCACATCAACATTGAAAATCACCTGTCGCAACCTTAACCTCCACCATACAAGTGGAGTGGGTGAGTTACAAAACCCCATTAGAAATAAGCTCTAAAATAAGATATTTTATTGGACATTGGCATACGGAGCCCAGAAGAAAAAACAAATACCGACATTAGATGTCCAAGTTTATTATTGACTTGTCAAAATACATGGCGGACAAAAGACCTTAAAGCAAAGCATCAATTCTGACATAACGTTTTGTTGTTATGTGGCGAGCCACCACTCCCCCCCCCAAAACAATTTTCCAACAAAATGACATACATATTTACAAACATAATTACATATGTTATGCGATGTTATGTCGATGCCGAACATATACCGGAAGTTTATTGTTGAAAAAAAATAAGTGTTGCGGCCAAGACATTGAAATGGAGCGAAAGATGACCAAACGAACGAAACTTGAGATTCCAAGAAAGCGCCACCCTTTTAGTTTAATAAGTAAAAGCGTTTTTTTTTTTTTGTATTTTCTTTTCTTTATTTATTTTTCTCCCCAAATGTCCAATATGGTAATTATTATTGGTGTTGTTGTTGTGGATTTTGACACCAGACTCATGATTTTCTTTCTTTCTCATTTCATTTACAACAGAAACAATAAATAAGAAATCCATAGAAATTCAAAATATTTGGAAATTTCACAAAGCAATCCAAACCCACACTCCCCAAGACCAATAGCAAGATTAAAAGAAAATCTTGTCAAGAATTCGAAATGGTCGCCCTGGCTGAATGGCTAACGAAAAAAAAAATATTGAAATGCCAGCCAGCGAACGAACGAACGAGCGATTGGCGTGCGTAGGCGCCAAAATCTTTACAACTTGTATTTGGAGTCAAGTTATTTGATTAACAACGGCTCTAAATGAAATCAACTGGCTTCAGCTGACTTCAACTGTGCTGTGAGCACAACAGTTAGTTAGTGAGTGGCTGAAAGTGCTGCAGGCCAAACATGCCTGATACAACATCACTGACATGTGTTTTGCATTTTTTTCGAGGTTTTCTTTCGTGAGAGAGTTACATGTTATGAAGAGTGAGGAAAATGCATATAATTTGGAAGCTGGGATCAATTTTGAGAGGAGATAACTTTATTTGAGGGAAGTGTGAAACTCAAAAGCTGTAATTCGTATTTTGAGGAGACAACTTCAAATCGAGCTCAATGCTTGTTTTCGTAAAAATAAGTTATATTTATACCCTACAACACTATGTGTTGGGGGTATTATAAGTTTGATTGGGCCAAAAATTATGTAACACCTCGAAATATTGATTTCCCACATAGGAAAGTATATATGGATCTTCCTATCTCGCCGAGTTGAGTCGATCTAGCTATGTATGTCCGTCCGTCCGTCTGTCCGTCTGTCCATGTTAATTTGTAATCACTCTACAGGTCGCAATTATGGCCCGATCTTCACAAAATTTAGAATGGAGGTGGGGCTAGGGTCAGAATAGAACCCTATTTCTTTTGGAGATGATCGCATAATATTTAGGGGTCGAAATGGACCAAAAACTGAAAAAAATTCGGATTTTGCAGTAGCTATACAGGTCGCAATTATAGACCAATCGACGCGGAGCTTCGCTTGTAGCTAGAGTTTAGGGCGGGGAAGAAGCCTACCCATTTGGGTGGTAATCGAATAATATTTAGCGGGTAAAATATACCATATCTTTTTTGTTGAAAAAATTCAAAAATTTTCATTAAACCGCGAATATTTTAAATACCGGCGAAATCACGAAGCCATGACAAGGTTACTTCTGATCTTTACATTGATGTTAACATCCAACAAAACGGATATATAGCAAAATATGTGCGATATATATGTTTATCAAAGAAGATATGCTTGAAAAATCTCTTATATGTCGAGAACGGCTGAACTGATTTCGACAGTTCTCATTAATTCGGAATGACCTCTTGGCAGGAAACATAAAACGTCTAAAAAAATTGCATAAAAATATCTCTCTAAAGATGAAAATATTGATTTTGTAAAATTTTCTCATATTTTTTCAATTTTGTCATATTTTTGGCATATTTTCATTTTGAATTAAACATTTGGTAATATTTCTACAGCTAACAAAACTAAGTAGTTATATCAGGATATCATATACAGATCGCATTTATGGCCCGATCCTTACGAAATTTTGCATGGAGATAAGATGAGGGTCAGAATAAAAGCCTATTCTTTTTGGAGATGATTGCCATATATTTAGGGTTGAAATGGACCAAAAAACTGCAAAATTGTCAGCAGGTCGTAATTATGGGAGTTACCAGACATTGCAAAAGCCAAGCAGTTTTGGATGGCCATCCAAAAATATTCAATGTGTGAAGGAGTTTGCCAACTTTTATAGACAAAATACGAAAATGCTCATTCCAGTGACTTTTTGGAGAATTCACAAATACAGGAAAGACGCACTTCTGACTATTTCATTAACGCTGATTTCGTTGAAGAATATAGTCAAATGTCTGTATCTCATATAGATGCGTTTCAGTCAAAAACCAATAATAAATGTTAATCTTTTGCCACTTCTGAGAGATTATAGGTCTTTGGGAAATATTGGTTCCAGATCTAGGAAGACCATTTAAGTGCAACATCTACCAATAAATTGGAAATGAGCAAATTAGTTTAAGTTGCTATTGTTCGAAAATTAGAGAACGAAACCTGATGGGTTTCTTTTATAATTTGTCACAATATCTTGTGGAATACTTTCGAGTATCTCGCCTATATAAACAGTATCGTTTATTATAGTGTTGTAAGGTATTCAACGGTCGGCCCCGCTCGACTGTAGACTTTGCTTACTTGTTTTATTATTGACTTACAACTTTTCTTGCATAGGCTTTAAGGCTATAGGTAAACTTTAAATCGGAGTAGACTTTAATCTAACAGGGGCTTAGTTATAATAGTTTATGTCATGTTATTCTAACGAAATTAGTTTTTTTTTTAACTAAATACATAAATCCAACCCCAGATTTTAGAGAAGGAATCGAAAATAATTTTTTGCCAAAAATTCGACAAATCAGCAGTAAAATTTTGCTCTCGGCAGCTTTCAGCTACATGAAGATGGGAGCCATTTATTCCCTACACCACATAGTAGTGAGGGTATTATGTCTTTGTTCATTTGTTTGTAACATGGAGAAAAAAAATAGACCCATAGTTACTTTTGAAGATCCCATTTGGAGTTTAAAGTCCCTCACACGCGTAATATGCACCCACAAGAATAGTATTTGGTACAAGATCATTTATGGATCTCGAAAATACCCCCGTCAAACTTAATCGAGATCAGATCAAATTAGGATAGACCTCCCACATATATATTTCTCCGATTTGAGGTTTATTGTGCACCGAATGGATAATATCAGCCCAAATGGACTGAATTTTGTCAATTCCAACTGAATTCATCGTAGAAACAAGTACTTCAGACACAGCTCGAAAATACCTCTTCCAAATTTTATCGAGATCGGCTCTTCGATATACATCTTCATCCGATTTTACGGTTATTGTCCATCATATATGATATATCAGCCCATATTTGATCGATTTGTTCATATTCAACCGAATTTTTCCATTTGGTGAAACTCGGTCCGCTATATCTATTACTCCAATAAATATTTTTTAATATAATCCTTATCGAAGTCATATCATCCACTATACAGGGTGAAATGAAAAAACTGCATCCAATTCAGACTGCTATCATTTCTAAGCCACTCGTCCGACAGCTGTTAAAATTATTCCAGTGACAGCTCATTATATTGTTTACAAACGTACAAAAGCCTTCTTTTGAGAATTTTCTAGAAACAAAATTATTCGTAATGGAATTCAAGCGTGATAGGGTGATTTCTTTTTTAAATTTAGCTGGAAAACCCACAAGTGGCTATCGTTAAAGCACTCCAGCATTTAAATGTGAATAAATCGTTTGTGTCTCGTACCATCGCTCGTTACCGTGATACTGGTAGCGTAGCCAGACGTCAAGGAAATGGACGGAAGAAAACAGTAACACCAGCAGAAATGGTTCGAAAAGTAAAGAAGCGACTTTATAGAAACCCGCGTCGCAGTGGCCGACAAATGGCTCGTGAGCTGAACTTAGCGCAATATTCCATTCGGCAAATATTGAAAAATGAGCTCCGGGTAAAGCCATTGAAATTCCAAAAAGTGCAAGAACTTACATCGCAACAAAAAGAAAATAGACGTAAAAGAGCTTGGCCGAAAGTGGTGAACTGCAGAATTTGCTTTTCTCCGATGAGAAAACATTCGTTGTCCAGCAGTTTGTACACAAACAAAATGATCGATCGGGTTTACTTGCCAAAGAGGACAGCCGAAAATGTTCACCTTCGGTTGGCCACCAGAACTCAAGCGCCGTGATGGTGTGGGCCGCCATAACCGCCAATGGTCGCTTTCCGCTCGTATTAATGACCGTGGCTTCAGAATAAGTGCCGAATATTATCGCGAAAATATTCTGGAGGGTGTATTAAAGCCTTGGGCATTCAAACATTTTGGCCGTACACCTTGGACATTCCAACAGGACTCAGCACCGGCACACTCAGCACGCGCCACCCAAGAAGGGTTACAAAATGAGGTTCCTCGCTTCATTTCCAGAGCACAATGGCCACCAAAATCTCAGGATACCAATCCGTTGGACTATTGTGTCTGGAGTATTTTGGAAAGCAAGGTTGGCACTAAAAAATACCAAAGTGTCGATCACCTCAAGTAAGCGCGTCGCCGGGAATGGGTCAAAATACCGCAGGGCAACATTCGAGCAGCGTGTGACAGTTTTATTGGCCGTTTGAAGGCCATAATTCGTGCCAAAGATGACGAATTTGAAAAAATCTAAACTTCTTCTAAAAGTTGATGCTATTTCCGACATTTTTTGCTTTCATTCAATAAAATTTAAAAAAATGTAAAAATTATGGCGTTTGACTTTGTTGCAATTTTTTATATGTGCACTAATATGTCCAGGTTAGAGAAAGCAAAATATGGCGCCCAATTAAACAAGGTAAAGTTTAAAGAAGTTTTTCAATCACTTCAAAAGACATTTTCTGAGACAACCAACAGATAGAAAAACTGAATATAACAACGATATTCGCAGACATAATCAAAATGCTGAGTTCATTTGCACTACAGGTTTGCGAAGCGAAACCATAAAAAAATCATGAGGAAGTATACCAAGACCTCTGAATTGAAGAATATCGATAAATTTATGGCATAGCGAAATATCAGCGAGAGAATCAGAGAGAAAATTTTGAGAGACGGTCATTTATTTGTGGAAGAGGCGAAAGTTGGACCATGGATCAAAGAATCGAAAAATGGGTGTCAGAATATATACCCAAATGGCGCCTGAGACAAAACAACATACGGATCGCCAACAATTTGTATATGCAACGGACGAACATCTCCCAGCTTAATAGCCGCTTTTAAAACGCCCAGAAGAAACCAACTTTCGGTAGAAGATTCCCAAGTCTGCTTAGAAGACAGTTCCGCTAGATGTATTTGGTAATTCCAAAGCTGAATAAGGATTGAAGTGAGGGTATCAGAGTGTTTAGTGAGCGAATGATTTCTGATTCAACGAGACTCAAACTTTTAAGGAGCTCGAGAAAAAAAGTAACTTAGAATTATGGCCACCCTTCTTCAGGGGAACGTTCTTAGACAGAAGATATAGAACCCGCTTATGTGAAGAAATCATAGAGGTCAGAGTTTTTGTCAAAAATCTCTTTACCACACTTCATTTACTTATTTTTATTATTTTTTTTTTTTTTTGCTTTAATGGTAATGCCAATGATATGCTGTTATAATTATTTTTGGTCCTCTGATAATGCCTAAGGTATGAGGATTTTCTTACTCGGGGGATTTTGGCTCATTTTTGGTAGCCACATATTTCTCATGCTGAGAGACCCCACTATAAGGTAGGACAGAGTTAAATCCAAGTTACATGCTTTTTCTCAGTTTCATATTGACTCTTGCGAGAATTTTAAAGTGATTAATCAGGGACGGATTTATTACTACTACTACTTACTACTACTATTTTTTTAATTTTTTATTTTGTGTAATTTCTAGAATTTTTATTGTATTATGGAAATAGATTTAATCTAAAATAAAATCCAATTAGATTTTGATAGAAACTAGAGGAAGAACTAAATCTTGTATATTTTTTAATTTAACTGAAATTCAGTCCATTTTCTAACCCAACCAAATTGCTGGTATATCCTCTTCCATTAAGAAAATAGGCTAATTTTTAGTGTCTATGAAAATTTCGATCAAATTAAAAAAATTATGTGATTTTACTCTGTTTCTCTCCTCACACAAACACACAGACTCTAGCACAACTAACTTGGCTTTTATGCTTTTAGCGTTCAGTTTGGGCGATTTAAAGTGGCGTAAAACAAAGACAAGCTAAGACACACAATCATAAACTGAAATTGTATGGAAAGCCTATAAACAAAACTCGTCTTCCTACACACTTTATTTGTCTCTCTCCAATGGAACTAAATCGTAACGTAATGCCGTGGAATAGCTTAACATTGTTTTTTTTTTTTTTTTTCTATTTTTTTTTGCAAAAACACAACAAATCGTAGAAGATTGAACACCATGAGGTATGGAAAGTAAGAGACAAAGGAGCCACTAACATCGTTGTCGTAGTAGCAGCAGTTGATCATGAATGTCAGTTTGCGTTTTCTATATCGGCGTCAAGTAAAATCCACACAGCCGCCAGCTGCAACACATCGAAACTATTCGAATTGGTTTTGGAGGCCCCCATCAAACAGCGACGAGCAGTCAACATTGACAACGCTCACACATTTCCGATGTGCGCAAAAAAAAATGAGGAGAGTAGCAAAAAAGTGGAATGCATTCCCTACCTTGGCGTTTCGATGTTGGCATTTTACAATGATACCGTGTAATGTCCGAAAAAAGCTTCTGCGTTTTTTTTTTTTTGGGATAAAGGCCTAGGCTCTAGTCTGTCGGGATTATCTCGCCAAGCCACTCAATCATTTTGCCTGACAAACAAATGAAAACATTTAAGAAGCCATTTTCTACTTCAATGATATTTCGGTAATACACCGTGAAAATTATGGGAGGGGAGGGGTAGGTAATATCATACTTGATGTACCTTCGTTTCCACATAAGTATGCCATAAAGAGGATTTTCCAGAAATGCAGGGAGTTTAGAGGAACTCTGAGAACTTAAAATGCCAAGAAATAAAGATTGGAAGATACGTCTGAGGACTATGAGACACAGTCATGACTTGTCATAAGAGGCGAAAAGTTGGACCCTAGATTGAGGAGCAAAAATGGCGCCCAATTCCTTCATACAATGGTGGTAATTCAAAAGACTCGCTGTAAACATTACCTTGTAATGGGTTATGTGACTCGGGAGACTCCAAATTTTTGTTGTGTGTGGGTAGAAAATTTTCGACATATCTTTCCATTTTAGAAATCATTTCCATCCTTCTGATAATACAAAAGATAAATAGTTTACATTACCTTGTATGGGATGATTCGGCGCAAGTGGCTGCCATTTTTTCAGTGTGTAGATCAGACCTCAGAAAAAAACTGGTTCGAATTCGAGTACAGAGTAAAACTAGCTCGAATTCGAGCGAGAACACACAACCAGCTAAACCATATCTTTCGTTTTCGCTCGAATATGTGAGCATGCTTTGTCCATTTCAGAGTGGAAGCCAAATTCGTTCTAAATCGAACAGATTCTACCCTTGCCTAGTACTCTTTTAGTTTCGTCATACTGTTTTTGTATTTTTCCCTACTTCCCACTCTTTCCCTTTTTTCACTCGATTTCACTCTTAGAGCAAACACTGACAACAATTCGAGCGATTAGGCTCTCACTCTAATTTTTCAAAGAGGAGTAACTCCAACCCAAAACAGATAACTCCATATAAAACTCCAAATCGTTTCTGGAAAAAATATTCTTAAAAAATCCATATTCCTTTTTGTCATTAAAAGACTTTTTTCAGATTCCATGAGAAAATATTCTTTAAAAAATCTACGTTACTTGAAAATGTTTCTTTAAAGAGTCCACGTTCCTTTTGTCTTAAAAAAAATATTCTTTAAAAAACCCATGTTCTTTCTTGTCATTGAAAAAAAAAAATCTTTAAGAAATCCACGAAACGTTTGGTCCTTATCCTTCCTAGAAAAAAATATTTTTTAAAAAATCCACGTTCCATTTTGTCCTTGAAAAAATATTTTTTAAAAAATCCACGTTCCATTTTGTCCTTGAAAAAATATTTTTTAAAAAATCCACGTTCCATTTTGTACTTGAAAAAATATTTTTTAAAAAATCCACGTTCCATTTTGTCCTTGAAAAAATATTTTTTAAAAAATCCACGTTCCATTTTGTACTTGAAAAAATATTTTTTAAAAAATCCACGTTCCATTTTGTCCTTGAAAAAATATTTTTTAAAAAATCCACGTTCCATTTTGTCCTTGAAAAAATATTTTTTAAAAAATCCACGTTCCATTTTGTCCTTGAAAAAATATTTTTTAAAAAATCCACGTTCCATTTTGTCCTTGAAAAAATATTTTTTAAAAAATCCACGTTCCATTTTGTCCTTGAAAAAATATTTTTTAAAAAATCCACGTTCCATTTTGTCCTTGAAAAAATATTTTTTAAAAAATCCACGTTCCATTTTGTCCTTGAAAAAATATTTTTTAAAAAATCCACGTTCCATTTTGTCCTTGAAAAAATATTTTTAAAAAATCCACGTTCCATTTTGTCCTTGAAAAAATATTTTTTAAAAAATCCACGTTCCATTTTGTCCTTGAAAAAATATTTTTTAAAAAATCCACGTTCCATTTTGTCCTTGAAAAAATATTTTTTAAAAAATCCACGTTCCATTTTGTCCTTGAAAAAATATTTTTTAAAAAATCCACGTTCCATTTGGTCCTAGAAAAATATTCTTTAAAAAATCCACGTTCCATTTAGTCCTTGAAAAAATATTTTTTTAAAAAATCCACGTTTCTTTGGTCCTAGAAAAATATTTTTTAAAAAAATTTGGTCCTTGAAAAAATATTTTTTTTCAAAATCCACGTTCCTTCGGTCCTAAAAAAATATTATTTAAAAAATCCACGTTCCATTTGGTCCTTTAAAAAATATTTTTTAAAAAATCCACATTCCTTTGGTCCTTGAAAAAAATATTTTTTAAAAATCCACATTCCTTTTGGTGCCAAGCTTTTTTATAGATGGAAAAAATTCGTTAGAGCGTTCCCAATTAAAAACGTCCACATGTCTTCCATCGACAGAATACCTTCCGCAGGTCACTTTTCGTTAGAAGACCTTCGTCGTATTCCCCCTTCTTCTCCCAGTGTCTTCATTATTAATCATTGTTTAAATTTCAAAATAAAACGGTCATTATTGATTTGTCTTTTTTTAACATTTGGATATTTCAATATTCGACAATTTTTTTGGAAGTTGAACTTCGGACTTTCGCCTTACATCACTTACACCACCAAATAGCCCGAGACAACTTTGACACTTCAAACTGCCAAAATATTTAAATTTTTGGAAATGATTGAAGACTCTTTAAAAGAGTAAATGGCAGTGGCCATCCTCGGTTATTGCAGTCGGTTTGATGATGGCGGCGATCATGATATTGTGAAATATTCGCGGCGGGGGTGAGGGATTGAAATCAAAATAAGCGCCAATATAAACACATCATTCTGTAACAGCATCAACAAACAGCGCGATGGACATCCATCATCTTGTTATAACTTGGGGGTGTTGTTGAATTTTATTTATTTTTTGATGAAGTCTTCAATCACCCAAACCCAGAAACGTTGTACTGACCAAAGGTCTCTTTGAGGAGGAGGAGGAGGGGGAGGTTGCTTCTTCTTGTCATCATGCCTGTGCCTGTGTATAAATAAATTATAATTTGGATCAACGTTTTGAAAATCAATTGTCCAGTAAATTGTTCTCGTTCAATTATTGATTGATCGCTCGCTTTCAAACGGCATTGTCTCTGCCATCGATTTTTCTTTTTACCAATGCCGCCACCCAAAGTAACCCAGCTTTTGATCTCGCCTATCATTTGTATGGTCGTTTGTAAGATATGTTTATTTAAATGATCGCCTTACATTTTAAACCAACATCTAATCATTGTTTATACCCCAGAATCTGGACAAGTTTAGAATAGCATTAGCCACCACCTCATACCTGTCTGTCAGTACACTTCAGGCTGTTTGTTACTTGATTTGGATTTGGACAAAAAAATACAGCGGACAGCGCCAGCAGTCAGCCGATTTAAATGTGGGTGTTTGTTGTTGCTGCTGCTGCCATGTTTCTATTTGTCGGTCGGGCTGTCTGTCATTTAAGTTGCTGCTATTAATTGCTTTGCGGTTGTTGAAAGCCATTGCTTTTTATACCCACCACTGATATCTCTTCTTGTCCTCTCTAGAGCTTTATCTTTATCTGTCTCTAAAAAGTTGTGATTTAATTTTGAACAATGATCTCGTATCTTTGTTGTTGTTGTTTTTCTATTTCGTTCTTAACATCGGCAATTGATCAATGCTGTTTCAATTATTGCATGAATATGAGAACAATGTTAATGAAGACCTTAAAACCTCCATAAATGTACGAAGAAAACTTGTTCCACTTGTCCGCCTCTGATCGTGGCTGAGATGTTTTTAAAAGCCATTTGAAAGTTAAGATCAATTGTTTGAAAGTGGTTCCCAATAGAGAATTGAATGTATATTTCAAATTAGGTGATAATTTTTGATGGCTTGTTTGGCGGACTTGATTGTTCCCATTAAGCCGATATGTCGATAATGTGAAGTCTATCAAGCTTGTAATTGACAATAAGATTAAGATTTCAAAAAAATAAAATTAAGATTTCAGCACAAGTATTTTGAACACCAAAAATTAAATATTGTGGAGTTGAAACAATATTGGAAGAATATTTAAAAAAAAAAAAACTTTTAACAACAAGAAAAATAGTATCAGTCGGTTTCGCCGACAAATTTATACCCCCAGCCTTGAGTTATGATTTTTCAAACTGTTGACACTTTATGGTGAAGGTTCCGAAGCAGTTGGCCAGTATTGACCAATTCGTATCTGACCTAAGACAGATAAAAATATTACAACATACCAGATTTGAGATATGTAAAAATTTTTGGAAAATGCGGAAATATGCGGATTACCTCCCGGACCGAAGCATTCCATTTTCATACTTCATCTAATACAGATAAAAATATTGGTATGGGCAAAATTTGAAGGAAATCGAATATTTATATCCAATTTTATACGAAATCATAAATTTCTATAAAACACATATTTATATCAGATTTCTGGTTAAGAAAAATATTTAGATATAGCAAGTTGTAAAGAATCGCCTACTTGTTTCAAAAAGTATGAAAGAAAAAGTATTGCAAATTTTGACTCTTTGAGGGTTATGTACCAGAAGGCGTTCGCAAATATATCATCTTCATAACAGATTCTGGTTTAGTAAAAAAAATTTGGATGTGTGAAATTTGAAGAATTTTGGACTCTTATCTCGCTCTCTTTGAGTGTTTTGTTTCTCCAAAAGCTTGAACCCAATGTGGGACAGATACCAGAAGGCCTTGGGTTAATAAAAATATTGTGACGTGTATAATTTGAAGAGAAACTGATGCTTATTTCGAATTTTATGATCGTTTTGGTTATTCAAAAGCCTTTGTAGGGGAGGTAGCAGAAGGAATGGCCCGATCTCTACCATCTTTATAACAAATCTAATGTTAATATTGAGATGTGCCAAGCCTGAATAGAATCGGATGTTAATTTCGCGTTTTATGAGCTTCATCGATATTTACAATTTTTTTGATCCGATATATTCCATCTTCATATCAGACCAGATGTGTGTAATTTGAAGACAATCGGAATCTTACATCAAATTTTTAAGAGCCATAATTATTCAAAATGTTGACACTTTGTGGGGGGAGCTACTTGATGGAGTGGACCGATATTGTCCATTTTCGCACCTGACCTAGCACTGATGCTAATATTAGGATTCGCAAAGTTGAAGCAAAATCGGATTATCCCTTCTCTTTCTTTGCATTAAGTTCTTTTCTTTGAAAATGTTGACATTTTGTGTAGGAGGTACCAGAAGAAGCGGACCGATATTGCCCATCTCCGAACCCGATCCAATATTACGATGTACCAAATTTGGATCAAATCGGATACTCCCTTCGAAAGTTATAGTGCCCACAAGCCAGACAGGCAGACGCGCGGACATCGCTAGATCAACCCAAATGTCCTGAAACGGATTTGATCCAAAGAGACCTAGGGTCTAAGACCGTTATTTCGATAAGGCAGGTTTTGGTCGTATAAAATGATATATACCCTCTGTAGTCATATGGCTGAGGGTATAAAAAATGTGAAGATTATGGTTGATCAGTATAAAAAGCCTGAGGGTGTTTTATATATATGGAGGAGGTCTTCTATCCGTCTGTTCATCTGTCCGTTTGTGGAAATCACTCTAGCTTCCGAACGAAATAAAGTAGGTTGATAAAATTTTACTTAAATGTGTATTATGCCTGCAGGACTTTTAGTATTGAAAATATAGGTCATATAGGTCCACATTTTGGTATAGCCCCCATGTAATGGTACCTCCCATTTTTCGGTATTTTGATGATTTAAGCGACATTATACACCGGAAATGTTTCAAATTTGGTATTTGAAGTTCTTAATGGACAGTACAGCCTAAGACAGAAAATTGTCTGTGCATGTCCATGTCTTCGTATAGCCCCCATATAACGGTACCTCTCAATATTCGGTATTTTGATGATTTTAGCGACATTATTCACCGGAATTGTTTCAAATTTGGTATTTGAATTTCGTAATGGACAGTACAGCCTACAACAGAAAAGTTGTGTATGTAGGTCCACGTCGTCGTATAGACCCTAATATAACGGCTACATTCGGTATTTTTAAGTTTTAACAGAATTTTTATCGGATTTTATTTTTTTAAAAATTGTCAAATTCGTTCCAAAAGGTGGAGGGTATTCGAAGATCGACCAGGCCGAACTTACAGCTTTTTTACTTGTTTTTGTAGAAGACGTTGTTTCCATAAAGAAGATCTTTAGAGAGTCTTTTATAGATAGTCTTAATAATGTAAAAAATATATCTTTTTGAGATTTTTTTTTCCATAAAGGAAATTAGGTCCATAGCAAACTAAGCCTTCTGTTTATGGAAGATCTTTAAAATGATTCTTGAAAATCCGGTAAAAAGTTTTGTATATATAAAAGACTGAGGTGTGTATGTGCATATATATCTACAATACACACCTGGCAAATGTCGCTATTTTTATTCGAAACTTCTGGATTCATATTTCACTGTAAATTTGCAGCAAAAGTTATTGCCTTTCTTAGCTTTTATGGAAAAAGCTAAGTTTCAAATTCTTACTATCAATTACAATCTCCATGAGTGGGGTGGTATTACTTTCCAATCTCGCACACACATACACACACAAATATCATATAAACATAAACCCACTCAGCATCAATTGCAAATATAGCAAATAATTATATTTAGTTTTAAATTCCAATAAATAATTTTAAATAAACTCCCACACAAATCGTCGATACGCTCACAACAACAATTCCAGTTAGTTGCAATTGAGTGTTTATGGGACTGACGGTTTATTAGCAACAAACAGAACAATTAAATTTAGAAATAAATTTTAATATTCTTTCAAAAGCCATTTAATTGTTAATGAGTTGTTGCTTTTGTGGTTTTTTTGTTTTCGAATACGGCTTAGGTGTAGCAGCGAATACAGCAGCAATCGGTTTGGAATTTCCGTTCGTTCACATCCCGCTAACAAAATCTTTGTTGTTCTCCAACGCGTTATTATCTCATTTGGCCATTAATTAATTTGAATACGGCAGATTTGTTGTGGCAGGCAGGCAGGCTGTTTGCTGCGGCGGATGCTGCCGCTACTAAGAAAAAGTTATATAAACAAGAGGGCGTTATTGATATTGAAATATATCATGTATTTCTAGTTCAGGTATTATTTGTCTTGAATTTGTGGTGGAAGGCAAACAAAAATGGGGAAGTTCCCCTACCCACTTAACTTGGGCTCCGAATAACATTAAAAAGATCAATGTCTAATTATAAAATATTATCAAAAGAATAACGCCTGATATGAGAGATCATTTCAAGATTACATTTATAACTTCATTTCATTTTTTTGGGTAACGAAGGCCAATGTTGAAGTGGCATAGAAGTGATCCAGTTAATTTAATGTGCATAAATTAGTTTCGTTTCGGAATGAAAGCTCAGCCATAGAGAAATCTTTCAAATTAAAAGGCTAATAATTCATATGGTTTGTTAGATAAATGCCATTGTGTTAATGGGAGGCAATAAATTTTAACTTCATTACCAAAAAAATGTTTGGGAGGAGTTGGACACACAAGGCGCTGAGTTATGACCGGCGTTAGAGAGAAAGAGGATGTGAGGGACATTAATTAGAATTTAAGAAAAAAAAATAAAACAATTATTTTCCGAAGGAAATATTTAAAGAAAATGTAGATATAAGAATACAACCTCCAAAAATTTCCATTTTTTTTTTTCTTTTTCCAACGTTTGAATTATTTATAAAGTCGCCTAAATATTTTGAAAATTTCTAAATCTGGTTAAAAAAGTATAAATAATATAAAATATTCTTGGAATATATAATTACTAAAAATTTAAAATCTGGAAGCATTTACCGTGATGGAAAAAATACAAAGAAGAACTTGGTTTCTTAAAGTAAAAACCGTGGCGACGCCCCGATTTTAAAGAGGCTCTGTTAGAATCTGTTATAGGCATGTGGTCTACTAACACGCCAACATTAGAAGCTCCTCGTCATGTACCATAAGATTCTGATTCATTGTCCGTGTCTGGTCATATAAGTAGAAGTATTCTTTAATTGTAGCTTGATTGACCGAGGTTGCTAAGGCGTCAACGCCGGCATCAGTGGGAGTTATATAAATTGGTCTTGTCTTCAGTGCGTCACCAATTTATGAAGGGATTAAGGTCGTTTTGTCTTCCAGATGTCATTAGGGGATTAAGGTCGATCATGAACTTGGTAACATGCCTCGAGGCTCACAGGTGTCAACAAAGCTCCATTAGAAAGCAGTAAGTAACCTGGCTGCAAACATATAGCTCTTATAGGCACGTGGTCTACTAACACGCCGGAATCCGGGATACTTTTTTACGTGGGAACCAGCAGGGAGTTTTGGGTATTTTGGGGGGTACCCATCGCCTCATCAGTCTAAGGATCATTGGCAATCAGATATTATATCCGAGACTCTCACACAAATACGCAAACTCTACGTTACATCGAGCTTCCTACCATTCAGAGCCTGTTGTTGTTGTTGTTGTATCATCAGTACATGTAGATGTTTGAATTCTTCTAATCTGGTTCAAGCTTCAGGTTTAAAAATTTGGCTACCATAAAGAACTGTAACCAGAGATCTTCTGGAGAGTTGGGTAGATTTGGCGCAGCAATTAAAAAGAGCAGCGTAATGTGCGGGTCTATATCACACGCCGGGCGGATTTCACGCACATCTTCGTCAATTCGTGCCCAATACGAATTGGAGACGATTGCGCCAAAACTACCCTGCTTGGTCTAGGCAGCTGACGTTCTTCAGCTGCAATGGATGGGGGGAGGACTCCGAGGACGGCATTCATACTGTAATTGCTTATGGTATCTGGGACTGCATCGGTATGAATGCCACTTAGACCTACCGGATAGGCTTTTTGATCTAGAGGTTCTCTCTTATAGCATCTCTATATCATGTATGTCCTCCCTGACACGCCTGGTTGGGATAACTACCACGGTAACACTCACGCAGGTTCATGGTTCTCTGCAACAAATACATATAGTTATGCTGACGTAAGGGACGGACTTTCGCCTCCTTACGTAGATGGTCCACTGGTGTCATGAGGGGGCACCCTGTCGCAGTTTTCAGGCCAGCATTCTGGCTTGTGCTTTCACTGCGTAGGACTAGCATTCACAGACCACACTGGAGCCGCATAGCTGACCACAGACCGACCTAGCGCGTTATAAGAGGTCAACAAGATTTCCTTGTCCGCACACCAAGTGGTGCCGGCGAGCGCTTTGAGGACCTTGTTCCTACTTTTCATCTTGTCGCAGATAGCTGTGACTTGCGCAGACGACTTGAACATGCTGTCGAATGTAACCCCTCTAAACTTGGGGTAGTTCGTGGTCGGTATTAAATTTCCCTCGACCTGCACATTCAGCTGTGTTCTCATTACCGCATTCCACGTGGTAAGAAGAGTGACCTTTGATTGCGTGCCGGATATTTTGCGTGGAAATTCAGAACCTGTTGCCGGTTGCTATCTCAGATCATAAAGTACTCAAGTAGCTTCCTGGCGCTACTGGAGTCTATAATTGTTCATTAACAAGTTTAAGGCTGAGAATTGCAATTGCCCCTTTTTTGTTTGAGATTTAAAAGAAGATCAGGTTTTTACAGTGATTGAAGATAATCGCAATGTGTTTCCAAGCGCCACCATCGATCCCCCTTTACACACTCTCATAAATACCACACGATCCTGCGGATTTCTTATTAAACCTTCCGCAATAATGGGGCCATTCAGGAAATTGAATCAGGAAATCAGGAATCGCATTCGGAACTGTTTGGGACAAAGGAAATATATTTAGGAACTGGTTCCTTATGCGAAAAGAGCCAAGAAATATCGATCCACTTTGTGAACTAGATTGCCCAACACTATCCTCTTGTTCAAGTGGATTTTATTTGGGTGTAGAACCCACTAAACTAACTCGTATTCTTCAATCGCACCTTGGATAAATCTATCAACGTTGCAAATTTCAGCCGAATTCCTTGGTTTTGTGTACGGTGTTATATTCTACATATAACATTCTTTTGTCGCACACCAAACATTATACTAAGGACTAAGGAATTCGATGTATCTATTGATGCCTCGAACCAGATTTTCCAAAACGATCCAAGAAATGAATGTGGGAATAGAGGACTTTCAGACACATTATACCTTGATATGTCTGAGAAGTATATGGAGTCCTCTATTCCCACATTCATTTCTTGGAGAATTTCGGAAATGCATCAAATTCCTTAGTCCTTAGTATAATGCTTAGCATAACCCATATAATTAAGAGTTTCAACCACATTGTCCGAGAGAAACGGCATTTCGGATCCTCGTGAGGTATTTCAATAAGTCTAGCACCTTTTAGGCTAAGCGAGAAGAAGGAAAATATCGGACCTCACATTATTTGTTATTTTTTTTTTTTTTTTTTTTTTTCTATAATTAATGTTATTTATTTTCATCTACATTTTCAAAAAAATGTTGTTCCCTGCCTTCCTCGTCTCGAAAAAAAAAATCAATAAAAAATCACTCTTAATTTTCTTGGAATTTAATCAAGAAAAAATCATTTAATACAAGTTTTGCATGTCACATGCCTTCAGACTTACCCTTTTTAAATGACAAGTTCGTAAATTGCCGACAACATTTGTTGTTTATTTACTTCTGTGAATGTCCTTCGATGGCAGCGTTCTTTTAATTTCAAAAGTTTGTTTTTTTCACTGTTTTGATTTTTTCCTTAACACTTCTTTTTTTTTGTGAATATCTCTTCTAGACACGCAATACAATTGTCATTAATTTTCAAAAACTCTGTGAAAAAATACAAAACAGAAATGTAAACCGTTAAAAACTTGCACGAGGAGTATATTTTTATATCGTTATTTTATTGCTTTAATTTTTTTCTTTTGCATTCTTCTCAGATTTTATGGTTTTACACAAATGTTTGCCATGGTTTAATCAATTAAATTATTTTGTGATATTTATTATTAATTGGCATTGACATCAGTTTTTGTTTCAATTTTTTCACAATTTCTTGTAATTTCGCAATTTTATTCACCGAACACATAAAATATCTTTGCTAATCGTTTTTGGAAACTGTTCGGAGATATCACACACAGAACACGCGACATTCACTGCCGAGTCAAGAACTTCAAATGATTGAAACGAAGGGGACGACCACGACAAGCCAACAACCAAGCAACCCACTCTTTGTGATTGCCGAAGAGATGCCGATGAGCAATGCTGATGTTAATGCTGATGATCCTATTTAAAGTGCCAAAAGTGATTTGTGAAATCTTTAGCTGCTTGCCCGGCCATCCATCCAAGCAGCCAAGCATTCGTTAAAAGAGCAATAAAAATTAAAATAATATTCCATTAGTCAACAATGGTCAGCGCAACAGCAGCAGCAGCGAACGAGCAACACGCACCTTTTATGTTGTTGTTGCTGTTCTTCTTCCACATTTGACACTTGTGATATGTTGGGGGCCATTAAAAACCAAAAGGCAGGCAGGCAGGCAACCCCACCAAACTCACGCACTTTGAAGAGGCGCACACACAGAACAACAAATGCAACATCACTCATCACATGCAAAAAAAAACAACACACATCAAAACAACAACGGCAGCAACAACAATGGATATAACCCAAATCGTCAGAATGGCATTCGTTAAAATTGTCACAAACCCGAAGAACTATGAAATAGAATTTTGATGATGGCTATCACAACAGAATTGCTGGGATGTCGCCTGTTTGGGTGGTCATTCGCTCTTCCGATGCATTCGTTTGATTGATGACACTTGTTTTTTTTTTTTTTGGTATGCGGCAACAATGTTGCAATTAAACACAATTCATAAATGTCAAACTATTTCTTCTTTTCCTCAAATTGTTAATCACAGTCTTTAAAATCCATAACACACGTAAAAGGGAATTAATTTACTCTAAACACTTTGATTTACTTGATTTAAATCCAAAGAACCGTTTTCTTTTTCACTATTCTTCTACCGCACCACACCAGAACCCGAACTGCTTTGGTCAAGGTGCAAACGTTGACTGATGATTTGCTCAACGGCCAAATAATCAAAACAGAGCACCAACCGCACTCCACAGCAAACGGAAAGAACACAACCACCACACACACATGAACACACTCTCACACGCATTGTAACCGAACACACAAGACCTGGCAAAATAAGGTAGGTGCTCAGCACGAACGGACAAACGAACGACGACGATGATGATATGATGGTAGTTGGCAAACATCAAATGTAACAGCCACAGTTACTACTTTCGTGTGTATGAGAGCGTGGATGTTGACGAGTGGGGACAATAACAACAAACTCCCATTTACACATGAGATCGCAACGACTTGTTGCTGCTGCGGCTGCTGCATTCATTGACAACAATAACAAAGCTCCCCTTTTGTTTATCTCTTGCTCTTTTGGTAGCCACTATTCTCATTGCGATGCTTACTATCTCCGTGTATCGTAAACAGCCTCTTTTTCAATTGATTTTTCTCTCAGAGTAGTTGCAGTTTCTCTGAGAGTACCATATTCAAACGCCCACGTGCTATTTACTGTTGCTGCCAAAACCACCTTAGCTCTGTTGTGTTGTTGATATGATTTTTTATGTTGTTGTGTTTATCACTTAGCAAATAAATATGGCACTGTGCATGGGAAGTGGAAAAATTAAGAAGAACACTTCAAAATAAAATTATATAAAATAGTATCAGTCGGTTTTGCCGACAGATGTATACGCCCAGACTTGAGTTATGATTATTCAAACTGTTGACCCTTTCTGGGGGAGGTTCAGAAGCAATTGTCCAATATTGAAATAAATAAGACTGATATAAATATTACAACGTGCCAGATTTCGACTCTATGGACACCTTCCTATATTTTATATGAGATTTTTCATTTTTGAAAAATGTGGAAAAATGCGTGAGGTAACATATATAGTGGACCGAAGTATTCCATTGTCATACTTCATCTACTACAGATAAAAATATTGGTATGGGCAAAATTTGAAGGAAATCGAAGATTTATATTCAATTTTATGCGAAATCATAAATTTCGATAATATATTCATATCAGATTTCTAGCAAGCAAGTTGTAAAGAATCGCCGACTTGTTTCGCAAGTTATGGTAGATATAAGTATTAAAAATTGTGACCCTTTGTGGCAGAGGTACCAGAAGGTGTTGGCAGATGTATATCATTTTCACAACAGATCTTGCGTTGGTAAAAATATTTGGATGTATGAAATTTGAAGAGAGTTGGATGCTTATAGCGCGTTCTTTGAGCGTTTTGTTTTTCAAAAATATTGAAACCTATGTGTGGGAGGTACCAGAAGGAATGGTCCGATTTCTACGATTTTATAACAGATCTTGAGTTCATAGAAATATTGAGATGTGTCATGTCTGAATGGAATCGGATAGTAATTTCGCGCTTTATGAGCTTCATGGGTATTTAAAATTTTGACCCTTTGTGGGGGAGGTATCAGAAGGAGTGGACCAATATATTCCATTTTTAAACCAGACCTTGAATTAATAAAAATAATGTGATGTATGTAATTTGAAGAGAACCAAGTGCTTATATCGAATTTTATGAGCTTTATGGTAATTCAAACTTCGACCCTTTGTGGGGGAGGTACCAGAAGAAATGGTCAGATCTCTACCATTGTGCCAAGTCTGAATGGAATCGGATGTTAATTTCGCGTTTTATGAGCTTCATGGATATTCAAAATGTTGACCCTTTGTGGGAGAGGTACCAGAAGGAGTGGATCGATATATCCCATTTTCACACCAGACCTTGGGCTAATAAAAATATTATGATGTGTGAAATTTGAAGAGAACTAAGTGCTTATTTCGGATTTTATGAGCTTTAAGGGTATTCAAAACTTCGACCCTTTGTGGGGGAGGTCCTAGAAGGAATGGTCGGATGTCTACCATATTTATAACAGATCTTGAGTTGATAGAAATATTGACTTGTGCCAAGTCTGAATGGAATCGGATATTAATTTCGCGCTTTATGAGCTTCATGGTTATTCCAAATATTTACGCTTTGTGCGGGAGGTACCAAAAGGAGTATTCCGATATATTCCATCTTCACACCAGACATTGGGTTAATAAAAACATTGTTGTGTGTGTAATATGAGTCCCCTATATTTTATAAGAGTTATAATTATTCAAAATGTTGACCCTTTGTGGGGGAGATACTTGATGGAGTGGACCGATTGTGTCCATTTTCGCACCAGACCTAGCACTAATGCAAATATTAGGATTCGCAAAGTTCGAGCAAAATTGGATTATCCTTTCTCTTTCTATGCAATAAATTATTTTCTTTGAAAATTTTGATATTTTGTGTGGGAGGTACCAGAAGGAGTGGACCGAAATTGTCCATCTCCGAACTCGATATAAGCTTGACAATAATATTACAATTTACCAAGTTTTGATGAAATCGAATGCTCCCTTCGAGAGTTATCGCGCGCACCAGCCAGCTTGACAGACAGACGGACGGACATCGCTATATCGACTCCAAATGTCTTGAAACGGATTTGGTCCAAAGAGACCTAGGGTCTAAAACCGTTATTTCGATGAGGCACGTTTTGGCTGTATCAAATGATATATACCCTCTCTGGCCATATTGCTGAGGGTATAATTATTCAGGTTCCTGGCAGCTCAGAATTAAGGATGTTGCTAAAGGCTCGCAATTATTAAAGTTGTTTCGGATGAAGCCTAGTAAGGGAGGTTAGTAAAGCACACAAAGCTGACTATGTGATATGGAGTTTGCAGAATGCAGCTACATTTTGTTATATTCCAAAGTGTCTTGACAGAATTCCTAAAATGTATGTTCGTACCGCAAAGTGTCTTGTCAGAACTCCTAAAATGTATGGTCGCATCGCAAAGTGTCTTGTCAGAATTTCTAAAATGTATGGTAACATCGCAAAGTGTCTTGTCAGAATTTCTAAAATGTATGGTTGTATTGCAAAGTGACATGTTAGAGTTCCTAAAATTTATGGTCGTATCGCAAAATGTCTTGTTGGTATTCAAAATATGTACTTTTATATTTTTTTCCTTTTTTTTGAAATTTCAAGAAATATTGATCATCTGAAGTATGGTCGTATTGCAAGTGTCTTGCAGAAATTCCTTAAACGTATTTTTAAATTTCTTTTGTTTTTGGAATTTCGTGAATTATAGAAAATCTAAAGTATGGTCGTATCGTAAAGTGTCTTGTCAGAATTCAAAAAACCGCAAGGTGTCTTCTAAAATGTATGGTCGTAGCGCAAAGTGTCTTGTCAGAATTTCTAAAATATATTTTACATTTCTTGTGTTTTTTTTTTTTTTTTGAAATTTCAAGAATTATTGATAATCTGAAAGTGTTTTGGTATAATTTTTAAAATGTATTTATAAATCTCTTTCTTTAGAACTGCATGAATTATTGAATTCATAAAATGTTTTTTTTTATTTTTTGGGAATTTCAAGTATTAAACAAAATAAGTATGGTCGTATAGCAAAGTGTCTTGATGAAATTCCATATGTACTTTTATATTTTTTCCTTTTTTTTTTGAAATTTGAAAAACTATTGATCATCTGAGGTATGGTCGTATCGCAAGTGTCTGGGTGGGATTCCTAAAATGTATGGTCGTATCGCAAACTGTTTTATTTCTATTTTTTTTTTTTTTTTTTTGAATGTCAATGAATTATTGAAAGTCTAAAGTATGGTTGTACCCGAAAATGCCTTCTTAGAATTCTTAAAATGTATGGTCGTATCGCAAAGTATCTTGCTGAAATTCCTAATATATATTTTTATAATTTTTTCTTTTTTTTTAATTTCAAGGATTATAGAACATCTGAAGTATGGTCGTATCGCAAAGTGTATTTTTAGAATTCTTAAAAGAATTTCTGAAATATTTTTTCAATTTTTTTTTATATTTCAAGAATTATTGAAAATCTGCATTCCAACACATTTTATTGCGATTCCAAACACTGTGCCCCATAAACGAATCGAACCCGTGACAACAACCAGTTGTAAGTGCTCTGCTCACAGCACACCTATGCAGAGGAGGCTGTAAAATAATTGCTATGCAAAAACGGCACAACAACAACAGCAACAATGCAAAACTAGATCCTCTGACAGGCTGTCGTATGTCATTTTGGCCAAAGCAAAGGCAAAGCACAGAGGCAATGTCAACCAACTTTTAAGTTACGGCGGAAGCTAAATCGCAGAAACATACTCACACACAGACACACCTGTTGCCAGCATGCGTGAGTATGGGTGTGTGTGTGTGTGTGTGTTACGATTTTGGATTACTGCCGGTTTACCTCGACTAATCAAATTTGTTGCGCCAATCAGTGGCATTCAACGTCGTGGCAACAACGCGTCAACGGAGACACACACACATACGCATGCGCACTCACATGATGTTCATTATGTCGGCTGGCAGTTGTTGACGATGATGATGTTAATGAATAGTCCGTGTTGTTGTTGTTGTGGAAAAACAATAATGAAATTTATTTATGAAAATTGTCTGTCAACTCCAAAGGTGTTAAGGTGGAAAGGTTCAGCCTTAAGTTGGAGGTCAGAAAAATCATATAAAGTGGAAGGTGGATAGGTAGGTGTTTTTTCTTGTTGTTGTAACGAATTGTGAGACTAGTCAAAAAATATGTTTGATGTTCTTGCAGGAATATTAAATACAAAACTATAATAAGGCTCAACCTTCAGATTATTATTTGATGAAACCCTCAAACTACACACTCACACAACATAATCACGCAAATCAAAATCATTTGAAAACCAATCGAATCTAGTCTATCCAGAGTGACTTAAAAATCTCTCTGCTAGAATTCTCCTATTTATATCTCCTGATGCTTTATTCTAATATCATATTGGAAGTCTATTTCCTCAACCCACCTAAATATATGAAGTATCGATTGAAGAAAAACACTTCGATAAATTTATAACAACACCAAATTTGCCGTTTACCTTAAGGGAGCCAGCCACAAGTTTGCCGACACGTTCATCATCTCCGTCACCACAAGTGGCGTCTTTCCAACCAGCCAGCCATCCAGCCAGCACACAGGAAATTAACTCTTATCCATATTTGTCAATCTTATCAAAATCGGTCTGGATTTCATCAACTCATCGAAAACGGAAGCAATTCAATATTTATTTAATTTGAATTGGACTGAAGTGGCCGGCCTGTCTACAGTCGATTGAAGTGTTACAAGAATTTGACAGTTTGTTTTGCCTTTGTAATCTTTGGGTTGTGATGTAATCTACATTCATACATACATACATACGTACACATGTCGGTATGTAAGTAAATATTTCAAAGTGACGTTATCTAAAGCCACTGGAGATAATTAAATTAAAAGCAAAGAGACCAAACCAGTTCTCAGGCTGGGAGAGAAGGTGTTGGTCGCAATAAAACATAGCTTAGATCTGTCCGAAAGCGATTTATCAGAACATATATAATTAATTGCTTTGAAACAAATCCATAATTAAAGCGAATAAAATATTCCACTCTTAGTTTTCGTGGAGCTCTGACATGTTTCTATAAATAAGGAAGCTTAAACTCCACGAATTTTTTTACATTCCGTCATAATATATGCAAAGGTATATTAAGTTTGTCATCCATGGAAATTATTAGTTTCCATCCCAAAAAGTATATTTATTCTTGATCAGGATATATTTCCAAAATGATTCGCCGATGTTCGTCCCTCGCCCCGAATTGAGCTATATGTGCCTCATTTGTCCGTAGACAGGTCGAATTTGGGAATGGGCTACATCGATCAATGTTTTCATATAGCCCTCGGTATTTTAATGATTTTAGCCACATTTTCCAACTGCACCGAAAATCAACTTATATATGACACATCTTTCCACAGGCCATATTACTGAATTATATATGAAGTAGAATCTCTATAATGTTAATATCTCACCGGCTACTTGAATCTTTGTAATATTATCCGGTTACGTTTATAATACCCTGATTAAATCAGGTCAATCCATTGCAAAAAAAGCAGCTTTCAATAATAGTTTCAAATTTAGCAACTCACTTTGAGATTTTTTAAATCTGAGTCTTGGGACATGCGTATTTGGTCAGGACTGGCAGCTGCTTCATCTTAAATTAAACAACTATTAGGGTTCTCTTTCTCCTATTCTACCCTCGACATTTTCCCATAACAATAAAAACAAGTAAAAAGCAGCTAAGTTCGGCCGGGTTCTAATACCCTCCACCATTTGGAAGGAACTTGAAAATTTTCAATAAACTTCCGGAAACTACCACTTAAATGAAAACTGTTATATGGAGACTATACGAAGCGTGGACCTACATACGATTTTTTTGTCATAGGCTATAGTACCCATTACGAAATAAGAAATTTGAAACAATTCCGGTGAATAATGTCGCACAAATCATAAAAATAACGAGTATCGGGAGGTACCGTTATATGGGTGCCATACGAAGACGTGGACCTGCATACAAAAATGTTTGTCATAGGCTGTAGTACCCATTACGACCTTCAAATACGAAATTTGAAATGATTCCGGTAAATAATGTCGCTAAAATTATCAAAATACTGAATATCGGGAGGTACCGTTATATGGGGGCTATCCGAAGAAGTGGACCTCCACAGAAAATCTCCTGTCATAGGCTGTAGCACCCGTTATGAACTTCAAATACGAAATTTGAAACAATTCCGGAAAAAACTGTCGCTAAAATCATAAATATACCGAATATCGGGAGGTGCCGTTACATGGGGGCTATACGAAGACGTGGACCTGCATACAAAAATTTTTGTCATAGGCTGAAGTACCCATTACGAATTTTAAATATGAAATTTAAAATAATTGCGGTAAATACTGTCGCTAAAATCGTGAAAATACCGAATATCACATGGGGGCTATACGTAAACTTGGAACGACATGGCCCATTTACGAACTCAACCTGCCTACTGGCATGTATGTAAAATTTTAGCCTTCTATCTCAATTCGTTCGAAAGATAGCGTGATTACAAAAGACAGACGGATGGGCAGATAGACAGGCAAACGGACATCACTAGATCGTCTTAGAATTTTACGCTGATCCAGAATATATATACTTTGTAGGGTCTATCATAAATATTTCGAGGAGTTACAAACGGAATGACAAAGTTAATATATCCTCCATAGAATGGTGGAGGGTATAAAGAGAGTACGCTACGTTTATTGAACCCATCGAAAACCGATTGTCTGATAGCAAGTGCCGTTACATATTTACCTTCAGAAAAAATAAAGCATAATTAGCGCTAAATATTAGATCGTGAATATTTCATTATGAGATTAAAGATCACACCTATTTCCACGCTAATTGGCATAATCGAACCTAAAACGAAATATCGAATATAATCAGCATAGAGGCTAATTTACACCGACACCTAATTAACGGGTTTTACAAAGATACGTCATTTATTTGACATCTAATCAAAACATATTCGGTATAAATAAGTTTGACTAAAAGAAGAATTTCCAAATTATGTTTTATTAAGACATTTGTATTGCTATCATGGGGATAGACTTTGAAGACTTCTGGGGTGTAAAAGGTAAACATGTTCTCTTATACATTCCAAAAACGGAAATTTTTGAAAGTCAGGACCTTTTGTGCGATGTATGAAGTTTTGTTTAGAAAATGTTGTCAAACTAAAGAAATTGTGTATTTTGAGTACTAACAAGTAGAAAAGCTGTAAGTTAGGCCGGGCCGTACTTTAAATACCCTCCACAATTTGTGTCGAATTTGGCAATTTTCAAAAAAAAAAAAAAATAAAACCCTGTTAAAATCTTAAAATTCTGTTAAAATCTTAAAAATACCGAATGTAGCCGTTATAGGGTCTATACGACGATGTGGACCTGAATAGGCAACTTTTTTCAGAAGCCATTAAAATATTCAAATGCGAAACTTTAAAACAAAAACGGTGAATAATGTAGCTAAAATCATCAAAATACCGAATATAGGGAGGTACCGTCATATTGAGACTATATCAAAATGTGGACCTGCACGGATAATTTTCTGTCATAGGCTGTAGTATCCGTAACGAACTTCAAGTACAAAATTTGAAACAATTCCGGTGAATAAAATCCCTAAATTCATAGAAAAACCGAATATCGGGAGGTGAAGTTATATGGGGGCTATACGAAGATGTGCACCTCCACAGTCAAGTTTCTGTCTTAGGCTATAGTATCCGTTACGAATTTCAAGTACCAAATTTGAAACAATTCCGTTGAATAATATCGCAAAAATCATCAAAATTTCGAATATCGGGAGGTACCGTTATATGGGGGCTATACCAAAATGTGGACCAATTTTCAATAACAAGGGTCCTGCAGACATTTGAGTAAAATTTTATCAATCTACAGGGTGGGATGAAAAAACTGCAACCAGCTTCAGGCTGCTGAAATTTCTAAGCCACTCGTCTGACAGCTGTTAAAATTATACCAGTGACAGCTCATTACATTGTTAACAAGCATTTTGGTGAGAATTTTCCAGAAAAAAAGTTATTCGTGATGGAATTCAAGCGTGATAGTGTGATTTCTTTATATTTGGCTGAGAAACCACAAGTGGCTATCGTTAGAACACTCCAGAATTTAAATGTGAATAAATCTTTTGTGTCTTATACCATTGCTCCTTACCGTGATACTGGTAGCGTAGCCCGACGTCAAGGAAGTGGACGGACGGAAAAAACAGCAACATCAGCAGAAATGATTCGAAAAGTAAAGAGCGACTTGATCGAAACCCGCGCCGCAGTGGTCGAAAAAATGGTTCGTGAGCTGAACATATCGCAATATTCCATTCGGCAAATATTGAAAAATGAGCTCGGAATAAAGCCATTGAAATTCCAAAAAGTGCCAGAACTTACACCGCATCTGTTGCGGAAAATAGACTCAAAAGAGCTAAAGGGTTGCTTCCCTTGGCCGAAAGTGGTGAACTGTCGTATTTGGTTTTCTACGATGAAAAAACATTCGTTGTC
Source organism: Musca domestica (assembly GCF_030504385.1). Classification (NCBI taxonomy): domain Eukaryota; kingdom Metazoa; phylum Arthropoda; class Insecta; order Diptera; family Muscidae; genus Musca; species Musca domestica. Next base: position 8,270,302 of record NW_026712311.1, read on the forward strand.
CAGCAGTTTGTAAACAAACAAAATGATCGTGTTTACTTCCCAAGGAATCAGCTGAAAATGTCCACCTTCGGCTGGCCACCAGAACTCAAGCGCCAGCCATGGTGATGGTGTGGGCCGCCGTAACAGCCGATGGTCGCTCTCCACTCGTATTAATTGACCGTGGCATCAGAATAAATGCCGAACATTATCGCGAAAATATTCTGGAGGGTGTATTGAAACCTTGGGCACGCAAACATTTTGGCTGCAGACCTTGGACATTCCAACAGGACTCAGCACCATCGCACTCAGCACGCGCCATCAAAGAATGGTTACAAAATGAGGTTCCTCGCTTCATTTCCAGCGCAAAATCGCCACCAAAATCTCAGGATACCATTCCGTTGGACTATTGTGTCTGGAGTATCTTGGAAAGCAAGGATGGCACTAAAAAATGCCAAAGTGCCGATCACTTAAAACAGGCGCTTCGCCGGGAATGGGCCCAAATACCGCAGAGCAACATTCGGGAAGCATGTGATGGTTTCATTGGCCGTTTGAAGGCCATTATTCGTGCCAAAGGTGACCAATTCGAAGAAATCTAAACTTATTCTAAAATTTGATGCTATTTCCGACATTTTATGTTTTTTTATGTAAAAATTAAGACTTTGTTACAGTATGTACTTTGTGGGGTCTAAAATTATATTCGAGGTGTTACAAATGCTCACAAACTTAATATACCCTCTATACTATGGTGGAGTGTATAAAAAGGGCCAACACCAGCTTTTGGAATGAATTTAAAATTTTATGGTGGACTTCTCGCTGAAGAAGTAGCGGACATTTTCTAGTCTATTATCTACCTATGGAAAATCTTTCTTATCCACAAAAATTGACCCCTTTAAATTTCGTTAAAAAAAAACCTCCAAAAATTTATTTTTATAGCCTCCACCATTCTATGGAGGGTATATTAACTTTGTCATTCCGTTTGTAACTCCTCGAAATATTCATAATATACCCTCATAATATACCAAAGTACATATATTCTGGATCAGCGTAAAATACTAAGACGATCTAGCGATGTCGTCTGTCTGTTGTAATCACGCTATCTTTCGAACAAATTGAGATAGAAGACTAAAATTTTGCCAACATGCATAGTTTACCAGTAGGCAGGTTAAGTTCGTAAATGGGCCATGTCGGTCCACGTTTTCGTATAACCCCCATATTACGGTACCTCGCGATATTCGGTATGTTCATGATTTTAGCGACATTATTTACCGGAATTATTTATAATTTCGTATTTGAAGTTCGTAATGTTTACTACAGCCTTTGACAAAAATTGTTGTATGCAGGTCAACGTCTAAGTATAGTCCCCATGCAGGGTTTTCAATTAAGTGGCAGTTTTCGAAATTTTTTTTTTGAAAACTTTAAAGTTCCGCTCAAATGGTGGAGGGTATTAAAAGTTCGACCCGCCCGAACTTATCTGCTTCTTTACTTATTTTTTTTTCAATTTCCAAATAAAATGGAATATTATTGATTTTCTTTTCTATTGAAAAAAAAACACAAAACCTTCTTCTATTTTTATATCCTTTCGTGGGTGCCCAACGTTTACGTTTCGTTTTTCGTAAACCGTTTCATCATCAATGTCACATTGGCATTTTGATGGCTATGTGACAACAAGTGGGCGACCCCTGACTGATCTATTTAATGACAGTATTTCACCTATATTTCACCCCAGGTGGTGGAGGTGGTTGGCTGTGAGTTTCTTTTGTTATTGTCACCAATTGAATATGAAATTTTCTAACTGGCGAGGTAGAGCGAGGGAGCGGGTTAATTAAATGAAATCACATTTCTATCTCTTTAAGTCAAAAGTGAAAATTATTCAAATGATCTCCCTCATCTTTCTTTCTTTTTTTCTTTTTTTTTTTTTTTGGTTTGGTTGTCCAAATTTGGCGGCCATGCATTCATTCATTAAATGTCAACCTCTTTTCGGGCTGACTCTAACTCCACACCAATAAAAGCCAATAACGAAAATAACTTAATAATCCAATCAAATAAAATCATATCACATCAAATGTGGAATGGCATTCCATAAACAAATTAAATCACGATCTTATTTTTTGAGGAGGAAAATAACAACAACAACATCAACCACTAAAACAAAAGACAACAACCCGTGTCACCTTAGAGTCACTGCTTCTCGGTAGGCTATGCCGTGACTTGTTGCAGCAATGAATGAATGGGAAAATATTACCGGGCGATTGTTGGCCATGGTGGTGGTGGCTGAGGTTGAGGTGCTGGTACGGCGGATGATGAATAATGACAGGCTGTGATGAGTGAGCGTATAATGCAATGAAGTTCCGTCACACAATGGCATAGAGTGTGGCATTTTGTGGGCGGCAGCCTGCCTGGCTGTTATAAATCGTGCCATATTGTGTTTTACATACAATGGAGCATTGGGGGGAATTTGGGGGGTGGGGGTGTAAGGGTAACAAGTGGTTTGTGTTTTTTTTTTCCTCTGCTGTTCACTGTAACGATGTTGTTGCTGATGATGATAGAGACATCAAACAAAACGTTGCCAATGTTTCACCTCTCCCGATAAGTATGATTGACAAACCTCGTGTCACATTATTTTCGGAGGCTGTTTCATTCCCTCATTCTCTTTTTGTAAATTGGATATTTTTCATTATTTATGTGTTTGTGTTCCCCTTCTTCGGCATGCATGCGTTTCGTTGACAATGGGCCAGTTTAGCAAATCACAAATGTTAATTAAACGCTAAAACGATTTCCTACCACACCACGCCACACACACACACACACATGCAAGCACATCTTCAAGCCCACATCACACATCGTTACAAGAGGACATAATTTATCATTGTTTATGATAAGGAAAAGAGAATGATGGAGAGAATGAATGAAAGAAAGAAAATAACCTAAACTTGTTCATTTGACTTGTGCTGCAACCTATGCTGTCGTTATGATAATTTTTCATCATCAGCAATGGACAAGATTACAGGAGAAGGAGAAGATGGAAAAACACTGAGAGAAATCTTAGGAGAAAGAATTCAGGATCATTTGTTATTGCCTGAACATTTTAAGAGTAGAAGTAATTTTTTCTTCTAAGAAGACATTAAGACTGAATATTTGCAAAGAATTTCCTGAAAATGAACTGCAAATATGGAGGACCTTCCGTTGAAATGTTAATAAGATTTTTATCCATAGAAGAACCTGGAACGTCTTCACGAAAAGTTACAACACCTTTAGAAGGATTTATAGCTGGAAAGATGATCAGAAGGTCTTAAATTCAATAAGCGAACAGAACTTATTTTCTATTTTTCAGGCGATTATTACGACTTATTTTTTCTCTGAAATGATCTGTAGACGATCTGTAGACGATCTGTTATTTATAGAAAATAGCTGCTCCACCTACAAATTACCTATAAAATAGGTAAGGAAGTATCACTCGATTTTCCACAGATATATTCCCACATCACATAACATTATGCCATGTTCACGTTCGAACTTTTTGCAGGATTAAACTACTTATTTGAAGTATAAGTAATGGGTATGAAAATTTTAATCCAAATCCAGTGGGATAACCCCTTTATATGTAAACATAGTGTTACAAAACTATTTATACACATTTACTAACAAATGTCCGCTACTTCCACCACAACATTTTAGATTCGTTCCAACAGTTCGTGTTAGACCTTTTTATACTCTATAGTATGGAGGGTATATTATGTTTGTCATTCCGTTTGTAACACCTCGAAATATACATTTAAGACACCAGAAAGTGCATATATTCTTGATCAGCATAAAATCTATGTCGATGGAGCGATGTACGTCCTTCTGGGGAAATCAGTCTAGCTTCCGAACGAAATTAAATTGGTTGATGAAATTTCTCTCAAATGTGTATTATGTCTGCAGGACTTTCAGTATTGAAAATGGATCCACGTTTTGGTATAGCCCCCATATAACGGTACCTCCCAATATTCGGCATTTTGATTATTTTAGCGACATTATTCACCGGAATTGTTTGAAATTCGGTATTTAAAGTTCGTAATGGATGCTACAGCCTAAGACAGAAAATTGTCTGTGCAGGTTCACGTCTTTGTATAGCCCCCATATAATGGTACCTCCTAATATCCGGTATTTTTATGATTTTTAGCGACATTATTGACCGGAATTTTTTCAATTTTGGTATTTCAAGTTCGTAATGGATGCTAAAGCCTAAGACAGAAAATTGTTCGTCCAGGACCACGTCGTCGTATAGCCCCCATATAACGCTACCTCCCAATATTCGGTATTTTGATGATTTTAACGACATTATTCACCAGAAATGTTTCAAATTTGATATTTGGAGTTCGTAATGGATACTACAGCCTAAGACAGAAAATTGCCTGTGCAGGTGCACGTCTTCGTATAGCCCCCATATAACGGTACCTCCGGATATTCAGTACTTTTTCGATTTTAGCCACATTATTCGCCGGAATTGTTTCAAATTTGTTATTTGAAGTTCGCAATGGATAATATAGCCTATGACAGGTTCACGCCTTTGTATAGCTCCCATATAATGGTACCTCCATATTTTCGGTAGTTTGATAATGTTAGCTACATTATTCACCGGAATTGTTTTAAATTCGGTATTTGAAGTTCGCAATGCATACTACAACCTAAGACAGAAAATTGTCTGTGCAAGTCCACGTCTTCGTATAGCCCCCATGTAAATCTCGATATTCGGTATTTTGATGATTTTTGCGACATTATTCACTGAAATTGTTTCAAATTTGGTATTTGAAGTTCGAAATGGATACTACAACCTAAGACATAAAATTGTCTCTGCAGGACCACGTTTTGGTATAGCCTCCATATAATGGTACCTCCCTATATTCGGTATTTTCATGATTTTAGCGACTTTATAACGGTACCTCCCGATATCCGGTATTTTGATGATTTTAGCTACATCATTCACAGATTTTTTTTAAGTTTCGCATTTGAATATTGTAATGGCTTAGGACATAAATTACCCTTGCAGGTCCATATCGTCGTATAGACTCTAATATAACAGCTACATTCGGTATTTTTAAGATTTGAACAGAAATTTTAACGGATTTAAATGTTTTTGAGAATTGGCAAAATCGTTCCAAATGGTGGAGGGTACTCAAGGTTCGGCCCGGCCGAATTTACAGCTTTTTTACTTGCTTTTTTAAATTTTATTGAATGAATGCAAAAAAATGTCGGAAATAGCATAAAATTTTGGAATAAGTTTAGATTTATTCGAATTGGTCACCTTTGGCACGGATTATGGCCTTGAACGGCCAATGAAATGTTCACACGCTGCCCGAATGTTGCTATGCGGTATTTTGGTACATTCCCGGCGAAGCGCTTGCTTGAGGTGATCGATATTTTGGTATTTTTTAATGCCAACCTTGCTTTCTAAAATACTCCAGACACAATTGTCCAACGTATTGGTATCCGAAGATTTTGGTGGTCATTGTGCGCTGGAAATAAAGCGAGGAACCTCATTTTGTAGCCATTCTTGGGTGGCGCGTGCTGAGTGCGATGGTGCTGAGTCCTGTTGGAATGCCCAAGGTCTGCGGCCAAAATGTTTGCATGTCCAAGGCTTTAATACACCCTCCAGAATATTTTTGCGATAATATTCGGCATTTAGAGCGACCATCGGCTGTTATGGCGGCCCACACCATCACCAACCACGAACTACCAACAAAACCTAAGATCTCTGGCTACATCCTATTAAAGTAGCCGAATTTCTAAACCTGGAGCTGGAACCAGACTAGCAGAACGCAAACACTTGCATGTACTACAACTACAACAACAAAAACAATGGCCGGCGCTTGAGTTCTGGTGCCCAACCGAAGGTGCACATTTTCAGCTGTCCTCTTTGGCAAGTAAACACGATCATTTTGTTTGTTTACAAACTGCTGGACAACGAATGTTTTCTCATCGGATAGAGAGAAAACCAAATTCGGCAGTTCAATACTTTCGGCCAAGCGAAGCAACTCTTTAGTTCTTTTGAGTTTATTTTCTTTCTGTTGCGGTGTAAGTTCTTGCACTTGTTGGAATTTTAATGGCTCTACCCCGAGCTCATTTTTCAATATTTGCCGAATGGAGTATGGCGTTTCGTTCAGCTCACGAGCTATTTTTCGGCCACTGCGACGCGGGTTTCGATCAAGTCGCTTCTTTACTTTTCGAACCATTTCTGCTGATGTTGCTGTTTTCTTCCGTCCACTTCCTTGACGTCGGGCTACGCTACCAGAGTATCACGGTAACGGGTGATGGTACGAAACACAAAAGATTTATTCACATTTGAATGCTGGAGTGCTCTATGGATAGCCACTTGTGGTTTTCCAGTCAAATATAAAGAAATCACACTATCACGCTCGCATTCCATTTCGAATAACTTTTTTTCTGGAAAATTCTCACCAAAACGCGTTTGTACACTTTTAAAAAATATAATGACCTGTCACTGGAATAATTTTAACAGCTATCGAACGTGAGGCTTGGAAATGACAGCAGTCTGAAGTTGGTTGCTGTTTTTTCATCTCTCCCTATATATTCTCTCTTGAGTTTTATTTGCCATTGTTTTGGCAGGGAAAGAGAGAGAGAGAGTCTCTTACCATTACTATTGCATATATTTGGAGCAAGGCTGATCATCGTTTTAATACAGGATTGCTCACAATATATGCATTAGTAGTGGTGAGAGACTTCCTTGCCCTGCCAAATCAATGGCACATGAAAATCGAGAGAGAAAACGTGTGCTTTGTTTATACTTTTTCGTTCGAGGCTGCTCAAAGCTGTTTTAATTGTTTGTTTTGAGTGCTGACAGTGAGACTATCGAACTCACAACCATTGGTCTTGTGCTCGGTCACGCGCTCTAGGTGTCATGGCTACACCTTACTTGGTAATGTGTAAAATAAGTGTTTGTATGCTTTACTCATTATTATGTAATGAGAAAAAAAAAGGTAATTTTCCCATTACCATCAAAAAAGTAATTGGAAATAATTTGGTTCAAATTACCGAGTATTGAGTTATTCGGTTTTTGGAGCTCTCAAAATTTTGCTGGGCTGTTAATGGAAGGTCTTCCATAGCCAATATACATTCGAATATTCCATATAAACTTCTCTATATTGCAATGTATTCACCTCCCTAATTTCTCTAGGTGTAATTTAAATGCTTTATGTTTCCTCCACTCAATTTAATGCCAGAGCAAGTACTGACATTCTAGCCGACCAATGCTAAGCATTTACGTTATTCTTCCCCAAAACACAACAACAAGACAAACAACAACACATAGAAAATGTTGACTAGCTGTTGATTAGTTGCAAAACGCTTTGTGACACAATGCGACATAATGATGAAAAATCTTCCTCTTTAGGTGGAGCGAGTGAGTGAGAATGTGCGTGGAAAATCGGCATTGCTGTGCATACCAAAAAAAAAAATGTGCACGAGATATGGCTGGCAAGTGGCTGCGTGTGGTTGTATGTCGCCCCAATGCAATGCAAATCTCAACTTGTTGTTGAATTAACTCCTGAAGCAAAGCAATAAAGCAGCAACAGGTGTGGCTATGGCAATAGCAGTCGAGTGGCAGACGAACAATTAATTAAATTATTTTCTTAAAAGCAAATGGATTGCTGATATTGGAGTAGTTCCATGAAATAAAAAAGTAATAAATTTCTTCGTATTTTTTTGGCTCCTATTCACCATGACGTTTGCGGTTAATGGCTGAGTGGCGTTTATGTTTAAATTATTGGCTCTTTAGCTATTAATTATATTTATGTTTTTCGCAAAAAAATTAACACACTTTTCCATAGTGGTGGTCGGTCTTGGGTTTGATTGCATGACTCATATTATGTTATTGGCCAAATGGACTAAGGTTTTGGCCCGGATTATGGAGATTAAAAGAAAAATTAATAAACATACAGATGTTGAGCAAATCGTTTAGTTTGCTACCTCGCCCATTTGACAGAACAATGTTGCCATTTGTCAAATTCAAGAAATACGGACTGTCAACAGCTTTCCTCGTTGCCGTCGTCATCGCCATCAAATGGTGAGCTGACAGCTAAGGTCAAATTGAAACCCAAAATGAAATAAACAAAATTTCCCTTGGCTAAAAATTGGAAAGAGATCAATGTTGGCAATGTTTTGAAATTTATTACATTTTATAAATAAACAGTCAGTCAGTTGTGTTTGAAAGAAAATACATGATGTATTGTGTCATGACACTACTCGGTGATTTAGTGGCGCGCTAAGCCTTTAATAAATAGATTTTGTGTTGTTAAGGTGGCAGGTCACACATCAAACTGGATTGCTCAAACATCTTCAAAATTTCTAGCGCTCATTCCTTGTTCTATGAAAACGAAACGAAAAATGTTACGAAGAAAATATTTTCAATAAATATTCAATATATACCCGTTTTTTATATAGCACCCATAACATCGGTATTTTGAAGGTTTTGTCCCTAAATTTCGAAACAAATTAGTAAAATCAAAAAAGTCTAACATTTCCAGTTTTTTTGAAGTTCTTCGCATAAAATATAAAAGCAAGCCCAATTTGTAGGATAGCAATCTTACAAAGGTACCTCCTAATTTTTGGTATTTAAAAAATTCTGTCTAATTCAGCTGAAATTTGATATTTTGGATTCTCAGTTGGTTGTTGTGGTTTTAATGGCTTCAGATTCAAAATTTCGGCTATTTTCGCAGACTGTAACCAAAGATCTTCTGGAGTGAGTGAAGTAGGTTTGGCAGGACAATTAAGAGGTACAGAGTAATGTGAGGGCCTGCATCACACAACGGGCTGACGTTTCGCACATCTACGTCAATTCGCGACCAATACGGATTGAGGAGACTGCACCATCGTCAACTAAATTACGCCAAATATACCCTGGTCTATCTAGGCAGCCAACGTTCTCCAGCTGCAATGGATGGGAGTGGACTCCGAGAAAGGCATTCATACTGTAACGGGTGACGGCATCTGTGATTGCATTGTTATGAATGCCACTCAGACCTGCCTGATTGGTTTTTTTTGATCGAGAAGATCTATCTTATAGTACTGGACCTCCCTAGGACCTAAATCATCCAAACGACTGCCACGATAAATTCCAACCAGGTACTGCAACGAAATCACATAGTTATGCTGTCGTACAGGAAGGGCCTTCGCCTGCTCATGTATATGATCCACAGGTGTCATGAGAGGGCACCCTGTCGCAGTTCTCTGGATAGCATTCTGGCAGGTGTGGATTTTCTTCAACTGCATAACACTCGTATTCTAAGACCACACTGGGACCGCATAGCTGTCCACAACATGGTCTCCCTCCACACCCCAAGGGCTGCCAGCACGCGCCTTGAGAAACTTGTTCCTACTTTTCATTTTGTCGCAGACAACTGTGGCTTGGGCGGCCACGGCTTGAAAATGCTGTAAAATTGTATCCCTAGAATCTTGGGGTAGTCCGAGGTTGGAATTATATTACCTCCATCTCTGTTCTCATCTCTGCAAGTCATGTGGTAAAGAGTATGGCCGTTGATTTAGTGGCGGACATTTTCATATTCCTCGTGTGGAAGTATGCGGCAAGGTCTACGAAATGGGTATTCAACCTTAGGCATATGTCAGCACCAGGACACGACGCCATGATCGTTCAATTATCCGCATACATAACGCTGTCTAAGCTGTCTGGAGGGCTGGGAATTCCAGAATGTTTCGAAGATATCACTTCACCTTGGGGACTTGCTTCCGCATATATAGTTGATTATTCAACGCTTCAACCTTGGCCTTGATAGGTAGGAGCTACCAACACCATTCTATAATATGGATTGTTCCGATTAAATCCCTGACTGATATGTGTGGATATTGTGGTATGGAGATTGTGGTGCTCTGATGCTGGAGAGGGAGGTGATCTGGTACGACATAGTGCCCTCCGCTTCACCCTATCGTTCTCGAGGTGCACGACAAATTGCCGCTTAAAATATTCAGTGTAACTCTTCGTATCAGCCGTGGTTACGTTGTTAATGGTGACTGAGGTCCTATGATATGACCGACAGTGATTTATCCGTTACCCACCGTTCCAGAATCGTTTCTTCTAGCCGAACATGGGCATTTCTCTGAAGCGAAGACTGGTGAACTCTCAGAATTCTGGCCACTATGCTTTCACGTGGTTAAGGGAAGTGAGGCGTTTAGAGGTTATGAAGTCGGACGATCTGCTTATGCAGACGATTATTGGGAGATGGTTTGATCCCGAGAGAAATGACGGGTTGTTAAGTCATAGCATCAGACCGGGTTAAGATAGGAAATTGTGACACTCTCCTCTCAGTGCGTAGTTCAATTTCTCGACATCAATTAACGTCGACTTTTTCATATAGCCGCCATATAACGGTACCTTTTGATTTTCCAACCAAATCAGCTGTAATTTGACCTTTCGGGTTTTCAATGGGTTATTAATCTCCTCTCAACAAATATTTAATATAGGTTTGGTTTTTTGATATTTTGAAAGTTCTTGTCTCAATTTCCAAATCGTTTTAGGTTTCGGGTTCTTTGTGACTAGATTACCCCTCTCAAAAAATATAAGTACAACCACCATGTAACGAAACCTGGAGGCATTCAAATGGCTTATTTTGTCTAGATACCCATCCATTCTTAAATGCTTTTGTAATGATTTTCATAGAGTCTCTTACATCTCCTCCATTCGAATTCGGTTATTTGGGGTCCTAGATTATTTTTTGAGCTAAAATCTTATTTTGAAATCTTAATAGAAGAATATGTTCAACAAAACAAAAAAAGTAGATCCATGTTCTGGAATAGTAGTTTGGATACCCTACATTCATTTTTGAACTAAATGGGCTGCCATTTCCGTATTTTTCGGAACATTAGAACTCTCACATGTGTGAAATTTGTAGATAATTTTCTTCAAACTTCATGAATCTCAATACTTTTGCTCATATATCTAGAGCGAAAATGATCAATATTGGTTCAGTCCTTTTGGCCACAAGTAACATATATTCTGAGCAGAATCTCTCATTTAGACAAGACTTTGCTCATTTCAAACCATATATCTGATAGCAACCGACCAATAATTTCTAAGTAGTAAAAGAGAGAAATGTTAAATTCGCTCTTAGAGAACTATTTTGCCCAGAAAGTGCGGGAAGAAAATTTCAAAAATAAATATATCAGCCAATAAGAAAATCAACATGTCAATCAGGTATGTCAAGTATCAGCGTTTTATATAGAGCGAGATTGGCTGACATTTTTTGCTTATCTTCACTTCAATTTGCCTGCACTCTGGTAGTTTTTCAGGTATAGGGACATGCTTCTGTTAAAAAATTGCTAAAATCGTTAAAGGAGTCGAGTTTTACACATTCTAGAACGGAGCTACCATATAACATAAGTGTCAATAAAATACCTAAATATAATGAAGACATTCTGTAAAAATAATATAGCAGTAACAGCTCTTTCATCCATAAAGTATAACACTAATCCAAAAGTGTTATACTTTATGGATGAAAGATCTGTGACATGCTGTGTTTTTCTCATATAATGTCTTCTTTATAAAAGTCTGTCAATCTTTGATAGAAACATAATGTGTATAATTCCCCAACTCTGCACCACATCACCTCCCCTTTTAATTACTTTATTTTTTGCTAATTAAGAATTCAACTTCCAAAGATGTAAAATTCAAAATGACTTGATATTTTCAACAAAACGCCCCCTCCCCCCTCAAGATACTTCCTTCTTCTTTCTTCGAACAACAAACATCAATGCCTTCAATTAAAATTTTAAAATATATGACAGTTTCGTTTCAGCATCTGTGTGGCCCAGGGGCGGTCAGTCAATGGATATCGTTTTTAAAATATCATTGACACCATACAATAAACATTAATTAAATAACGATTTGTATTCATGAAAATCACGCACTGCCACTGCCACCACCGTCGTCGCCAATCATACATTATGCATTTTTGCCAAAAAAACAAATGAGACTGGAATCTTCTGATAAGATCGAACGGCCTAAAACTAATTTGAAAATTATAATGTCTTGTATTGTTCCAAACGAAACATAAAAAGAAACAACGATTGACTGACTATCTATAAACAAATTAAAAATCGATTATATTAAACCAAAAAAAAAAAAACTACTTAATTAATGTGATTTCCATGGTGATGATGATGATGATGATCTCCATGTAGGGAAAGAATTAGTCTGTTTGTTGTTATTTTATTGACATAAATAAATAGTAGTGTTGTTGTTTTTTTGCTGTACGCTTATAAATCTAAAAATATATAAATTTAACTATTTAAACTAAAAAAAAAAAAACTACAACTACATACACAGTAGGAATTCAAAACTAAAGAGAATCGTGTGCCTCCAACACCAGACCACACCATTAAACTGGAAATAAGCAAACATAATAACAACAACAATACGATACGATTATTGGCATTAGCACTCTAATCTGTATCTGATCCACCATGAAGAGCAGGAGGGAGGGAGCCATCGAGAAGGTGAAATAGTAGCACAAGATAATCTAATACAACTAAATTATGTTAATAACATATTATTTACATTTAATAGCAATGTTTATATGTATATGAGTGAATGCCTCAATAAAGCCCCTTCTCTCCTATAATGCCAGTATTATTGTTGTTATTTTGCTTCTTAATTCCATACTTAATCCAAGATCAAACTGAAAGTTTTTCAAAACAAAAAATATCATTTTTTTCTCTGGCCAGAGAAATTACATGAAATGTTAATCATGTAAAGTAAAAGACTCTTATTTGACAGCCGCATTCTCTCTGCCTCTCTCTCTCTCCCATCATCTTTTCTCAAATCCAGACTTAATATTGAGCTATAGTTTTACTAATGAGCATTCCTCGGTTGCCGTTATGGTTGTTGTTGCTGCCATTGCCGTTGCCGTTGATGTTGTCTAATTACGATTTCTGCCGATTAGAGAGTTCAATTGAGTCAACACAACTGAAAATAGATGAAAACAGAAAGAAAACAAAAACAAACAAGATTATTAAAATGAAAAGTGTTGAACACACAGACATTTGCATAGCCATCCGACCATCTACCGATCGCAATACACATTCATCATCAATTTAATTGAATGTTAGCCGCAACAGGCCAATGTAAGTCACGATTTTGAACATTTGTTTGCCATCATCTGAACAATGTAATCAATAATCATCTGTTATCAAATCAATAACTCAATTAGGTAAATTAAATAAAGACAGTGGTTAGAAGAAATGGAATTGGCATTTAGTCAATTATTACAAATATAATATTAACAGGTAAAAACCATTAAGGAAAAGTCAAAAGTCGGGCGGGACCGACTATATGATACCCTACAGCACTATGCATATTTAGTAGAGCTCCCGTTACAAAAGAATTTATTTGAAGTAGATCAAACCACCTATCAACATTTGGCTTTAGAGTAGTTTGTTTTCAGAGGGAACTAATATTTGGAAGGCATATCCAATTCTGAATCGATTTTCACTATATTCATCCCGAAATTCATTCAATCCGGGCTGATGTTAGCCAGCATTTGTACAATAAAACTGAAATCGAATTGAGAATATTTAGGAGCTATAACCAAATCTTAGCTGATCTTGATGGCAAAGATTTTTCCGAGCTCTATAAGATATCTGATACCGAATATCATTGTTGTCGAATGGATATTACGAATTTGAGGTACTTAAACACAAAATCGGATGAAATATATATATGGGAGCTATAGCTACATCTGACCCGATTTCCTGATGTACCTACTTCTAGACTGAATTCGGTCATATGTACAAACTTCAGGACTTTTGGACAGATATTGGTCATTTGGTGCACAATTAACTCGAAATCGGTTGAAGATATATCTGAACCGATTGATAAAATTTGGCAGAAGTATTTTCGATCTCTATTAGATATGTGGTACCAAATATCATTGTTGTCGAATGGATATTACGAATGAGAGGGACTTAAACATTTCACCAAATTTGGTGTACTTGCTTCTAGACTGAATTCGGTTGGATGTACCACAATTCAGGATTTTTGACATATGGGAGCTATATCCAAATCTGATCCGATCTCAATAAAATTTGACAGAGGTATTTTTGAGCTGTATATGATATCCGGTATCAAATGTCATTGTTGTGGAGTGCATACTCCGCATGTGAGGGACTTTAACATCAAATCGGATGAAACATATATATGGGAGCTAAAGCTATAGCTGAACCGATTCTACCAATCTTTGAAGTACTTGCTTCTGGGCTGAATTCCTTCGGAAGTGCCAAAATTCAGTTCATTTGGGATGATCTTAGCCATTTGGTGCAAAATAATCCTGAAATCGATTAAAGATACAGGGTGAGATAATAAAAACTTCAACACAGTCAAACACCATATTTTTTACATTTTTTTAATTTGATTGAATGAAAGCAAAAAATGTCGGAAATAGCATCAAATTTTAGATTAAGTTTAGATTTGTTCGAATTGGTCACCTTTGACACGAATTATGGCCTCCAAACGACCAATGAAACCGTAACCCACTGCCCGAATGTTGCTCTGCGGTATTTTGGTCCATTCCCGGCGAAGCGATTGCTTGAGGTGATCGACACTTTTGTATTTTTCAGTGCGTACCTTGCTTTTCAAAATACTCCAGAAATAATAGTCGAATGGATTGGTATCCGGAGGTTTTGGTGGCCATTGTGCGCTGGAAATGAAGCGAGGAACCTCATTTTGGAACCATTCTAGGGTGGCGCTCGCTGATTGCGATGATGCTGAGTCCTGTTGGAATGTCCAAGGTCTGCGGCCAAAATGTTTGCCTGCCTTGAGTTCTGGTGGCCAACGGAAAGTGCACATTTTCAGCTGACCTCTTTGGCAAGTAAACACGATCATTTTGTTTATTTACAAACTGCTGGACAACGAATGTTTTCTCATCGGAGAAAACCAAATTCGGCAGTTCACCACTTTCGGCCCATCGAAGCAACACTTTAGCTCTTTGATTCTATTTTCCGCAATAGGTGAGGTGTAAGTTCTTTTAATTTTTGGAATTTCAATTTACAAATCGCTGTTCGAACCATTTCTGCTGATGTTGCTGTTTTCTTCTGTCCACTTCCTTAACGGACTACACTACCAGTATCACGGTAACAAGCGATGGTACGCGACACAAAAAATTTATTCACATTTAAATGAAGGAGTGCTCCAACGATAGCCACTTGTGGTTTTCCAGCCAAATATAGAGAAATCACACTGTCACGTTTAAATTCCATCACGAATAATTTTATTTATTTATTTTTTTTTTTTTTTTTTTTTGGAAAATTCTCACGCTTGCGCTTGTAAATAATATAATAAGCTGTCACTGAAATAATTTTAACAGCTGTCGGACGAATGGTTTTGAAATGATAGCAGTCTGAAGTTGGTTGCAGTTTTTTCATCTCACCCTGTATAGTAGTAAATTTCCATATCTTCTACAAACCACTGTTTGTTGATTCGTTCCATTTTCTCTTCTCTCAAATGGATCGGAATTAATATTTTAATATAACACATTGTGCTCTCAACTAATATTTCACAAAGAAGGAGGGATGGCATGCAATTTGATAAATATTTGTGATAATACTGCCGCCTCGGCCATTCATTAAAATTGTATTGACGCACGATTGGATAAATTAATTAATAGTTCATCATTTTAATTATTTCATAAACCTCCGATCTCTATGACCTGTTGCGGCATTAACAATTGTTGAATAATACTCACTTTATACATATAACTGGTGATCCGGAGACCTCATCGACTTTATTACTGATTTCTGTACAACCGTTCGCTGTTGTTGTAGTCTCATTGATTTTGTGATTGATCGATATATCTGTTGTGTCCGTCTGGTTGATGTGAGTACTGCCCGTTTTTGCACTGCCCTCACTGAGATTGAGCAAATGTTTGGGCAATTGATTCGATGAATCTCCACGATTGTACAGGGAGGTATGGCGATTA
The DNA here is from genome assembly GCF_030504385.1 of Musca domestica. NCBI lineage: Eukaryota > Metazoa > Arthropoda > Insecta > Diptera > Muscidae > Musca > Musca domestica. The sequence continues at coordinate 8,286,261 of NW_026712311.1, forward strand.
CTTATTGTTGACTGAAATGAATTGCGTTTTGTTAAAGTAAAGAAATTAATCTTCGAATATATGTCAAAGTATTCAGCAGATCTGTTATACGGAAGTTGATATCTATTTCTCTCTGAGATGTGTTTTGTAACGGTAATATATCGTATTTCTCATTAAGCCATGGTCACACTTGTCAACACATTCATTTAACAGCTCAAAGAGAAAAAGAGAGATGTAAACATACAGTGAGGGACAAAATTAAGTTATCAAATTGGCATAAATAAACGACCAATTTTTTTGAAAAATTGTATTAATGGCCTGTTCTTGTATCACGAGTCGAAAGTGAATTCGGAAAAAACACACATATTCCTAAATTTTGATTTTTATTTAATTTAAAAAATACTCATTATATGGATGTTTATACCCTCCACCATATTATAGAGGATAAATTAAGTTTGTCATTCCGTTTGTAATACCTCGATATATATATTTTAGACCCCACAAAGTATATATATTCTTGATCAGTGCAAAATTCTATGTCGATTTAGCGATGTCCGTCCGTCCATCTGTGGAAATCACTCTAGCTTCAGAACGAGATTAAGTAGGTTGATAAAATTTTACTCAAATGTATATTATGTCTGCAGGACTCTTGGTGTTGAAAATGGACCATGTAAGTCCACGTTTTGGTATAGCTCCCATATAAAGGTACCTGACTATTTTGGTAATATAAGCGACAAATTTGGTATTTGAAGTTCATTTAAGTTCGTGCAGGTCCACCTCTTCGTATAGCCTCAATATAACGGCACCTCCCGATATTCGGTATTCGGATGATTTTAGCGACATTGTGGACCGGAATTGTTTCAAATTTGATGTTTGAAGTTGGTAATGGATACTACAGCCTAAGACAGAAAGTTGTCTGTGCAGGTCCATGTCTTCGTATAGTCCCTAAATATCGGTACCTCCCGATATTCGGTATTTTGATGATTTTAGCGACATTATTCGCCGGAATTGTTTCAAATTACGTATTTAGAGTTCGTAATGGGAACTACAGTCTGGGACAGAAAATTGTCTATGCAGGTCCACGTCTTCGTATAGTCCCTAAATATCGGTACCTCCCGATATTCGGTATTTTGATGTTTTTTGCGACATTTTTCACCGGAATTGTTTCAAATTTCGTTATGTTAGTTCGTGATGGGAACTACAGTTCGTGACAGAAAACTGGCTACGCAGGTCCATATAAAGGCACCTCCCGATATTCGGTATTTTGATGATTTTAGCGACATTATTCGCCGGAATTGTTTCAAATTACGTATTTAGAGTTCGTAATGGGAACTACAGTCTGGGACAGAAAATTGTCTATGCAGGTCCAGATCTTCGTATAGGCCCCATATACCAGTACCTCCCGATATTTGGTATTTTGACGAGTTGAGGTACAATACACACCGAAATTGTTTGAGATGTCTTATTTGAAGTTCGTAATGGATGCTACAGCCTGTGAAAGAAAATTGTCTGTACTGGTCCAGGTCTTCGCACAGCTTCGATATAACGGTACCTCCCTATATACGATATTTTGAGGATTTTAGCTACATTATTCACCGTTTATTTCAAGTTTCGAATTTTAACATGGGATTTACTTATGACAAACAATGCCTATGTAGGTCCACGTTTTTTTCACTTGTTTCTTTTACGTTCACTTTGATATGACAGAAACAGGCCCTAATATCAGGTAAAATAAGAATATTAGTTTTTTGTTACCCCTCACTGTATTTTCCATGATTGACTGACATTTCATTCCCACCAACTTTCCCTTAACCCTTTGAAAATTCGAATAACTTACCGCATTATTTCCAATGCGTCCACGTATATTGAATGCTCCATAAACTATGGGATTCATGCATGAATTCGTGCAGGCAAATATAAATAGGGACTTGCTGACAAGGGCGCTGACCTTATCCACCGATGTCTTGTCGAACCAATACCACATGGCTATAATGTAATAGGGCGTCCAGCAGATGAGGAAAACAATCACAATGGTTATGGTCATCTTCAGAGTGCGCTTTTTGGCACGACTCAAAACATCATCGTTGGAACGGCGAAAGCGTTCTGCAAAAGAGATAAGAGAAAAATAAAAGCAAACGCACACACCGAACACACAAGGCCTTCTGGCGGAACACAGCAGCCAATGTTGGTGTTCGTTCCTAAATTTCACGTAAATCACTTGTCACCTTACACGCATATTCTGTTCGTTGCGGCAGTTGTACGCCCATGCTGCCCTCCCATACTTACCAATGCCTTTGACTATGCGCTGGCTCTTGCGATAGATTTCCAAATATATGGAACCGTAGCAATAGATAAAGGTGATCAACGGACAGGCATACATGGCACACATGGTGGCAATTTGGTACATAATGTGATGGAATTCGCTGGGAAATGAGTGAAACGTCACACACTGGAAGTAGCCGCTCACTTTGGGATGCTCCTCCAAGTGGAAGAAATAGGCCTGCAAAAACACAAACACACACACACGCAGATAGAGCAACATCAAAGCATGAAGATGGACGTCTTGAAGACATGCAAATTGTTACTAACCTGAGGTAGGCTACACACCACAGAACTGCACCAGGCAATGGTCAACATAATCCGGCCACGATTAGTGGATAGCTTCAGAGGCTTCAATATGGCATAATATCTAACAGAACAAGACAACAAAACGACATCACAAATCTCTTTAAAAGACTTGCAACAACATTATCTGCTTCTACATCGCCCCAAGGATGAAGAGTAGTTACCTCCATCCATTGCTCCCTTTTGCCAACCTCCCCTGCCCTCCCCTCCCCCACCACTACTTACCTATCAATTGATATGCATACCAAAACGAAACCAGATAGATACAGGCCAAACACTCGAAAGAAACTCATGAGGCGACACATGAAGTCTGTCGATTTCCATTGCACCGTGTATGCCCACGCGATCTCCAATGGCATCAGCAGAAACGTCACCATCAGATCGGCTATTGCCAAATGCATTAGCATGATGTCAATACGCGATGGACCACGCAAACGTCGCTTGGTCAGCAGATACAACACCGTTGAATTGCCAATCGTTGAGATAACAAAAAGAATGCTGCGGTAACGGTAAAGAAAGAAAGAAATGAGAGTAAGAGATCGAATTTCATTTCCCTCGGACTTTGGGATGGGTTGTGTGTGGCGGGTGAGTTTGAGAGGGAGAGTACAAAGTAAGATGTCAAATCGTAAACAAAGTAATCGCTTGATGTTTACTTATTTATTCATTTATATAGACCGTGAAAGTTGATAATAATTTTGTTATTTTTAAAATAGTATTACAAATGCATTTAACCCTTCCTTTGAGATGAAATAAATACATGCAGTTTGTTGTTATTAATAGAAATTGATTCTATAGCAACAACAACAACATGATTTAATTGCTATGTTTTCAAAAACAATTTAATATTCTCACAAACATCTTCGATGGTCAGGAGAAACTTTTCTTATGTCAACGATTTTTTTCCAAAACTGCTTGAAATGGCGTCCAACGCAAAGTATTGAAGTTTTAAGGATTTTTAAAATTCAAACGATTTATAATTTGTACTAGTAATAAATGACCTTTCGACATTTAGAAAGTAGTATCAACCTGCAAGAAACCACGAGTTTTGCATATCATAAAGGGAAAAGCGGTTATCTTAGTGAAAATTTCCACATTCTTGCAGTTCTGGAAAGGACACTTGCTTACATGTAACCTTCATTAGAAAATTTAGCAAGTAAAACAACATTAAGAAAAAAAAAAACCATAGGCTAAAAAAAAATATTTATGAAAAAGTAACTGAGTTCAAACATGTTTCACCTTAACCTACAAATACCAGTAAGACCTTTGGATACTGCTGTTGAACTTTTCAAAAAACCAAAAAGTTAATAAGGCCGTTATGTGGAGGCTATACCAAAACGGGAACCTACATAGACAATTTTATACTACAAGGATTGTCATCTATCAAATCTTCTTAAATATCAAATTTGAAACAATTTCATGGGTAAATGTGACTAGGATTATCAAATACCTAATATTAGAGGGTATTGTGCGCTATAAGAAAATATGGACCTAAATACTCAATGTTCTGCCACCGAAGCTAGAACCCATTATGAACCACAAATACCACTTTATAGACAAATCCGTGGAAAAATGTGGGAAAAATCATCAAAATACAGAATTTCCGGAGGTATCGTTATATGGGGGCTATACCAAAGCGTGTTCCGCCACGCAAATTTTTAGACAAATCCGTGGAAAAATGTGGCAAAAATTATCAAAATACCGAATATCGGAAGGTATATGGTGGTTATACAACAATGTCGACCTACACATACAATATTTCGCCACCGGAGTTAAAACCCTTTATGACTTACAAATACTAATTTTTAGACAAATCCGTGAAAAAAAGCAGCGAATATCATAAAAAACCGCTAGAAGATGGCTATACCAAAACCAAAAACGTGTAGGGTATAAAAAGTCTTCAAAATCTTTAATTTTACAGTTTACCAAGGAGGCTATTCGTAAAAAAATTGCACAATTAAGCCTCATCCAATTGCTCCAAAAACGTATTCAATGTCTCCATATGTAAATCCTAGAAACCAACAGTGACCTCAATATCATCTTTCTAGCCTAGACACCAAAAGTGATCCAAAATTAGTGTGATTTAGTAGTTTTTGAACAATTATAGTACGCATTTGGAAAACCACAACGATATCTCAGTCCCAGATACCAACTTAATATCAAATTTTGGGGTTCCAGCTCCATCCCTTTACCCAATACCCAACTTAGTACCACTCAGTACTTTTGGAACAATTAAAGTACACATTTCCAGCACCACCTCTATATCTTAGCCACAGCGACATCTATATCAAATTTCAGGATTTCAGCTCTATTCCTTCACCCAATACTAAATCTAGTACTAACGTACAATTATAGTATATATTTCTTACGCCACCTCCACACTTCAATTCCAGATACCAACAGAGATCTCAATTTCAAATTTACGGATTTCTGTCCTATTCCTTCACTCAATACCAAATTTAGCACCATTTAGTTCTTTTATGTTCAAATTTGGGATGCATCTAGAAACCACCTTGAAATCTCAACAGATTGCCCTTAGTAATCTAAATATCAAATTTCAGAATTTTATCTCTATCCCTTCACCCAATGGAAAATATAGTACCATTTGGTACTTTTCATACAATTATAGTACAGATTTACAAGGCTACACAAGAGACATCTACCCCAATAAAAAATTTCAAGTTTCTAGCACTAACTGTTCATTCAGTACCAAATTGTACCAAATACAGTAGTATTTTGTACTTTTCCTGAGCTAGTAAATGTGTCAAAATCACCACTTTATCGCAAACCTACCACCAACAAGGACTCCAATACAAAATTGCAAAGTTTCAACTTCCTACGTTCAACCTAAACCAAACTGTAAAAAATTTAGTACAGTTCACACACTTAGTACACATTTGAAAAAGCACCTTCATATATCAAACTTACTTCCCAACCTTGATATTCATAACAAATTTCAAGTTTCTAGCTCTATCCGTTCAAATGACACATTTTTAGAAGTCCGGTACCATTTTAAAACTTTTCGTAACCTTTAAGTTCGGATTTCCAAAAACCCTTTAATACATCTATTCTGCACTCCATCTGTGACCCTTAATCCAAATTTCAGTTTTCTAGTACAGTCCGTTTGTCAAATATTCAATTCTTAGTACATGTTATACCCTCCACCATACATAGTAAGGAGAGTATATTAAGTTCATCATTCCATTTGTAACTCATCGAAATCCTACGTGAGGAGTTCTTCGTGACTATTCTACCCCCTGGAAGGGAATTGTTTATATAGATCCACGATATCGTATAGCCCCCATGCAACGATACTCCCAGATATTCGGTATTTTGATTATTGTATTATTATTTTTGAATGAAATTGTCTAAAAATCTGAAAAAGGAGTTCCTCCTGAGTACTTTACACCCTGGAAGAGTATTGTCTATATAGGTCTACGATATCGTATATCTACCATGTAAGGATACCTACCGATATACGGTATTTTGATGATTTTAGCTACATTTTTTAATGGAATTATCTAAAAATCCACACTAGAAGTTCTTTCTAAGCACTTTACATCCTGGAAGAGAAATATCTATATAGGTCCACAATATCGTATAGCCCACATACAAAAGTTCCCCCCGATATTCGATATTTTGACGAATTTAGGGACATTATTCACCGGAAATGTTTCAAATTTGGTATTTGAATTTCAAAATGGATAATACAGCCTAAGACAGAAAATTGTCTGTGCAGGTCCAGGTCTTCGTATAGCCCTCATATAACGATACCTCTCGAAATTCGGTATTTTGATGATTTTAGCGACATTATTCACCGGAATTGTTTCAAATTTGGTATTTGAAGTTCGTAATGGATACTACAGCCTAAGAGAGAAAATTGTCTGTGCAGGCCCACGTCTTCGAATAGCCCCCGTATAACAGAATTTTCAAAGTTTTTTTTATTTATTTATTTTATTTATTATTATTATTTGTTTTTTTTTTTTTTTTTTGAAAATTGCCAAATTCGTTCCCAATTGTGGAGGGTATTCAAAATTCGTCCCGACCGAACTTAGAGCTTTTTTACATGTTTTTTATTCTATGGCCATTAAGTATAAATATAATGTAATAAATACCCTGACACATTGATATAAATTAATGGCAATAAATAATATAATATTGAACCCTCAAACAAACTCACCCCCAGATGCCTTGATTTTTCGGCTTTCGACCATTTTCAATAAATTTTCCCGTTTTAGTAAGCTCCCCATTCATTTTTCTCGTTCCTACAGAACCCATAGTCCTGTCGATTTATTTCTAAAAATTATGTATTTAATTCCTTCAATTGAGCACACAAACACGATTACATTTTCTTTACTTTTGACACGACTCTTTTAGTTATACTCTCACCTCCAATTAAATATCTTTACCCACCACTGTACATACCTGTAGACTGTTATCGACAAACGATGGCCATCGTTGAAAATCATATCCTTCGAGTAGTGCATGGTGCCGTTGGTGTTGTTGTTGACATTCGACCAGTCGGTGAGGACACGATGGTCGTAGATTTTCTCATTTACCTCTTGTTCTGACATCGTGGCGTTTTGTCAAATAAATCCACAATTGTTTATTTGTTTTGATAAGACAATGTTGTTGGCGTTGTTGTGATTATTTAGATTTAAGCGATAGTATGAAGACGGTGGTGTTGTTGTTTTTTGTTATTGTTGTTGATGATTGATGTTTTGAGTTGGTATTGTTTGAAATAAAAAAACCCGGGAACAAAAACCAATTGTTTTTTTTTTGTTTTGTTTCAAATCAGACAGACAATTGACTGATTACTGTTAGAAAATAAGAAGAAAAAGGAATTACTCACTCACACAGGTACACAGACATGTTGGAGATGTTTTTTTCGGAGAGAATCGTTTACATATTTGTCAGAGAAAGCTCAAAGTACACGACCACACACACACAGGCCGACGAATGGCATTTCATAAAAATCGACACTCTTTAATTTTCTTTAATTGTTACGTTGTTGTAGCTGTTGTTATTGTTGTTGCTGCTGTTATGAACTGCTCTGTCTGTTATTTGTTTTTCCTGAGTTAATTGATAGTAGTTGAGGCGGCCCGCTAACCATTTATTAGCTAATATTTACGCGCAATGATCTTTTATTGAAAATAAATTTGCAATTTTGTTTACTGATTTGTTTCGGAATTTATGTTTTGTTTCGTTTCGGCTAGTTTTTCTCAGTTTGCGGGGTTTTTGCAAAGTAGACAATTTAAATTTCCACAAGTTTTTAGTTTATTTAAATTCAATATTTTTCTTTGGAATGTTTTCACTTGGAGGAATGTGTTGTGTTGTGAGTGCGGAGGGTGTAGGCCGCCACCAGAAGGCACTTCTTTCGATCGGCTGCCACTCGGAATGGTTCAACAAATATCATGTGGTCTTATTAATTATTCTGGATATGTACGCTTGTGTGTGTGTGTGGGTTTCACTTCCCTTTTAAGTTTTAAACTTGTTGTTGGTGTTTTGGAAAATCTTTTTTGGGGAAAAATGTAAATAAAAATACTGGAATTTATTTTTAAGGAAACATAAAAATAAATATTTTGATATCATGTGTGCGCGCGTGTGTGTGTGTTTTTTTGCAAATATGGCCAATAAATAATAATATTTGTTTTAAAATTGGTTTGTCTTGCACGTAATAACGAAATTTATAAATAAACAAAAAGTTGTTGCTTGTGACTATTATTTGGTTGGTTTGGTTCTTTTTTAGATGTGAGTATGAGCGTTAGAGAGGTGGGGAATAATATTTGCTTTCAATTTTAGATGAGGAGAATGTTTTAGCAATATATGTGCAGAATAAAAAATAGTCGTTGAGACAAAAACAAAAGCCTAAAATCGTAATAAGGCACTGTACCTGAAATATTTAGGCTGAAGATCTTGAAATGTCCTCCACGATTTCCTTAAAAAATACACGGTTTCCTAAAAAAAATTATTCATAAAAAACACTATTTCCGGCATGAAATTCTTAAAAAAAAAATCTTAAAGATAAAATTTTTGGAACAAGAAGTTCCTAAAGAAAATCTCTTACAACTTCCAGAAATGAAGTCCTTGAAAAAACCTTATTTACATTTTTTGGACGTGAATATTTGCAGATGTATGTCTTGATAATAAATACTAAAACCCCGATTTTCAAGAACGAAGTCATCGAAAAAATCTTAAAAATCCATGACACTTTGAAAGAATGTATAAAAATATCCGCAATTATCCGCAAACGTCATAACTAAACGTTTTTGAAAAAAAACTCCGATTTTGAAGAATGAGATCTTTAGTTTACAACCCGATATTAGAACAGCAAAAAAAAATATTATCCACAACATTTTCGTGGCTGAAGGCTCCCTCGAAGTAACTATTGATCTACTGCCACAAGTGAAAGCAAACTTTTAAGCATGAAAAGCAAGATTATGGAATGATGATGTTGAACATCGGTGTTTCAATTCAAAAGAATTTATTTTCAGCGAATTAACGTTGAAGGCAGCAGGTTCGCTGAGATATACAGGGTGAGATAAAAAAACCGCAACAAATTCAAACTCATAATTTTTGAATTTATTTTTTTTTTAATTTTATTGAATGAAAGCAAAAACTGTCGGAAATAGCATCAAATTTTAGAATAAGTTTAGATTTGTTCGAATTGGCCAATGAAACCGTCACACGCTGCCCGAATGTTGCTCTGCGGTATTTTGGCCCATTCCCGGCGAAGCGAGGTGATCAACACTTTGGTATTTTTTAGTGCCAACCTTGCTTTTTAAAATACTCCAGACACAATAGTCCAACGGATTGGTATCCGGAGATTTTGTTGACCATTGTGCGCTGGAAATGAAGCGAGGAACTTCATTTTGTAACCATTCTTGAATGGCGAGTGCTGAGTGCGATGGTGCTGAGTCCAGTTAGAATGTCCAATGTCAGCGGCCAAAATGTTTCTGTGCCCAAGGCCCTCTTGATCCCTCCAAAATATTTTCTCGATAGTATTCGGCATTTATTCTGAGGCCACAGTCGATTAATACGAGCGAAGAGCGACCATCGGCTGTTATGGCGGCCCACCCCATCACCATGTCCGGCGCTTGAGTTCTGGTGGCCAACCGAAGTTGCACATTTTCATCTGACCTCTTTGGCAAGTAAACACGCTCATTTTGTTTGTTAACAAACTGCTGGACAACGAATATTTTCTCACCGGAGAGAGAGAAAACCTAATTCGGCATTTCACCACTTTCGGCCAAGCGAAGCAACTCTTTAGCTCTTTTTAGTCTATTTTCTTTCAGTTGCGTTGTAAGTTCTTGCACTTTTTGGAATTTCAATGGCTTTATCTTCAGCTCATTTTTCAATATTTGCCGAATGGAATATTGCGATATGTTTAGCTCACGAGCCATTTTTCGGCCACTGCGATGAGGGTTTCGAGCAAGTCGCTTCTTTACTTTTCGAACCATTTCTGCTGATGTTGCTGTTTTCTTCCGTCCACTTCCTTGACGTCGGGCTGCGCTACCAGTATCACGGTAACGAGCTATGGTACGAGACACAAAAGATGTATTCACATTTAAATGTTGCAGTTCTCTAACGATAGCCACTTGTGGTTTTCTAGCGAAATATAAAGAAATCACATAATCACGCTTGAATTCCATCACAAATAACTTTTTTTCTGGAAAATTCCCATCAAAATTCTTTTGTAGGCTTGTAAACAATATAATGAGCAGTCACTGGAATAATTTTAACAGTTGCCGGACGAGTGGCTTAGAAATGAAACCAGTCTTAAGTTGTTTGCAGTTTTACATCTCACCCTGTATATTCTGGATCAGCGTAAAATTATAAAACGATTTTGCGATGTCCGTCTGTCTGTTGTAATCACGCTATCTTTCGAACGAATTGAGATGGAAGGCTAAAATTACATGCATACATGCATATTTTTCCAGTAGGCAGGTTAAGCTTGTAAATGGGTCATGTCGGTCCACTTTTTCGTATTGCCTCCATTTACTGTACCTCCCGATATTCGGTATTTTCATGATCTTAGCGACATTATTTATCGGAATTGTTTTAAATTTCATATTTGAAGTTCGAAATGGGTACTACAGTCTATGACAAAAAAAATTCGTATGCAGGTCCACATCTTCGTATAACGGTTTTCATTTGAGTTGTAGTTTTAGGTTTTTGTTTTTGAAAATTTTCAAGTTCTGTCCAAATGATAGGGGGTAATAATAGTTCGGCCCGGCCGAACTTAGCTGCTTTTTTACTTATTAATTCCTTCTTCCCTTTTTCACGAATGAGATATTCGAAATTTTAATTGTATCTACACACCCTCCAACCAAATCATACCATACGGCTGAGGGTTTAAAAATTCGGTTTGATTTAAATTACTAGCTGGCGTATGATTGTTTTTAAATAATTACTGGGTATAGTATCAGTAATGTCAGTAATTACACACGATTTTTTTATAAAATATCGGTTCGTTAATTTTATAATTGCTCTGGTTCAGAATCTGAAATAAGCTACTAGTTTTGCAATTTTTTCGACATCATAAAGGAAAAATCTGTTATTGTCATAAAAACGTTTACATTCTGGCAGTTCTGGAACAGAGCAAACCTGTATATACAAGGTGGCGCAAAAGTAAGCCACCCATCAAGAAATGCTATACATTTTACGATTGGTTCCTAATGTCTTAATTACAGGCAAAAAACATCGAAAGTTTACTTTTGCGCCGCCTTGTATGTACTTGACAGACATTCCGATGTTTTTTTTTTTTTTTGTTTTTTGGATGTAATTATGAAATTAGGGGCCAATTGTAAAATGTATAGCATTTTCTGATGGGAGGACTACTTTTGCCCCACCTTGTATATTTTATACGATTTTTCCTTTCTCCAAATTTTACAAAATTGTGTTTTTTTATGTTTGGCTATTCTTTGATATTTTCAATTTCATCACACCTTAATGTACACATACACATTATTTGTTCTGCACTATTTTTCGTTTAATCGCAAATTTGCAAATTCTTGCTTTTTTCGTGCGCCACAAATTTTTCAAATTCTTGTGGCATTTAGGATCCGGTTGTTATTAGTTTATAATTTTATTTCCTTTCGATTAGATTCACGCTGGCGCTTTTTCTTCTTTTCAACGCCATAATTTCAATTCATGTATTTCATTGAATTCGCACACCGTAATCACCGCCGACATTATAATTTAATCACTTTCTTTTTAGATAATTGGCGTTTCATTTTTTTGTTTGTTCTATTTTTTCAGAATCGGGAGGATTCAATTGTTGTCTACTACACTTCGTAATGGAAATTCCACGTCTTTTAGTTTTCAGCGTATTCTCTAGACTAAGGAGATAATTTTGAATATTCCATCTAGGAACCTTAATTTTATTTCATTTCATGTTATACAGTAGCCGCATCTCCGTCTGTCTGTCAGTGGGTCTGTCTGTCTGTGCATTTGTAGAATAATGATATTGATAATGATTTTATGGGGCGAATTTGTTCAAAATGTTACTGATAAGCCTAGGCTGTTATTATATGTATTGTTGTAGTTGTTGTTGCTACTTTATTCGACCACCTCCACCATTGGCTGGGAAGGAGGATGAACACCCAATGTGTGAGTGGGCATGTGTGTTGGTGTTTTCAATCTGAATTTTTTGCGCCGGGTTTTAAAAGATAAGATTTCGCCCGCATATTGAGATCAAGCACTGTGAGTTCAAGTCGAATGGAAATTTGTTTAAAAAAAAAACACAAAATGTATGAAAAAGTCCAATGCGAATGTGAAAGGACTAGTAGCTAAGATAATAAAATAATAACCTATAAAACTTAAATTATTTGAGAAAACTATAATTATCTTCTGCGAAAGCTGTTGTATAATTGGTGTACAATGAGTATACGCTCCATACGGAACATCAATTAATCATACGCAACCTATGACGCACATGTCATATAGCTCCATGAAAACACACATCCTTGAAAGTCACTTATTATGGCCAGAGCACAGATTTGCTCATTTTCACTTGGGAGCAAAATTTGCTCGCGAGCAGGTTTTTTGGAAGAGCGGCATTTCTTAAGAAGTCTACTCTTCACTCATTTATCTTGTGTAGGAGACCCGAGACACTCCTTTTTCAAAAAATTAGAGTGGGAGCAGAATCGCTCAAAATAGAGCAAAGTGTAAATGTGTGGAAAAAAAATATTTTGATTTCTGATTTGTGTGCGTAGTAACAAAAAGGTTTTGATTTTGAACGAATTTTACTCCCACCTAAAAACGTGGAACATAGGCTCTCTCATATTCGAGCGACATCGTAAAATTTTTTAAATTTTGGTTTGCTAAACCGAGTTTTTCGAAGGTCTAATTATGGCTGAGCTGAACTAGAGAAAAAAACTCAATTGCCTCAGATTGGAAAATTCAAACTTCTCCCCATTTTTTTTCCTCTGACAATCCTTGAAAAAAAAAATCTATAAAATATTGGCTTTTATGGCTATATTGTTAAAAAGTGCTCATTCAAAGTTTTCGTAGCCGAAGGATAATTCTTAAAAAAGTCCTTAAAACCACATTTATACTTTATCCTTGCAAATTAAAAAAAAACACAACTAGAATCCTTATAAAAATTTTAAAAGAAAGTCAGGTGCCAAAAAAAACCTACCATTTATTCTGGATGTGATCCAAAGATCTCCATAAAATTTCAAGGCTCTATCCTAAATATTGCGAAATTCATCAAAAACTATAGGGGTCCCTTTGTATGTGGTCATACCTATATGTATATGATTTAACAGCATTTGGCCTATGAATTCAAAACTAATTTGCCGTTTTGATCTAAATACGAGTATTTTCAATACCACTTGGCATTTTCCACACCCGACACTGGCTATTATGCTGTGGAATTATAAGAAAACTTGCAGCAAATTGGAAAAAGATGATAAATTTATCAGAAATAAACATACAGTCAAAATGTGCCAAGTCGAAATAACGGTTTTAAACCCTTGGTTTCTTTGGAGCAAATCCGTTTCAGGGCATTTCGAGTCGATCTAGCGTCCGTGTGTCTGTCTTGCTGGTGCGCACGATAACTCTCGAAGGAAGTATCCGATTTGGTCCAAACTTGGTACATCATAATATTTTTGTCAAACTTAGATTGAGTTCGGAGATGGGCAATATTGGTTCACTCGTTCTGGTACCTCCCCCACAAAAAGTCGAAATTTTCCAAAAATATATTTTTTGCACAGAAAGAGAAAGAATAATCCGATTTTGCTCCAACTTAGCAAATCCTAATATTTGCGTCAGTGCTAAGTCAGGTACGAAAATGGACAATATCAGTCCAGTCTATCAAGGACCTCCCCCACAAAAGGGTCAGCATTTTGAATAATTACAACTCTTCTAAAATGTGATATATGAGTCCGATTGTCTTCAAATTTTACACATCCCAATAATTTTATTAACCCAAGGTCTGGTGTTAAGATGGAATGTATCGGTCCACTCCTTTTTGTGCCTCCCCCAGAAAAGGTCAAAATTTTGAATATCCATGAAGCTCATAAAACGTAAAATAAACGTCGGATTCCATTTAGACTTGGCTTATCTGAATATTTCTATCAACACAGGATCTGTTATAAAGGCAGTAGAGATCGGAGCATTCCTTCTGGTACCTCCCGCACAAAGGTTCAATGTTTTGAATAACCAAAAAAGTTTTTAAAATCCTAAATAAGTATCAGGTTCTCTTTATATTTCACACAATCCATTATTTCTACTGACACAAGATCTGTTGTGAAGATGGGATATATCGATCCTCTCCTTCTGGTACCTCCTCACAAAGGGGCAACATTTTGAATATCCAAAGAGCTCATAAAACGCGAAATTAACATCCGATTCCATTCAGACTTGGCACATCTCAATATTTCAATCAACACAAGATCTGCTATAAAGATGGTAGAGATCGGACCATTTCCTCTGGTACCTCCCACCATAGGGTTCAAGATTTTAAGAAACTAAAAGCTCAAAGTGAACCAAACCATTATGCAACGCTCTTCAAATCTCGCCATTAAAAAAAATCGAAACCCTTCTTGCATTTCACCCACAAAAGGCCTCTGACAGAGAATTGTCTGAGCAAATCCACGCCTTCGTATAACCCCATATAACGGCACCTCCCAATATTCGGTATTTTGATGATTTTAGCAACATTATTAAAAGTTCGTAATTGCCTAAAACAGAAAATTGTCCGTGCAGGTCCTCGCCTTCGTATAGCCCCCATATAACGTTACCTCCCGATATTTGGTATTTTAATGGTTTTAGATATAGACCGGAGATGTTTCAAATTTGGTATTTGAAGTTCGTAATCGACACTACAGCCTCTGAGAGAAAATTGTCTGTGCAGGTTCACGTCTCCGTATAGCCCCCATATAACATTACCTCCCGATATTTGGTATTTTGATGATTTCAGCAACATTATTGACCGGAATTGTTTCAAATTTGGTATTTTAAGTTCGTAATGAATACTACAGCCTTTGACAGAAAATTGAGTGTGCAGGTTCACGTCTCCGTATAGCCCCCATATAACGGTACCTCCCGATATTCGGTATTTTGATGATTTGAGCGACATTATTCATCGGAATTGTTTCAAATTTTGTATTTGAAGTTCGTAATGGATACTACAGCCTTTAGCAGAAAATTGTCTGTGCAAGTTCACGTATTTTTAAAGCCCCCATATAACGTTACCTCCCCATATCCGGTATTTTAATGATTTAAGCGATATTATTCACCGGAATTGTTTCAAATTTGGCATTTGAAGTTCGTAATCGATTCTACATCCTCTGACAGGAAATTGTCTGTGCAGGTTCACGTCTCCGTATAGCCCCCATATAACGGTACCTCCGGATATTCGGTATTTTGATGATTTTAGCGACATTATTCACCGGAATTGTTTCAAATTTGGTATTTCAAGTTCGTAATGAATACTACAGCCTTTGACAGAAAATTGTCTGTGCAGGTCCACGTCTTCGTATAGCCACCATATAACGTTACCTCCCGATATTCGATATTTTGATGATTTTAGGTACATTATTCACCAAATTTTTTCATGTTTCGCATTTGAATATTGTAATGGCCTATGATAAGAGTTGCCTATGCAGTCCACGGTGGTATATTTTATTTTTTTTTTTTTTTTTTGAAAATTGCCAAAATCGTCACAAATGGGGGTATTCAAAGTTCGGATTGGCCGAATTTTCTATTTTCACAGTCATGAGCTCCAATTAAATTTCAGTATTTTGAAACATTTGGAATGCCTTCCTCATAGCCCTTGAAAACATCCTTAAAAAAATTTAATTTTAAAAAAATCCAAATATTTTGCAAACATAAAAAAATATTTAAAATGCGCGATAATAGCAGCCTTAGTTCTTGGAAAATTTTGTTATTCAGTTGCGATGATTTTTCATTTTTTTTTTTTTCAAATTATTGTTATACACTGTGTCGATGATGATTTTTTGCTTTTTTTTTTTTTTTTTTGATTTTGCATTTCATTTCTAAACCAGACTAAATCAAAGTTCAATTCTTGCGATTTTTTATAAATAATCTTACAATACAGGGAAAGCCAAGCGTTATGCCAGAGACATAATTCATCGCTCGACACATAACAGCAAGCTCGGGAGGCAAAGGAATGGTATGGCTTAGGTAATAAACCATAACAGGCTAGATATTTATGTTTGCTTCTGCTCGTCTCTGTTTTTATTTGGTTCTTAGAACAACAGCCAATGAATTAAAAGTTGCTTTTGAAAAACGCTATTCCTTCTTATCTGCCAAAGTGCCAAAACCGGAGTCAACTCAGACATAAAATATTTAAAAACAATTTTTTTCTTTTTGATTCTTAGGGTCTCACTGATTGATTCACCGAATATCTTGGTATAAGTGCACTCCACTCACTCACTTAACGCCGATGGCCAGCCCAGTTGTTGTTTCAGAATTAATGTTTACTTTGCAAAAACACTTTGGCTACTGAACTTGAAAATTATTCCAATCTATGAGGCACATTGGCTGTAGACCATGAAAGCACATTTACTTGCAATCATCAAAATCCGCCATCCTGTTGGCATGGTGTTACAATTTTCCAACACCTACAACAACAACGCAAAAACAAAATAATAATTGTCACAAATAAAGATAGAAGTCTCATTTTGTGTTGTGAAGAATAAGAAGAAGCAAAAACCAGGAGGTTAGGCCCTGGGGGCCTGCCACAAACAGTTGGCTTTGATATTTCCCATGCCAACCTCCCTTGTTCAAATTAAATGAGCAACAACAACAACAAATCATATCAACAATTGTTATATTGTCTACCGCTGACTTTGTTGCTTGAATGAATGGATAGAACGATAGATAGATAGATGATGGCTGAGTGGCGTGTTGTTTTCTGCCTTCCGCCAGCTTTTGTTGTCCTCTAATTATTGACATTTGTTGAACATTAATGAGCGTTCAAAACATTTATTAAATGCTGCCGTGTCATTGCCAAGGCAAAAAATATGATTTCGGCTCAAAATCATTATCACCTAACGAGGTAGTCACATGAAATATCCAGACAATAGCCAGGGCATCTCCTAGAAGGCCTCAAATCGTAATTGTTGCTTTACAATGTATTGTCCTCGAACAATGGATGTGTATTTGTTTTTGGAGGAGTTGTTTGTTTAATTACAAATCAATAATGAGAGTACAATCACAACAAATGAGAGGAAAATCAAAACAACATGTCAACATTTGCATTTGTGTGAAAAGGCGCATTTCTATTAAACAGCGTCATTTTGAATTGTCGAAATTTAAAGCATACTCTAAGGCGAAAAAATATTATCTTATCGCAAAAAGAAAGGATCATCTTAGTTTGTGCAAACATTTTGCAAATCCTAAATTAATGCTAGGTCAGGTGTGAAAATGGAAATTATGGGCCTGCTGCAAGTATTTCCCCCACAAAGCGTTAACATTTTGAATAATTATAGCATATAATTATAATATTGTTACTAACACAAGATCTAGGTGCAAACCGAGAAGCTCATAAAATGCGAAAGACGTATCCGATTAATTCCATCACATCCCAATATTTCTAGCAACACAAGATGTGCTGTGAAGATAATACATATCGGAATTTTATGGACATTTATTATCTAAACTGAGTCTTGCTTGCGTAATTTTCTGCCACACTAGCTATTTATAAGAATTCTGTTAAAATCTTAAAAATAACGAATGTAGTCATTATATTAGATTCTATACGGCGACGAGGACCTGCATAGGCAACTTCTGTCATAAGCCATTACAATATTCAAATGCGATACTTGAAAAAAATCGGTGAAAATCATCAAAATACCGAATATTGGTATTTGCCGTTATATGGCTGCTAAAATCATCAAAATACCAAATATCGGGAGGGGACGATATATGGGGGCTATACGAAGACGTGGACCTGCACAGACAATTTTCTGTCTTAGGTTGTAGTATCCATTGCGTGCTTTAAATACAAATTTTGAAATATTTCCTGTGAATAATGGCGCTTAAATCACCAAAATACCGAAAAATTGGAGGTAACATTGTATGAGACCTATACCAAAACATGGACCTTCATGGCCCATTTTCAATACCAAAAGTTCTGCAGACATAATATACATTTGAGTGAAATTTTATCAATCTACTTCATTTCGTTCGGAAGCTAGAGTGATCTCCACAGACGAACGGACTTCGCTAAATCGATATAAAATTTTATGCTGATCAAGAATATACATATATACTTTGTGGGGTCTATAATGTATATTTCGAGGTGTTACAAACGGAATGACAAACTTAATATACCCTCTATGCTCAGGTGGAGGGTATAAAAAGATACATTTTCTTGATTGTACCGGTTGCAAACACGAGTAAATCAATAAAAACTGCACCATCTGGCAATGCTATCCCCACGTTTGTCATCTTCACACTCATCTGTTTTTACTTCACTCTTAATTCGCTAGTCTCTCGGCTCATTTAATGAATGCCTCCAGCTGATTACGTTATCCTCATTCCTCATTCGTAAACAACAGTGGTTCTCGATATAATGCATTACCCTTATTCGTAAACATCAAGGGGGTTTTGCTTTCCCTTTATTTTTTATCGAGTATTCTTTTTTGCCCTTATGTTTGTTTCGTTGGGGACGTTTTTCATTTTGGTTTCATTACTCTCATCACCTCGCACGTGTGTACGTTGCACTTAAATACAAATTAATTAATCAAAAATATTAAAAAAAGAGTAATAATGTTAAAGAAAAGTAAACAAAAATCCGTGGCAGAAAAGGTTGCCGAAATCATTGCCCATCCCAATCAAAGCGACAGTGAATCAGAGAATGAGGCACTGTCAAGGGTGCGTGTGGTCGACTTCGATGAAGATGAGTATCAAATGCCCGATGTGGGGACCACGGAATTTAGGAAACGCAACGTGAAATTGCTGTCGGAGCAAAGTGCCAAGTACAAGGGAAAAATTGCATCAAGAAAGGATTTTGAGGAAGAAGATGACGCAGAGCTACAATATGAAGAAAGTGATGATGAAGAGGGCGATGGAAACGAAAGCTATGAGGAAAGCGATGATGATGACGAGGAAGCATTAAAGAAATTTGGTGATGCCCTAAAACAGGGTTATGGCGCCTATGAGGATAGTGAGGAAGACCAAGAAGATCAGGAGGAAGAATCTGAAGAAGAAGAACAGGAGGAAGACGATGAAGAAAATGACGATGAGGAGGAGGAAGATGAAGATGACGAAAATGAAGAAACCCAAGTTATTAGCAAAGTGAACCGCGATGCCGAAATCCAAAAAGGCATTTGTGTACAAAATCAATTAAAGCTGTGGGAACGTCTTCTAGAGATGCGTATCAACTTCCAAAAAATCCTGGCCAAAACCAATCAATTGCCCTCACCAACAGAAATAAAAGAACTTGAAGAGAAGGATGATAAAAACAAATCCACCACACAAGAGGTGACAAGACAAACTGAAAATCTGCTGCAAAATTTACTTACTTTGCAAGATACCCTCTATGGACAGAATTCGGAACTGAGCAAAAGCGTAAAACCCTCGTCCATTAAACGTCCATGGCCATTCAAACAAAAAAGTAGTCGAAATGATGAGCCACCCATGAAGCAAATGAACAATTATCTGCAAGAACGTTTCGACAACTTCAGTTCATATCGCAACAGTGTTCTCCTAAAATGGGATGATCGTACAAAGCTTTTGCAACCGGGCGCTGGGGCCAAAAAGAAATCCATGAATGAAGAATTTGATATCATCAAAAAGATTAACAATGCCCTTATGAATAAGTCATTGCTAATAGAAAAATCACAGCAGGTAAAAAATAATGCACAAAAACAAAATTCAGAGGATGTAGAAAATCAAGGGGATCTGGCAATGAATTCAAACATCTACGATGACAGTGATTTCTATCACCAACAACTGAGAGAACTTATTGAATATAAAGCTAATACGACAAGTAATATGAGCGAAGTGACCAAACAATATCTGGAATTGCAGAAATTGCGACAGAAAATGAAAAAGAAAGTCGATACAAGGGCCAGCAAGGGTAGAAAGTTACGGTAAGTAGTAGATTCGATTCGACACCACTGAGTGAAATGGTAATCAAATGATGTTTTGTATTTATTTCAGTTATGTGGTCCACAATAAACTAATCAATTTTATGGCTCCCCATGATAATTGCAGTTGGAATGATGAATCCAAAGACGAGTTGTGTAAATCGTTGTTTGTATGATCGCCGAGAAACTTGTGGATAGTTTATAAGTGAATTTTGTTTTATGTAAAGACATGGGAAAATATAAGTTTGAAAACAAAAATGTAAGGCATTACAACTCATTTAAACTCTTTCGCATCCACGGAATGTAGATTTTCGAATTTTGCGCACGACCTGAGTATTTGAACCAAAAAAAACTACAACCAACTTCAGACTGCTTCCATTTCTGAGCCACTCTTCCGACAGCTGTTAAAATAATTTCAGTGACAGCTCATTTTATTGCTTACAAGGGTACAAAAGCCTTTTTGTTAACATTTTCAAGAAAAAAGTTATTTGTGAAAAAATTATTCGTATTTTGCTTTCTCCGATGAGAAAACATTCGTTGTCCGGCAGTTTGTAAACAAACAAAATGATAGTGTTTACTTGCCAAAGAGGTCAGCTGAAAATGTGTACCTTCGGTTGTCCACCAGAACTCAAGCACAGGCCATGGTGATGGTGTGGGCCGCCATAACAACCGATTGTTACCGAATATTATCGCGAAAATATTCTGGAGGGTGTATTAAAGCCTTGGGCACGCAAACCCTTTGGCCGCAGACCTTGGACATTCCAACAGGACTCAGCACACACCACTCAAGAATGGTTACAAAATGGGGTTGTTCTCTTCATTTCCAGCGCACAATGGCCACTAAAATCTGCGGATACCAATTCTTTGGACTATTGTGTCTGGAGTATTTTGGAAAGCAAGGTTGGCACTCAAAAATACCAAAGTGTCGATCACCTCAAGCAAGCGCTTCGCCGGGAATGGGCCAAAGTACCGCAGAGCAACATTCGGGCACCGTGTGAATTATGGTTTGAATTATGACCGTTTGAAGGCCATAATTCGCGCCAAATTTGAACAAATCTAAACTTATTCTAAAATTTTTTGCTATTTCCGACATTTTTTGCTTTCATTCAGTTACATTAAAAAAATGGAACAATTATGGCGTTTGACTTTGTTGCAGTTTTTTATCTCACCCTGTATGTTGTTTTGCCATCGAATAGTCATTTAATCGAAAGAGCATAATTTGTTCGTTTAATACCAAACATCAAAAAGTCTAAATCCGATTTTGAATCTCGCCTGCATATGGCTAACCTCTTTCAATGGCATTAAAAAATTCCATTTCACACAGAGTTGGAAGAATTCATAATACCCACATTTGCGGATGACAAAAGGATGGGGGGAGGGGGCTACAATAACAACACCAATCACTTAATATTGAATAATAATTAGTTTTTATTTTTCAGTTTTATTTCAAATAATAATCATTTAATAAATAAGTTAAATTCTTCATTCATGAGAAGCAACATTCAAATGAATGAATAAATCGTTCCAATCTTTGTTTCACAATATTTTATTTCGGCCTTTTTCATATTTTCTTTTTTTTTTTTTTGTTTTGTATGAAAAATCATTTTAACTGGATTTATAATTTTATAAAATCTATTTCTTAATAAATAATAAACAGGATTGGATTTGCATTTCCCTTTTACCAGAAGAGATTCGAAAAAGAAACATTTTTGTATGGAATTGGTTTTTTGTTTGTTTAAAAGAAAAACGTAAACTTTTTGGGGATTTTGTGTGGTTTTAAAACGGTTTTTTGGGGGGGTTTCATGTTTGTTCTCTCTTTCTTTCGTTTCACTTGTGCCTGGTTTGCCTTTTATTTAGGTATAAATAAAAACTTAACAGTTTTTGTGTTTTGTTTAGGTTACTACAAGTATAAATATTTTATGCAATTATATTTGTTGTGGTTTTTTTTATTGTTGTTATTATTAGGTTTGGGTTATAATATTGTAGTTGGGTTTAAGGTTCCTACATTGTGTTATTTTTTTCTGTTATTTCTTTAAACAAACAATTGTTGATGACGGTTGTTATTGTTGTTATTATGGATTTGTTTTGATGGGTGTGTTGTGTGTGTATGAGAGTTTTTCTTACGCCTTTCTTGTGTTGTATTTTATATAAATATTTTGTTTTTTTTTTATTTTATTTTCTATTTAAATTAATATTACTTTTTTTATTCGTCGTAATGTTCTCAATAATATTATTTAGTTTGTCTTCTTCTAAACGCCACCTGGACACCATTCAGCACTGATCTGCTTGAATGGCTATTGTCCAGGTTTACCTTTTTCGTTTACATTTGTGAATATGATGATGACAATGATGTTGAAAGTTACATTAGGGTGTTTTATATTTTTAATCGTATAAATCACTTAAATATATGACTTTTGAATGATGCATATTTATGATAGTTGACGATGGTATTGTGTTAATTCGGGGGGACCATCAAACAAACACATACCAAGTTTTTTCTTTTGTTGTTGCAGCATTTTTTTTTTTAATTCTAAATCAAATATAAATAATAATATCAATTTTGTTAAATTTCTCTTTTTTTCGTTTTGATTAGTATTTGCTAATTATTTATGCTATAATCGAGCATTAATTTTTTGAAATACACAATAACATACATGATTTTGCTTTAAATTAAATTAAAAATAAACAAAATCAAGCAAAATTCTTGCTTTAAGGAAATAATTTAAAAATATAATTTTTTTAGAGATTCGTAATAAAGCAGTTAAGGGTGGATTCGAATTTGTTTTAACATGTTTTAAAATGAAAAATGTCCTCTGTTAGTTTCCACAGTACAGGAAACTCAACAGCTTTCTTTTGGACACTTGAGATTCTAAAACCGAACCCAGAAACATGTGATGATTATGTAGATATGATATACAAATAAAATTAATTTTCGAGTATATATGCGAATACTTTTGGTAGACAATATAAAAAAATACATATTGCACAAAATTCTAATACAAAAAATATTTTTCAATAAATACACTAAGAGACATAAAAAGTATACATAAAAAGCTAGACATCGCCATTTGCGATGTTAGACAATACCAATGTTTATATTGTAAATATAACTATAGCACAAAGATATTCTAAGGAAAATGTGTCTGATAAACTGGGCAGCGGCAAAATATCGAAATCAGTGATCTTTAGTTTAGTTTGTTTTGTTTTTGTCCGTATCAAGAAGATTTCACATTGCTGTTTACATTTGGTTAAACTCTATCCTAATTGTTAATGGAATTTTTTAATAGCAAAGGTAGACCAGTTTTGGTTTTCGATTTTGAAACCAATATTGTTGCAGTTTTACCTGCAGCACCACCAGCGCCACCAGAAACCACATATGTAGCTGGATTACTGGTTAAATTAGGTTTTTGTTGCAAATCTTGCAAGAGATGTGTATGCTTGTCTAGAGCTTTTTGTAAATTGGAGGTTTTATCACTGGTTGCAGCAGCAGCAGCCACTGTTGCAGGGTTCTGTGGACTCTGATAGATTTTCATGGCATCATGACATGTCTCATATAATGACTGTAGCTGGGATTGTATGGATGTGATATTTGATAGTGTACTTTCTGAGTCTGCCAACGCTAAACCAGATGCGGGCTTTAAATAATTACGTATGGAAGCAGCATTTTCTTCAGAAATCTAAAGTCAAAAATTAAATAATAGTATTATTAGAACAACAAGAGGGGTAAAAAATAAATAAAAATTCACAAATTCCCCCACTGGAATTTTTACTTCAAAATATATAGTTTCTCCCTTAGTCTTTCCCATGTGCAAAATTACTCCCAAACCCCTAAACAAAGCTTACCTTTTTATAATAATTTGGTATTGAATCTGTATCTCAAGTACTTTTTGGAGGATGTATAACATTTTCCATATCTTTTTGCACCGCAAAAAGTTCTGATAGATGTTTAGCAAACAAAACATTCAGTTCACTCATTTTGGTCATCTTAAGAAATGCAAAAAAAAAAATGTAATGTTAATTAATACATTAATCAATAAACATATCTCATCTTACCGCTTGATCATTGCATTTTTCTCTTAAATTCATATTGGCTGTTTTAAGTTCCACCTCTTGACTCATAAGCTCATTTTGTAATGATTCATTCCGTGCTTTTAGAACGGCCAGTTCACGTCGTAATTCCTCGACCAATTCACTGCTGGCAGCTCCAGCCACAACCGAATTTGGTACTGGTGCACCAGAACGTATTAATTCAATTTCTCGTTTTAGCCGTATATTTTCCTCCTTATAGGTATGCAACTGGCGTTTCCATTCATCAACATTGGCAGTCGATTCCTAAACAAACAAAAAACATTCATTAGTCTATAAAATTGTTCCCATTTAGAGCAAAATCGCTAACCTGAAGCGCGCTGGTCAAACGTAGATTATTATTTTTCAAAGTGGCCAATTCGATTTCCCACTTTTTAGCATTAGCACAACTGAAAACCAAAGACATTTAATCATTTTTTGTAACAAGAATATTGCCTTCATCATCATACCTTTGGGCCAGAGCCATTTTCAAGCGTTCGTTTTCATACTTCAATTGTTGTTCACTCGTTGCTGCCCCACCGCCGGTATGCATGCCAACGACACTACCCCCACCCCCGCCACCACCCGCACTTACATTCACCATGGGAGCAGGGGAGGGGGCAGATGTCACATGTTCCGGTTTGGTATCTGCAGCAGTCGTTAGTAGTTTGTGTGATGGACTGTCCGGATTTGCATTTTGAGTATTAGTGTTTGACATATTTGGTGGTTCCACCGAATGAGGATCAACCATGGCGGCATTGTCGTTTTGCTGCATTGCTGCAGTGCGTGAACTAATGGGCGATGTATTTGCCGATGTTGTCGGGGTTACAGCTGTAGATCCTGTATATACATAAAATATAAATATAATTATATTAAGATGCTCTTCTATTACTCACCGTTAGCCGACTTTAAGGCATTCTTTGTAGCTTCCTTAACTTCCTGGAATTTTTCCACAAACTACGAGGAAAGAATATTAATTTAAAATAGAATAGACAACATAAAACAGGTGCTTGAAGTACCTTTGTCAGTTCCGCTTCGGAAGCAAATCCCAAGCCATACACCGTATTGGCTCTTACATCACTCCATTGCCCAAATTTCTGTGATGTTTGTGTAAATGTCATGTTGGGTGTTATGGTTGAGTTAATAACCGCCTTTGTGCCCTCAACGCTTATAATGCGGTAAAGATTGCGTGAAGAATCATAAAAGAAACTTACGTTTACCGCTTTCATGCTGGCCGTTATCCAGGTACGCTTGGTCTTCGGATCAATATGGAAGACATGCGCTTGACATGTAAATATCGGCTGTTCACTGAAAATGTACAACAGAAATATAACACAAATCTAATTAAAAATAGGCATTATTTTTAAAAATTTACACATTGTAATAAAACTCTTGATTTGCCACACACATGCAGACACTTCCCTACAATCCATGAAACTCATTAAAATTGTAGTGTTATTTACATATTCACCTTACCCGGGGGACACGTAAAAATCGTTGCCAACATGAATAGGCTTTCGTCGTTGTAAAAATGTAATTACAACTTGCAGCAGCAACAACAACAAAAAAGAACATTGCCCCTACAAGGAGGACGACACTTTGACAGTGGCAATTCAGATTGTGTACGTTCATGTCTTAATTTGAGGATGAACTGCTGCTATTTTTGTTGGCGTTGTTTCTCTTATTTTTTTAATTTCTTGACATCAAACACTCCCCTGCCCCGACATGAGAAATTTTTTCTTTTAAAGGTTCTTGTGTTTACACTTTATTTTTAAATCGGCCAAAAGTGAATGGTTGCAAAAATAATTTACTTACCCCATTTTCGACAATTCAATTGTACAAATTTTAAGCAATTTTTCTGTCTCAAAAGTGGTGGTTCTGTGGTTCTGAAGTTTTGCAAGAATAAATTCTACCCAATTCGATTTTTCGCTGTCGACGAATGCTACTCTGCCACTGCTCTGCTTGGTATTTCTCTTCTTCTTACTGAGGTATATCGAGTTGAGTGTGCAAGTAAAGTGATAGCTTCTTCTTCTTATGCCTGTACAGTTCATGGCAGGCAAAGTGATTTGATATCTCTTTCTTCTTATTTTCTCATAACAGGATGGCAAGCGAGGTGAGTTAATAGCCCTTTACAGGTAGTTTTATAATCCGATTTTAAAGCCTTTAAGTAAACGATGTTTACTCCCGTAAAGCCAATATGTTACAGAGGCCTGGTCTAAAGAGAGAAATTTAATCCCATCATTTTATGCAAAGGTTTAAAGTTGGTTATGTACCCACACCTTAAATGTCTATAATCCCGATTCGAACGTTAGTTTAAATAGTCTGGTTCAGGATGAAACTGTCAAATATGTATATGTTTTATTCTGTTATCAGACAATAAGTGCTTTTTATGTTGTCACTTTTATTATCCATGTGCATTTCCGCATGTATGTCAAAATTGTCATTATACATATGACTTATAATTCTTGCAATCACACACTTACATATGTTTTTGTATTTACTTTGGTTATATTGGGATTATATTTTATATTCCAACAAAAAAAAATATGTATGGATAACTTTTTACCTCAAATTTAATTTTAAACATTTTCACACAACAAACATACAACACTTTTGATTAAATTATATCTTTCCGATGAAAATAGGGCTCGTTGTGATCGGAAATGTACATATAAACTATACTCATGTATTTTACAATAGAAATGTCGTCCATGTCTCACACGATGGGTACAACTTCTAAATATGGAAAATTTTACACTACGTATGTAAAAAACGTATCGTCTGATAGAGCCCTTAGGAGAAAAGGATAAGTTTCTACAGGTTATAATTCCTATTGTGACCCACCATTGGCTTTGAAAGTTGTTTCTTTGTAGTTACATACAAAGATTTCGGGTTCACTCATAAAAAACTTGTAATCAGCTGGCTCTACCAATACTTATTAATATACCATGGTATTTCATATAAATATAACACAGATAATTTCTAGACCAATTTCTCTGTCTGAACTGAATTCTCTATTTTGTTGCTCTCTGACTTTTATATACCATACCGAATACAAGTAATCAAATAGTCTGTATTTTCCCATCACTATCTAATAATAATCCACACAAAAAGAGAGTTTTGATGAAATAACCGGAAAATATTCGTTTTTACAATGTTTCTTCAAATAAAATTATAAAATATTAATAATAGTTTCGCAAACGCATCATACAAATGTGAATGATTCGCCCAGAAGACAGAAGCTAAGTAAGTGTGCCAAAAGTAAATTGGATATTGGATTTGGTTGTAGTGTAGAGACATTTGAGACGACGAATGTATGTGAAGAGCGAAAAAAACGAATGAGTGCATATGTCAAATTTGCGATAGACGATTTTTGGCTATTTGGCTGAATGATTAACTGAACCGACTACACTAAATCTAAAATCCAATAGAAATGATGGATTGAAAACCCGAAATATCAACAGAAATGGAACAACAAATAGCGGATGCATGCTCCAATGAAATATGCTTATTTCCTTCGAATTGTGCTAATAGTTTTTTATGAGTGTTGGAGAAGTTTGTGTTGTATGGGAAGTTCTGCTTGCCATACAAAAAAAAGGTGGTGGTTCTCTTACCCGAGACATGTAAATGTAGGTTGGCGTTGGCGTTAAACAAAAAATTCCTTTCTATAACTACGCCCATGTGTGAAAACTAACTAACGCACAAATATGTTTTTTTGCTTCTCAAAACAAATGATGAATTGTTTTATAACGGAAATATGTTGATTGATTCTTCTCCTGGTTAAAGATTTCTATTTGAATGCGGTATACATAAAATGTGGAATATGATGTGTGACGTGATGCCAACTATATCGGAGGATAGCATCTCCCAGCGATCCTCACAGTTTAGCGGCGAAGATGCCAACTTTGAGCAGTTGATGGTGTCCATGTTGGATGAGCGGGACAAGTTAATGGATAGTTTGAGGGAGGCTCAAGAACGTTTGAGTGAAACTGAACAGAAGTTGCATGACACCGAAAAGGAGAGGGACAGTCTTCAACGCCAAATAAATGCAAATTTGCCACAGGTAAAACGTGCATCCAGAATTGGAATTTATTTTTTAATATTCTTTTTTTTGCAGGAGTTTGCCACACTGACCAAAGAACTTACACAGGCCCGTGAAACTCTGCTGGAACGCGATGAAGAAATTGGCGAACTTAAGGCAGAACGCAATAATACAAGGGTATTATTACTTATTTCCAATTCTTGTGGATCCCTTTGAATACATTTGAATATTTCTAGCTTTTGCTGGAACATTTGGAGTGTTTGGTTTCACGTCATGAACGTTCTTTGCGTATGACTGTTGTAAAACGTCAAGCTGCTGCTCAAAGTGGAGTCTCAAGTGAAGTAGAAGTTCTCAAGGCCCTTAAAAGTCTTTTTGAACATCATAAAGCTCTTGACGAGAAAGTGCGTGAACGTCTACGTGTGTCGTTGGAGCGTAACAATGCTTTGGAAACCGAGCTAAACACCATCAAAGAAGAGGTAAGTTATTGGCATTGTAAATATTTTATACATACCTAATTAAATTTGTTTCTCATTCTTTTAGCTTCAACAGTATAAATCTGGAGCAATACAAGCCAATAACGAGAATGGGGTGAATGGAGAAAAGGTATAAGAAGCCAATATTAGGGGAATTACAAAAATATATTCTTTATGGTTTTGCAATACAAATTTGGTTCAAAATCATTAGCTTTGTATATCTGGTATTAGCTTTGTATACCTTTGGTATATCTGGTATAGAAGGGTTTTGGCAGTTTTCTATCAATTAGAATTTTTCCAATAATAATTATTTATTCATGTTATTCTCATCAATTTGGAACTTCTTTAATATTTTATAAACATATTTATAGAATTCCACTGCGGTCAATGGTGAAAGCAACGAATCTGCCATCGCCGCTGCCAATGAGTATGCTGCCAAAACGCATGAATTGCAACAAATCATTGAAAAACAGGTGAGTCCTCTAAATCGCTAACGTCCACATCATTCTTATTTTCCTTTTATTCTCCCTACGCATAAGACCTCTGAATTGTCTGAATGGCAGCGCCGTGTATCCGCTCTAAAGAACAAATGCGACGAACTTGACGACAGTCTGGCAAAGGTTCAAAAGGATTACATGAAATCACAAGAACAATGTTCGAAATTGCAAAGAGATTTAAGAGAAAACGTAGCACAAAAGGAAGATCAGGTACTTAATCAGGAAGTATAAAATACCTCACTTATCACTCACACATTTGCTTAATCCCGCCCCAAAACCAAAAATATAGGAGGAACGCATAGCTACCTTAGAGAAGAGGTATCTAAATGCACAACGTGAATCAACATCATTGCATGATTTGAACGAAAAGTTGGAACAAGAATTGCGGCACAAAGAGGCCCAATTGAAGGTATTTATTTGCATCAAGTTGCTTCAGCCACCGCAAATTCCTATTAATGTTATCCCTTCCCTACAATCCCACTAAAAAACACAGTTACACGAGGAAAAAATTAGTGCCATCGAAGAGAAGTTGGAACTGGCTGAACAAAAGTTGGCCCAACAAGCCAAACTGCAGCCAGACATGGAGGAACAGCTTAAAGCACGTATGGAAGCTTTAACAAAGGTAGGAAACAAGGTATGAATACGATCTCACATGCGTCAAAGAGGAATTAAAAAATGAGTAATATTCTTAACAATTTCTTAATTGTCTTAATTTCCTTTACAAAATAGAACTTAAGCAAAAAACAAAACCAAAAAACAATTCAAACCCGAAACTTCTTGGTTGCGAAAATTGAATTCAGTCCTCTGTATACAACATAGTTTGTTTTCCAATTTAAATTTATTTCTTCCTCTGAACGCACAAACCCTCAGTAATACTCTCAACCATAAAAACCAACAAGTATAACATTATTGCACCAAACAAGAAACAAACAATCGACCACCATGCACAACCATCAAAAATTCATTTCGCTAACATATTTCATTTAATTTTGACAATGATTATTTGTTGATGCTGGCCGAACCGTATTTTGATCCTTGTTTTTCTTTTCATTTTCATTGTTTTTCATACAAAAAATAGGCCCAAGAGAGACATGGTTCTGCCGAAGATCGTATACAGCGTTTGGAGGCCAACTTGGAGGAGAAGAATGCCGAAGTTGTGAGACTAAACCAAAGACTTAAAATGAACGAAGAGCATAATCTACGTTTGTCTTCAACTGTGGACAAACTGTTGTCGGAGTCCAATGAGCGCTTACAGGTTCATCTCAAGGAGCGTATGCATTCCCTGGATGAGAAGAATGCCTTGACCCAAGAACTGGAGAAGGCGCGAAAGGTAGCCGAGGAATTGCATCATGAAAAGAGCGACATAATGAAGGAATTATCAAAAACACGTTTGGAAATTGAAAACTTCAAGCGGCAGTTGTTGCAACAGGAAATTGCATACAATATTCAGCAGACAGAGGCATTAACACGTAGTCTTTCACCTAGTAGCGTGGTGGACGGAGGTCAAGCATTTTCACGTAGTGCTTCCCATGCTAGTTTTGATACACATTCACTGAGGCGTAACAAATCAAGGCTACAGGAGGAGAGTGAGAATTTTGCACGTTCCATGGCCGAGCAGGAATGGGAGAGCATACAACAGGCCCATGCCCAGCAGGCAGCCTACGAAATATCAGCTGCAGTAGCAGCTGCAGAGTGCGAAGAGGCTCAGGTGCTGTTTGGTGATGCAGATATAATGTCGCCCACTGGACATACGGATGCGCAAACGTTGGCAATGATGCTTCAGGAGCAACTAGATGCCATAAATAATGAAATAAGGTGGGAATTGAAATTGAAAAGTTTAAGAATTGTTGAATACTAATCCCGATTTTTTTCAGATTAATACAAGAAGAAAAACAATCAACTGAAGCCAGAGCTGAAGAACTCGAATCGCGTGTGGGCAGCTTAGAACATGTGAATCTATTGGCCCGTGGTCGATCTATGGATCGAAGCCCACCAATGAGTGGTCGCAGCACTCCAAATAGTCCCAATAGAGATTTTATGCAGAAATACCATACAGTAAGCACAACTGGTTCTTTTAATGGAACGATTTTGGGCTTAAATTATTGGGATTTCTTTCCTTTCAGCTTAACCTACCCGTCTTATCCAGTGATGTATCACGAGACGATATTCATGGCATGACAACCACCACTGGTGATTCTAGTTCTGGCGGAGCCGCTTCTCCGCTAACAGCCCGTTCAATGCGCTTAGAACGCGTTGCTCAAGCATTGGCTCACAGTCAAGAGGAGCTGCGAAGACGCTCTATGGGTCTGTCACCTAACCAACAAATGGCAAATAACTCAGGACACATGACCATACCCCATTCGGGCTACGGTCTTTCGCCGTTAAGTTCGCGTTACGGCAGTCAGGAATCATTGAGCCGACATTTCAATACAATGGGTTCAATGTCTATGCTTCCACCTGCAGCGTCTGGAGTACGAGTGGATGGCTCATCGTCGGTGCAAAAGAAAAAAGGCATTAAATCAAGTTTGGGCCGGTTCTTTAGTAAAAAGGAAAAAGTCAAGGGAGTTAAAGATACTCTTCCCGATGGCTCGCCTAGCATGATGTCCATTGGAAATTTATCAATGGGCCTAAGTGAAACGGAATCCAATTATGATGCCATGAGCATGACAGGTGGCATGATGCCTCGTATAGCCAGTGTACCGGGATCGAAGATATCCTCCGTGGATTATGGAAGACAAAAGAAGTATGGACGTTTCCAAACTGCCAAACTGCAACAATGGTTAATGGATTCATTTGTATTTGCAGGGAACATGATTATCGTAACGATTTACTGGGCGAGGCTATGAAGGCGGGCACACCGTTTGCTCTTTGGAATGGGCCCACTATAGTTGCTTGGTTAGAATTGTGGGTGGGTATGCCCGCCTGGTATGTGGCCGCATGTAGAGCTAATGTCAAAAGTGGAGCCATTATGAGTGCTCTTAGTGACACTGAAATCCAAAGGGAAATTGGTAATTAGAATTGATTTCATTGAAACATATGTGAAAGTCAATAATAATATTATTATTTTGTATTTAAATAGGTATTAGCAATCCTTTACACAGGCTTAAATTACGTCTTGCAATACAAGAAATGGTTTCACTAACTTCACCCTCTGCGCCACAGACATCACGAACAACATTGGCATTTGGTAAGTGTCTAATTCAGAAATTATATTAATTTCATTGCACTCATGTTCGGTCGTTTCCAATTTCAGGTGATATGAATCACGAATGGATTGGCAATTATTGGCTACCCGGCCTTGGTTTGCCACAATATCGCACAACATTTATGGAATGTCTAGTGGATGCTCGCATGCTGGACCATTTAACGAAAAAAGACCTAAGAGGACAGTTAAAAATGGTTGATAGCTTTCATCGTACAAGTCTACAATATGGCATTTCATGTCTGAAACGTTTGAATTACGATCGCAATGAGCTGGAACATCGGAGAAAAATGTGTGAAAATGGTCTATGTGATGTTATAGTGTGGAGTAATGAACGTGTAATACGTTGGGTTTCCAGTATTGGTTTGAAGGTAACCATACAATAAGAGATTGTGTTGGCTTGTGACAAGTAATAATTTAATGAAATTCTCTTTAAGGAATATGCCAATAATCTGTTGGAATCTGGAGTCCATGGGGCTTTAATTGCTTTGGATGAAAGCTTTGATGCAAACGCAATGGCTTTGGCCTTACAAATACCTACACAAAATGCTCAGGTATGATCAGAATTTAGTGAATTTGTTTTCTTAATAACTAATTGAAATTCCTCTTCACTTTCAGGCTCGCCAAAGTTTAGATACAGAATTTAATAACCTATTGCAAATTGCTACCGATCGCCGACCAGAAAATGAACATCTCAACAAGTCCTGATCTTGCTCTCCTACAAATAATATTAATACAGCAACAACACATGTGCAGCTATTTAATTCTAGCGAGTCTTAGGTTTTTTACGGCAATATCATTATCATCAACAGTCAACAACATCATTAGCCATCACCGAATGCCTGTGGCAGATGGGTGATGGGCGAATACAAAAGAGTGGTTGTGGTTGAGATGAAACACTTTTTGCACAGTGTAATAGCCTGTGATGAAACCTTAAGGCCTTGAAGCAATGAAAAAAAAAAAACAAACGAGCAACAGTTAAGGAAGAAGTGTGGCCATTGTCAACGTGTTCATGTTTAAACCAAATTTATAATATAAAAAACAAACAAAACAAACAAACTAATAACGTGAAAATTATTACGATACTACTACGGAACAAACAAACAAAACAAGTTGTTATACAAAAAGAACATACTTAATTATTTTAAGTATGACGTTAAGCGGATAATAACCCAGTAACAATTTATACAATATACCTAAGAAACCCAATAACAAACAACAAACATGAAAATCATACTCGAAATGCTAAATACATATATAAATACAATAATCCAAACACTCCCCCCATGCCTGTAAACACATATACATACAACCACTCACCTAAGCAAGTAAACAAACATTGTGTATACAATGCAGATTTAGTCTAACAAAGTCAGTATTTTCCTATACTCCTTAAAATCGTTTTTATTTAAAAAAAGAAAAAAACAAAAACAAACGTATAATAGCTTTTGAATACTACAATACATATTCCCATTAAACTTTTCCATATCTGCTGCCATGCTCTAGCCCTCTTCAATTTTTGAGTACGATGAACATTTTCCGGGTAATGATTGTTTTCAAATTCATATTTTATTTTTCAGAAAAACGTTAGATATTTATCTTTTTTGACTCTTGAATACATACATATATAGGAAAATGAAACCAATGCAAAACCATTAACAGTTATACATAACACATACAAAACTTATAGCTAAAATCTAAAAATACCCTACATCTCCCGGTAAGGAGACTTAGCTGATGTTAAAGAAACAACAAGTATTAATCACAACAAATAACTCTTAACTAAAAACAAAAAAAACTAATTAACAGCTTTAGGGCCAACATCTGTCACTACAAAAACAGAAAACAATAATTACGAAAAACTACCTTGAATTTATAAAGAATTAACAAAAAAATCGGAATTCGTAAAGCAAAAGAAACAAAAAAAAAATCCACTAACGTATAATACTTGTAGTTTCATATATTAAAATTATACATATTAAACTAACACAAAATTCATTATGCTTAAGTTAAATTTGAAATATTAAGCTAAACTTTGGACAAACAATTAAATTTTGCATGACTACTCCTTCTCTCTATCTCTTTGATTTTGTGTTGAATGAAATCGTCGATTTTTATACATTTGTTTATAGTTTAATTGAGTGATGCAAAAAAGAAAATTGTCATTATATTTTCATTTGAATCTAGTTAAAATGTATGAACAAACTCAATTTATACAAAAAGCGAAAAGAAACATTTCAATTGTGAAAAGAAAAGCGAAACGAAAAGTGTATTCATTGTGACCACTACCAATCCCCATTATTTTTATTGTTTTGTTATAATTTTTTTTTATATACAATTAAACAATATTTACATTAAAAAAAATACAAAGAAATCTAATTTATTTGTTTCAAACAAGTCTTATTGACCCTGCCTATTTTGCCCGTTCTATGGTTTCAATTGTTTGTAATATAATTTCTCTCCCTCTCTCTCTCTTGTCCTTCCTCTCATGTAAGTTCTAATTGTTATGGTAAGCATAATTTTGTTGATAGTTTCTTTTGTTGAAGTTTTTTTTTTTTTAAGTGAACTAAGCAAGTCCTTTAATAAGTAGTTATATACTCCCATCCCCTACCCCACCCAATCCCACTTAGACCTACTTACTATTAATGCTAAACTAATACTAAACCAAGAAAAAATTAAAAAAAAAAAACAATGCACTCCCAGATTAGCCTTTAAATTCTTCATAACCAATAAAAAAAAAAACAACAACAAAACAAATAGTATAAACTTACTAAAAACAACAAAATTAACTCATATTATATTATATAACTATTATGATTATTACATACATACATATAAATATACATAAAAAGCAAACAAACAACCATATATAGTGAAGACATTTGTATGTACATACATTATAAATTACTTATAGTGTGAATTAAACAAAAAAAAAAGAAACAAACCTTTTTAGGTTTATTTATGTAAAAAAAAAACAAAGCAAAAAATATACATAAAAAATAAAAAAAACTCAATAAAATTCGGTTAAAACTGAGTTAAACAAATAATAAAAATAACCCAAACAATCCCGGTGTACTTAAGAAATGTTTGGATTTTTTCTTAAGTTGGTAATAGCCGCTCTAAAAAAAACATTTAATACGACAACAAGATGAACAAATATATGAATATTAATACAAACAAAAAACCCTTTTAATTATTACTTTAACTTTCAGGTCAAAGGTAACATTCAAATAAAACATTTTTTGTAAACAGGATCAAAGAACCTCCTATTGGATTGGGCATGGCTTGAAAATTGACTACGTTATGATTGGAAGGTGATTTCTTCACAGCGCCATTTAACGAATTTAAAATATCAAGGCGTCCTGAAACTTGGCAATTTGATGATCTCCTCAAATGCAGTAAAAGTTATAACAACTCAAATCAAGATCCGTCAACTGAAAAGTCATAAAATTGTATCTGGAGCTTCAGTTCCTGGAATCAATGTTGCACAACAAGAAAAGAAACGAACTAATTAAAATGAAAGCATATACAGGGTGAGATAAAAAACTGCAATGAAGTCAAACGCCAAAATTTTTACATTTTTTTAAGTTTATGAAAGCAAAAAATGGCGGAAATAGCATCAAATTTTAGAATAAGTTTAGATTTGTTCGAATTGGTCACTTTTGGCACGAATTATGGCCTTCAAACGGCCAATTAAATCGTCACTCGCTGTCCCAATGATACTCTGCGTCATTTTGGTCCATTCCCGGCGAAGCGCTTGCTTGAGATGATCGACACTTTGGTATTTTTTAGTGTCAACCTTGCTTTTCAAAATACTTCAGACTCAATTGTCCAACGGATTGGTATCCGGAGATTTTGGTGACAATTGGGCGCTGGAAATGATGCGAGGAACCTCATTTTGTAACTATTCTTGGGTGGCGTGTGCTGAGTGCGATGGTGCTGGGTTTAAGTGGGAATGTTCAAGGTCTGCGTCCCCAAGGCCCTCCGGAACCCTCCAAAATATTTCCGCGATAATATTCGGTATTTATTCTGATACGAGCGGAGAGCGACTATCGGCTGTTATGGCGTCCCACACCATCACCATGGCCAGCGCTTGAGTTCTGGTGGCCAACTGAAGGTGCACATTTTCAGCTGACCTCTTTGACAAGTAAACACGATCATTTTGTTTGTTTGCAAACTGCTGGACTACGAATGTTTTCCCATCGGAGAAAACCAAATTCAGCAGTTCACCACTTTCGGCCGAAGCAACTCTTTAGCTCTTTTGAGTCTATTTTCTTTCTGTTGCTGTGTAAGTTGTTGAACTTTTTGGCTTTACCCCGAGCTCATTTTTCAATATTTGCCGAATGGAATATTGTGATATGTTTAGCTCACGAGCCACTGCGACGCGGGTTTCGATCAAGTCGCTTCTTTAATTTTCGAACCATTTCAGCTGATGTTGCTGTTTTCTTCCGTCCACTTCCTTGACATCGGGCTACGGTACCAGTATCACGGTAACGAGCGATGGTACCAGTCGCAAAAGATTTATTCACATTTAAATGCTGGAGTGCTCTAACGATAGCCACTTGTGGTTTTCCAGCCAAATATAAAGAAATCACAATGTCACGCTTGAATTCCATCACGAATAACTTTTTTTCTGGAAAAATTTCACCACAATGCTTTTGTACGCTTGTAAACAATATAATGAGCTATCACTAGGATAATTTTAACAGCTGTCGGACGAGTGGCTTAGAAATGACAGGAGTCTGAAGTTGGTTGCAGTCTTTTCATCTCACCCTGTATATTTTTTTGAAAAATATGTATTCGGTCCTATCCAATGGGCAATTATCTCCCCATATACCTACATACAATATTGATGGCAAATGACAAAAAAAAAAAACAATCAACATCATCGGATATTGCGTGACCAACCATACGAAGTAAACATTGTTAATCATTCATAAATATTAGTCAGTATGTTAACGTATTGTTTTTGTGTTACAAACGATACGTGATGAGCGGTACAAACAAACAAATCAGAATGTAACACCGTTTGCCAGACAAATAGTCAGACAACATTCGAACCTATCCTACAAAAGTTTGCATTCATGTTTAATGCTTTTCATTCAATAAAACTTGAATACGCGCACAGATACAAACGAACATAGACAGTCATGCATGCGATGGATGTATCATATCATTTTCAGTCATAAATACGTTGGGGTGTGGGGAAAGAACTAAGATTTAAATTTGGATTCCATATTTATGCACATACGTATGTATAAATCGGTTACTGTAAATTGAGGAGATTTTTATAAATGCCTCCAAACAAAATAAATTTATTATTTTAGATTCTCCATTACATTGTTGCAATTCTATATCCATTTCGTAAATTTACTCATCAAAGTCTCCACTGTTCCATCTCTACATTCCAAAGAGTAATTGTTGTAAGAAGAGGGAGATTTTTTTATATTGTTCTCCTACTCCTCATAACTTATAGACAATGTTTGTTGTGTGATTTGCTCTAAGAACAATTAGGCAGTACAGACATCCATTTAGGGGCTCGCTTCCAAGCTGACTGGCTGGCAGACGTTGTATTTTTTCCCTCCCCCATTCCAATACTTTTGGTGTGGGCAAACAAAAGAATACAACTGTTTTTGGCACATGCTGAATGTATATATATATATGTAGTAAAGAGAGGCTGCAGATGAATGTACGTACGTACGTACATAAAACAAATGTGAAAAAATAAATGAAACGCAAATGAGAAAATACCATCTACATGTGTTTGAATGAACGGAAAATGTGTAATTTCTGTGTTGCAAGATCATGACGGTGATTCACTGCTTTTTATACCCTCCACTATAGTACGGAGTGTATATTAAGTTTGTCATTCCGCTTGTAACACATCGAAATATACATTTTAGATCCCACAAAGTATATATATTCTTGATCAGCATAAAATTCTATTTAGCGATATCCGTCCATCTGTCTGTCTATGGAAATCACTCTATCTTCCAAACGAAATGAAGTAGATTGATAGAATTTTACTCAAATGTATATTATGTCTGCAGGACTTTTGGTATTGAAAATGGGTCATGTAGGTCCACATTTTGGTACAGCTCCCATATAATGGTACCTCCATATTTTCGGTATTTTGCAATTTTTAAATTGGTTTTTGAAGTTCGTAAGGGATACTACAGCCTACGACAGAAAATTGTCTGTGCAGGTCCACATCTTTGTATAGCCCTCATATAACAGTACTTCTAGATATTCTGTATTTTGATTATTTTAGGGACATTATTCACCGGAATTGTTTCAAATTTGGTATTTGATGTTCGTAATGGGAACTGCAGTCTGTGACATAAATTTGTCTATGCAGGTCCAGGTCTTTGTATGGCTATAACGATATCTCTCTATATACGGCATTTTGACCATTTAGCTACATTATTCACCGTTTATTTCAAGTTTCGAATTAGAATATGGCAATGGATTATGACAAACAATGCCTATGCAGCTCGACGTCGTATAGACGTCGAATAACGACAATATTCGGTATTTTTAAGATTTTAACATAATTTTTAACGGATTTTATTTTTTGAGCCGAACTTTTTTTTAACTTGTTTTTATCAAAAAAATTAAACAAACGGTACGGAACCATGTCCAGAGAAACCATGTCTTCAGAGAAATCTACCAATCTTCATTACTCCCTTGGCTTCTGTCTGGATATATTCTCTTCTGCACCCCATTAACAACCCCCTTTTTAAATGCTTCCAATTTTTATAACCGAAAAGAAGAAAAGAGATGTTTAAAAACTATTTTTAAGGAATAAAACAGTTATTTCACAGCATTGGTGTTTCACAACATTTCTTCTATAGGAGAAAAGAGGTGTTTCAAAAAACTTTACTCTATAGAAGAAGAGAGGTGTTTCAAAACATTTTTTCTACAGATAAAAAGAGGTGTTTCACAACATTTTTTCTACAGATAAAAAGAGGTGTTTCAAAACATTTTTTCTATAGAAAAAAAGAGGTGTTTCACAACATTTTTTCTAGAGAAGAAAAGAGGTGTTTCTCAACATTTCTTCTATAAGAGAAAAGAGGTGTTTCAAAAAACTTTATTCTATAGAAGAAGAGAGGTGTTTCTTAACATTTTTTATTTCACAGCATTCTATAGAAAAAAGAGGTGTTTCAAAACATTTTTTCTACAGATAAAAAGAGGTATTTCACAACATTTTTTCTATAGAAAAAAAGAGGTGTTTCACAACATTTTTTCTACAGAAGAAAAGAGGAGTTTCACAAAAGTTTTTCTCTAGAAGAAAAGAGGTGTTTCAAAACATTTTTTCTATAGAAGAAAAGAGGTGTTTCAAAACATTTTTTTCATAGGAAAAAAAGAGGTGTTTTACAACATTTTTTCTGTAGAAAAAAGAGGTGTTTCACAACATTTTTTCTGTAGAAAAGAACCCCCTTTTTAGACTCTGCCAGCGGATTAAAACTTTTGTTATGCCCCCGTAACAAAAATGCCTTTGGGAAGTTGTCTTTTGCTGTGTCTGCTGTTGTATTTAGCCATTTATTCAATGTTTTCCTCTTCATCATTTTTATATTCCGCAATGGGTCTGTTTGGTAAACAGAGCTAATTAATGCGCAGGCGTATAAAAAGAAGACTGCACCAACAACAAAGCAAACATTGTGAGATACGGCCGACATTATTCCTCCCGGCAAGTAAAAACAGAAATAACTCAAAACATTGGATTTATCTGCACACACATTCATAAATGTATCTGGGAGTGATGTAAATACAACAGGCGCATGGACAGACTGAGACAGAGGGGTTTGCAGATCCCACATAAGGAAGCAGATTTATTTTTGCGCTACTAATAAACGACTATTAGAACTCCCTACAGGGAAATCAAATAAACAATCAATCAATGGGCAAAAAAAAATGGGGTGGAATTATGGCATCAATGCTATGGGAAAAAAGTTAGTCTTGGGAGAGGGGTGGGTGGTTGACTTGAATTTCGGTCTTTGTTGTTGTTATGGTGTAATAAAACAAACGTGTGGACAGTATGTGGCGTAAGGTAAATTCATGGTTGGCCTATGCTCAACTTAAATATACATTTGGCCAAAGGGAGCATTTAAAATGTTAAGGAAGCCTTCTCTCTCTTTCTGCTCTCTGCTCCATTTCAAAAAGTAGAGAACTGCACAACAAATGTTATTCTCACTCTTTTCGGGTTTCCTACACCCAGGACTGAATGTTGGTGAGTTCTTGCTTTAGTCTCACAAATGTGCAAAGCATTTGATATTTACGAGTGTAAAATCAGTCTCAAGTGTAAAGCGTGTTGTTTGTTACTGTTTGTTTGCCATGCTTAATTTGTGCGGATAAAGCTAATGTTTCTATTGATTGCCATTCGTTGGCTGTTCAAATGTTCGGTCTTTCGTCTGGGTTCGCTCAACTCTCTGGCCTCGTCTCTCCATTTGTCAGCCAAATGTGTCTGTGTTTTTTGCATGCATTCTGCTGACACATCTTCGAGACACACTCCAGCAGTCTAATAATATCATCGTCTAAGAAAAGATTGCCGGATGAAATATTAAACGGAATATGACATTACCTTCGAAACGGCAAAGAACAACAACGTCGGCGACGGGAACGCGATAATAAAAAACGTCGTCCACCGCCACAGTGATACATACTCTTCTCCAATGATGTTGTATACAAGATAAAGATAGTGTTCGTCTGACTGTCTGTTTGTATGTCGTTTGTCTATCTATTTTTTTTTTTTTGGCTGAGGCCCGGGTGCTGATTCCGGATGCTTGTGCGTGAAATCAACTCAAATTAGATGGCAAAAAAAAGTCAAGCCAAAATCCAATGAAAATGGAAATTAAATTGCCATTTTTTATGAGAATTGCATGATTTGAAAATGGGAATTCTGCCTCCACTGCTGCCCACACAGCGAATATCTCACACAAAAGGTAAACTCGTATTTCAGCCTCCAACTCTCGCACCACATATGAGGCCGCAGTCGCTGCTTGATGCTAACTCGTTCGATTTCATTATTTAATACCGAACAGCTACTAAAACTGCCATTATGTGGAAATGCACCATTGTACAACCTTTAAACTATAGCACGGAGGAGTCACAAACTTTTCAAAGTCTGCAACACTGAGAGGCGAATACGACGGCCGACCAACCGACCGACGACGACAACGGCAACGGAGCGAGCAACTCCAACCAAATTCAATTCATACAGTTTGGTGTGAACGTAAATTGAAAATGAAAGCTGCTCATAACTTCTAGACAAGAAGAAAACGCAACGCAAAAACAAAAAAAAAAAACATACACAGAAATACCTACCAAAAACAAAAAAGCAGAGTAACAGCAATGTATAACAACACGACAACGACGACGTCAAGGAGTATAGAGTGACGAAGGTGGCAAAGTGAAAAATTTTCAATATTTTACCAGAAACAGAAGCAGCAGCAGCTGAGGCAAATCAATTTCATGTCTGGTAGCTTCTT
Organism: Musca domestica; assembly: GCF_030504385.1. Lineage (NCBI taxonomy): Eukaryota > Metazoa > Arthropoda > Insecta > Diptera > Muscidae > Musca > Musca domestica. Next base: position 8,328,196 of record NW_026712311.1, read on the forward strand.
CGTACATAAATCAAATAATAAAAACAACAACAAGCTAAATAATTATTAACAATTCAAATTAAGCAATTCTGTAATTATTCAAAATGCATGGACTTTTGCAAGTAGTAGAGCTGAAAATGAAGTGAAACGGAAAATCGATGCAAAACTTAGTATAACTTCCTTCAGAGTAGTATCCAAAGGACTTTTTCTTAGTCATTGAAGTTATATTTTGTGAACCGCCGATGTGTGTATATGAATGAACTGAATGAATGAACTTTTCCAGACATTAACCAGATTAGTTTTTTTTTTTTATTTTGAGAGGAAGTGAAAAAAAAAATTAAAACAGCCACCAACGTACTATACAACAACGAAAATCCTTCTTCGACCGAAATAAATTTAATTTAATTAAAACTCAAATAAAAAACAGGAAACTCTGTCGCCTTTTCTTCAATTTCCTTCCAAACTGAAAACATGTCCTGTTACAGTAATGGCAACTGTATCCGGTATTGACGAAGCCGATAACTCATCAACAGCAATACAGCATCAGCAACCTTGTAACAAAATTTCCTTGTCCGTTACAACAATAACACTGGAAGGAGGAGAACACATTAAGACAACATCATTATCATCATCGCCATCATTGACATCAGTCAACCAGGAGGAGGCGCCGTCATCATCAACGAATGTTATAGCCGTTCAGGAGCAACCAAATTACAATCATCATTGTCAAATTCTTACATCTTTGTCTAGTGGAGGAAATCCTAAGCAAAAACCGCAAATGTATGTATGGTTATCTTGTGTGTATTTATGTATGCATGTGTGAGTTTGTGTGTGTGTGTTAATATAGAACACATACATCTTATAATAGTAGGGGTGTCGAATGGGACTTGTTTAAATAATTGCGGAACTTTTTTTCTAATATAAAATGTGGTAAACAACATTTACATGATATATCGATAAAAATTCGGAAACTTTAATATGTGGACAATTTAAAGTAAAACGAGTAAATAAGCTGCAAGTTCGAATTTGGCAATTTTCAAAAAAATTAAATTTTTTAAAAATTCTGTTAAAATCTTTAAAATACAGAATGTAGCCGTTATATTAGGGTCTATACGTCGACGTGGACTTTTGTCATAAACTATTACAATATTCAAATGCGAAACTGCAAAAAATCGGTGAATTGTTCAGCTAAAATCATCAAAATACCGAATATAGAGAGGTACCATTATATGGGGGCTATACGAAGACGTGGACCTGCACAGACAATTTTCTGTCTTAGACTCTAGCATCCATTATGAACTTCAAATACCAAATTTCAAACAATTCCGGTCCATAATGTCGCTAAAATCATCAAAATACGGAATATCGGGAGATACCGTTGTATGGGGGCTATACGAAGACGTGGAACTGCACAGACAATTTTCTGTCTTCGGCTGTACTATCTATTACGAACTTCAAATACAGAATTTCAAACAATTCCGGTCAATAATGTCGCTAAAATCATCAAAATACCGAATATCGGGAGGTACCGTAAAATGGGGGCTATACGAAGACGAGGACCTGCACAGACAATCCCGAATATCGGGAGGTACCGTTATATGGGGGCTATACCGAAACGTGGACCTACATGGCCCATTTTCAATACCAAAATCCTGCAGACATAATATACATTTGAGTAAAATTTGATCCTTCTACTTCAATTCGTTCGGAAGTTAGAGTGATTTCCACAGACGGACGTACACAAGTACATCAAGAATATATGTACTTTGTGGGGTCTAAAATGTATTTTTCGAGGTGTTACAAACGGAATGATAAACCTTATATACCCTCCATACTATGCTGGAGGTTATAAAAATGGAAAGTCTTCAAACACAATACCGGTAAATATATATCCATCTCATAATTTGCCCAACCTGAGATGTCTCATCCTATAGAACACAGTACAATTGACAAGCAAATTGTATATCGTCATTAAATCCTCTTCCACATAGTCTACGGTAGTAAGAGATTTGACCATATACTGCCTTAGGACCATATCCACTACATATTTTATCTCTAACTTATTTAGGAAGAGTAGACAATTAGTTGTACTTCCAAATTATCCTGAATGACTTACATGTAGGTTGCATTAATATTTAGGTTAATCCGCAGATAGGTTGATTTTATTCTTCATTAGGTTGCTGTGCCCCGGTAAATAGCATAGTTTAATCAATAGCGGATATCTGTAGAATTTTGAGTATAAAAGCTGAAGACGTTACTCTGTTTTACTATCGACAAAAATAGTCAGAGGACTATCGAAAAAAAAAATAGTCAGAGGCTGATATTCAAGTCCTTAACAACCTCAGCTGTTTTCTTAATAGCAAGAATTTCTGCCTGAAATTCGCAGCTCTTATTGCTAAGGCTGTACGACTTCTTAATGTCTGGATATTCGCAGCAGAATCCTCAATCTTAGAGTCGTTTATTATTTGCTAGTAATCAATAATCGTAATTCGTATTTTCAACTAACTATTATATGTGCTTTGGGATCAATGAAAGTGTGGACATATATCCCCAGGGTCGTACGGCTTATAAGTTCTTCAAAAGAATTAAATTTACAAATTTAATCATAATTTTCTAAAAAAAACATATATTCGAGCTCAGGAATGGTGCATCATATTACGTTTCCCCCCAATTATTGGGGGAAATCACATTTTTCAAGCTTACATTATACCCCGTATGCCTCATTATATATATATAATACAAACTAACAATCAATAGCAAATGAATCGCCGCTACCAAATCTCTGAAGCAGGAGATTTCAATAAAATCTTATATTTGTGGATACTCCCATTGACATCTCTAATAAACGTATTCGCTTTACTCTTCAATTTTGTGGTTGTACATTGCTTTATATCCTTGCAGGGAAATCGAAGAGGAGGAAATGTTAGATGCCGTTACATTTCCTTTAGACGAAATACCCGAACCCATCAAAGTATTGGATGATATTATTTCTGAATTTGAAGACAATATTTCATTGAGGCCACAATTGCAAAATAGTGGTGAAAATCAATCCGAGGATGATGGTTATATGAGTCTCAGTCGCAAAAAGTAATAAATGAAACATTTTCAATAGTAATTTTGATTCCATACCCATTTTCCTTTCACTCTCTCCAAAAAGCATGAAGGAAAAGCGTGATTCTGAAGAAATGTCCCAAACCAGCTCTAGCTGTGCACCCGTCGTAACACCCAATGAAAGTTTTGATGCCGTTGATTTGGTTCGATTTGAGAGCAATGGCAATTGCCACAGCAACCCATTGGAATCGAAAACTAATTCGACCACAACGACAACATCGTCCTCGACAAATGCCAATAGTACAGATCCCAATAATTTGGAACAAACTACCTTGGTAAGCAAGCAATTGCATAGTTTCTTAAACCCACGACTTATTAATCTCATCTCTCACACTAAGCCCAAAGCCCGTACCACAACATCAGCCGCATCCAACAATTCGAATTACTCGAGTCTTCCATGTTGTGGCCAACGTACTGGTAGCAGTTTAAATGACAGCAAGGTTCGTGTGGGCAGCTGCAATGGTGAACGGAATGCTTTGGGCATTGATATCAGTGCCGTTCACAAAGCGGTTTTGAGGGGCAGCGTGGCCAAGCTACAAGGTATGACATCTAAAACAATTTAATAAACATCTGAAACACAAACCATTAATTTTCGTCTTAGAACCAATGTTGAATGAACATCCCGTCACCATATATCCCGGTCCAAAAGATGGCCCCGCCAGCGGTCGTAGCAATCGTCCAAAACGACTACAGGCATCGGTGGAAAAACATAAGGAGGTCTGCCACATACTTAACCCAGGTTCTACATCGATTTCCTGTTCTTCTTCGTCCTCATCCCCAGCCAGTACGGGCACTGGCACAACATCGGAAAATGCCAAAACGAATTCCTCGTCCTCCAACAATACATTGGATAAGTATTCCAATAAAAATAATACCGATGAGGATGACGATATCTCTGAAGATTCTTTAGAAGATCCTTCGGGTATAACAGTCTCGTCGGAATCAACATTACTTACACCACGGGGTATTGCATGGGAGATACATTTTAAAGATTTCAAAAAGAAAAGCAAACAAAATCAGGGGTTAAAGGTACGAAAGAAACGGACTTTTTTATATAACCTCCTTTGACCATATAATTTTTTTTTTAATTTTCAGTCGAAATCGGGAAATTCCCGGAGTACCTATAACCATCCACCTGTTCTCCATTCCCCAACAACCCCTCAAAATCACTTACACATCCAAGAAGAGGAATTTCGCAGCTTCGAAGAGAGTCCAGAAATCCAAAACTCCTGCGTCTATCGTCATTCGAACAGCATGCTGGGCAAGGGCACATTCATCATACGCCGTGGTTCAATTAAAAAACCACCTCGTGCCATGGACATATTCTCCAACTATGATGAATCTGTTAAGCATGGTCTGAGCGAAAGTGAACCTGACATGGACTCAGAATCCGAACGCACGCCACATTATAAACCACAAGATGCCAGAGATGCCGAATATAAAACATGTGATACCAAAGATGCCAATACTCGACATAGCTTTGATATAGGAAAACCCATTACTTCGCCCAGAGATCGGTTATCCTTGAATTTGGAACCGATCAGGCCAGCCATTAGTTCGATAAGAAAAGATTTGTCACCCATTCAACTATTGAATAAGACATCTAGCTTTGAAGGTAGAGTTCAAGAGGCTACACCTGGGCATTTACATATATTAGTGTTAATTCAATTTTCCCCCAACTTTCCTTAGCATCCAAAAAGGGGAGTTTGATTTCCCTGGAGGCCCGTTGCAGTCAGGAATCAATAAATACAGCTCGAACTCCTTGCCACGAAGAGACAACTTCTGCTTATGACGTGAAAGGTTTGGAATCACCAGGTCTATTTGCATACAAACAAGCCAACAATGGTCCTATTAAGAGCTCGGAGTTCAATGGTAAGAATCAAAGTCGAAATTGCATTGGGGTTTTGTGTTTATTACAAATGTGCTATGTGCTTTAGAAATACGCTCAACATCGACTACACCGCACACTGATCTCGCCCCAACCCTGGAGGAGGATGAAGAACAATTGAGCGATATGAGTTTTGGCTGTGTACCATTGAAACAGCTTGAATCCAATAGAGGAGGAGCAGTTCATTTGCGTAATGACATGGCTGTGAGTAAAATGACTGAACAACCCTTACATAAACGTCCCCTGGAGTTTCGTCCTGGAGTACATAAATCTGAGAGTGCGAAAGAAATGCTACTTTCACAAAATACCTTTGGTCCCTTGCCTCCATCTCCTCCGTCATCTAATCCCGATACGTTTGTAAGTTTCCCAGTTGTACTAATAAAACATATAGTTTACCCCAAATTCTTTTCAGGATTACAACGACTTGCCTTTACCGCCTTCTCCGTCGGATGACACGTCTGTGGGTGAAGATGATATAAAACCACCTGTCAAATCTTATGTCCAAACGTCTGCTGAAATACACACCCATTCCGTGACACGTGAAGAGAAACGTCATCCGCGTACCAAAGAGCGTGAAAAACCTCTTGGACGACCGGTACATCGTCACATGTCGGATGAGTTGCCATTACCACCGCCACCTCCGTCAGCATTTGAGAGTATTGCACCTGTGGTTCCACCACATCGAGCCGGCCATTCTATAAATACCATGAAATCTTGGTCTATAGATTCGAATTATAAACGGAAATCTCCAAGGGTGATGGGTGGTTATGGAAGCGGTGTTACCACACCCACCAGTTCACATGGTCCTTCGTACGATGGCAGCAGTGGTAGCGGCTATGGTACAAGACGTTATGTTTCGTATGGCACCAAACGTAGTTCTAAGCAATCACCCAGAGAGGAACATCGTCTGCAGACATCCTGTAGTCTTCCGGAAACACCAATCTTTGCCCGGGGGTAAGTATTAAAATAAATCTATTCAATCGTCGTAAATAATATGTTTTTTACTTGTAGCTGCGATATACCAAGAACCCCCTATCGTCGTCAAACTGAAAATACACCCAGCGGGTCTAGAACAGCTCCCAGGTCCAGTACTTCAAACAACATTAATTTAGGCAGCTCTATTGGCGGTATGTCCGGTGGCAATACCTTTGGGGGAGCCATGTGTCGCCAGCGCTCCATAAATCATGCTTTAGCTTCCAACGAAATGTTACGGCTGGCGGGTGCACCACAACGTGGATGGTATCCCAAACAAAGATCAATGCGACCAGCTTCAACAGAGAATATAGATCGCATTTCAACAATGCGAATATGGGATGGTACGCCGGCTATGTCGGGTACGGGACCTGCAAGAAAACCTCTCACGTTGCCACCAAATTTAACACCATCATTTTTGAATAAATCCCCACGCGAAGCTTTACGTCGTGTAACCAGTTTACTAATAACTAAAAAGAGTAAGTATTGGCGATTCAAGATATTTTGCTAGAAAAGAATACTATATGCGTTCCTTACTTTTACAGAAAATCCCAAGGATAAGAAAAATAGATCGGCTTATACTGCTGACCAATGTTTGGAGGCCAGTTATTATCATGACATTGACCGAAGTAAGTTTCAATGCTGACATGTTGTTATGGAACATGATTAAGATTTGAATGCGATTACCGTGAACCTAACTTCCTTGTTTAATTTTCTTTTCAGACGCATGCTCCACCATTCCTAATCCAAAGGAACTGAAGCAACGGGGTCAAAGCAATACAACTGAGAAACCAAAAAAGAAGGGTATTTTCAAAACACTTTGGAAACGAACGAAACATTTTTCATTGGATCAATAAGGCGATAGTTGTTGCTGTGATTTCCCGCTTGTACAAGAAACCAGGGAATATTCCAGGGGTTCACATTCATATGGGTTCCTTTTGGGCTGGCAAAAAGTATATATCTAGTTCCAGGGCATTGTGTTGAATGACAACACTTCTCTATTTTATTGAAAATTCAATACGCTCCATATTCTTTGACCAAAATTAGCAACAAGAAGAGATTTCAACTAGTGACCAGCGTTGTCATTGGTCTCTGTACAAGTCGGATAGTATAAGAAACAAATACACACAGAACAATAAATTATTTTTTGTATTTCGTTTCCAAATGCCCTCCAGAAAAGAAAACAACAACTGAAATTATTGCAAAATTAATTATGGAAAATAAGCAAAACATAAATTCCCTCTTTCACCATCCAGTTGCTCCTCCACTAGGCTAGTTACTAGCAAAGCACCTGAGTAATATCCCTGTTGTCCTCACCAATTCTTACACATACAAAAACCACAATACATATATAACTAGAAAGAAAAGGTAATTTTTGATAAAAAAAATCTTAAAAATTATTTAACAAAAAAGAAAAACACAAGAGAAAATTCAATATTATCTAAATGCACAAAGGCGGGAATCTCAAAAAGACTGAAATTATTGCAATTTGTCAAAACCATTTATTTAATTATACAACTACCACTTCTAATTACAACAACAACTACTACTACGAATCCAACAACTACAGTTTCAATTTTTACCGAGACTTACAAATCTATTTAAATGTGTATACGTACATCACAAAAATTAATGAAAATCTATTTGCATGCAAAAAAAAAAAAAAAAAAAAAAAACAAAACAAACTACTTAAGATCTATCACAAAACCGTATACAGCATCTATCACAGAACCACTATCTCTCTCTATGCTATAGTATTGATGGATCTCCATTATTACATGTTAGATTGGGGCTAACACTTGGCAATTTTCGTTTTTACAATAACTTGACAATCCAAAAACAAAAATTGCTTTTTGTTTCTTCCCCATGGGAAATAATTTGGAGACCATTAATTACGTCTCAATACAGAACCTTCTGATGACTTTACTGTACATAATATGTCATAAATCTTAATCGGAGAGAGTATTGTGTTCTAAATCTATGACTCTAATATTTTCAATATCTATCTATTTGGAAAAGTATTTCACACACAACACATGTATACAATGAATAAGAAGACATTTGCAAACACAACGTTAGGAATTTAAAGAAAAAAACATAAAAATTTTCCTCTTACAAATTCACGCCAAACCGAACAGACAAAATAAAAAATTAACGTTGACAGATATGAATGAATGCAGAATTTGGTCAAAAAGAGAAGATAGTCCTTTATCCATAACATAGTTTTGTGCGTTTTAAGGAACGCATTTAATATTTACATAAGGAAAATGGCAGTTAACAAGAATATTGTGTTTTGTTAGTTGTATAGAAATGAATGTCAGTTTTAAAATGCAGTAATGAAAATTGAAAGGGTATTAAGAATAGGGGTCTATATACATATGTATATGGAAACACACAAGTTCAGATTCTACAGGCGATTTACATACTTAAAGAAATAGATTTTAAAGTAATGTAATAATTATAGTAATACTTAAGGAAAACCGTTGACTTTTACTTTACTTAATGGCAGCGGAGGGGGAATTTTGTCTTTCACCCAAGAGTGTATTAAATATGTATCAATTTTCAAAGAGATATTATAGAATTCCAATAATTTTTGAAACCCTCATAACATGTTAACAGTCGGCAGCTGCACCTGAAGCAACAATAGTATGTTTTTAGACTGCTTTAAATATGATGAAATTTTTAATTTTGGCTATGCAATAATTAATGTTGTAAATATTAAAATGGTAGGCAATACGAAAAGACTGACAAAGAAAAATAAGGAGATACATTGCAGCTTACCAGCAAGAGGAATAACAACACCTGTTGATGATAAAAATGAGAAGACGAAAATCATTCCCTTATATGGTTTTGAAGACCCAACAAGGCTTAATGAGCTGTCGATTCAATGACCCTTGATTTGATAGCTTTGCGGGCCGCTAAGCTATCGACATATATACAGGGTGAGATAAAAAATCTGCAACAAAGTCAAACGCCATTACTTTTGCATTTTTTTTTTAATTTATTGAATGAAAGCAAAAAATGTCGGAAATAACATCAAATTTAAGATAAGTTTAGATTTGTTCGAATTGGTCAGCTTTGGCACGAATTATGGCCTTCAAACGGCCAATGGAACCGTCACATGCTGCCCGAATGTTGCTCTGCGGTATTTTGGTCCATTCCCGGCGAAGCCCTTGCTTGAGGTGTCGACACTTTGGTATTTTTTAGTGCCAACCATGTTTTCCAAAATACTCCAAACGCAATAGTCCAACGGTGATGGCCATTGTGCGCGAGGAACCTCATTTTGTAACCATTCTTGGGTGGCGCGTGCTGAGGGCGATGGTGCTGAGTCCTGTTGGAATGTCCAAGGTCTGCGGCCAAAATGTTTAATATTCGGCATTTATTCTGATGCCATCCACGGTTGATTAATACGAGCGGAGAGCGACCATCGGCTGGCCACACCATCACCATGGCCGGCGCTTGAGTTCTGGTGGCCAACCGAAGGTGCACATTTTCAGCTGTCCTCACGATCATTTTGTTTGTTTGTTTACAAACTGCTGGACAACGAATGTTTTCTCATCGGAGAAAACCAAATTCTGCAGTTCACCACTTTCGGCCAAGCGAAGCAACTTTTTAGCTCTTTGAGCCTATTTTCTTTCAGTTGCGGTATAAGTTCTCGCATTTTTGAAATTTCAATGGCTTTACGCCGAGCTCGTTTTTTAATATTTGCGGAATGGAATATTGCGATATGTTCAGCTCACGAGCCATTTTTCAATTTTTCCGAAAACTTCTTGTAGGGCTGTTTCCCCTGACCGACCCTTGACATTCATAAGCAAATACATTTACCTCATTTTCGCAGCTACAACCGGAGAGATCTTCATAATCCAGTGAGATATCCAAACGTACACTTATTTGCATAGAATTTACACAGTGCAGTATGAGATCCGTTTCATTGACAACACATTCCATATACAGAGGCGGTCGTCGGCTTGACCTCATGAACTACATTAATGGCAGTGCCCGATGGAATGGTATTTTAAATTACAGAAAGACTTTCTCTTTATAGATATAAATATTTGGTAAACTTTTTGATAGACAAATTCTCCAACTGGCCATTAAGCTTTATTAAGAATTTAGATTTATACAAATTAATTGAATTGCAGGGCTATAACTCCAGTTTTTATTGTAAAGTGTATTTTTTTATTTAAGACAACCTGTCATTTTTGTAGGCTTTGTAACTCGGCTCAGAAAACCATGCAATTTTTATTTGTTCAGAAACCATGGTCTCTGTCCATCATCTATGGTGGTGTGTGCATACAGGTGGTTAGGCATACACATAAAATATAGACAATTTATATGACAGGGCTGCTGACTTATCTGTTCTATTTGTTATACGTCGTAATTGCAACAAAATGATTTTGAATTTGCTGGACTGTCAAAGTTTTTTGTGGGTAAAGGTTCAATTGGAAATGGCATACAACTTCGCCGTATCCATAACCATAACTGTAACCGTAATAAAAACTAGTAAAAAAAACAAGTTCGGCCGGGCCGAACTTTGAATACCCTCCACCATTTGGAACGAATTACGAAATTTTCAAAAAAAATAAAATCCATTAAAAATTCTGTTAAAATCATGAAAATACCGAATATCGGGAGTACCATTATATGGGGGATATACGATATTTTGGACCTAAGTAGACAATTTTATTTTAGGGGGTAAAGAACAAAAAAGAACTCCTTGTGTAAATTTTCAGAGAACTCCATTGCAAAATGTGTCTAAAATCGTCAAAATACCGAATATCGGGGGATACCGTTATATAGGGGGGCTATACGATATAGTGAACCTATATATACATAATTATCTTCCAGGAGGTAAAATACTCACAAAGAACTCCTTGTGTAGAATTTCAGACAATTCCATTGAAAAATGTGGCTAAAATAATGAAAAATAACGAAAATCGCGGGTACTGTTACATGGGAGTTATACAACATCGTGGACCGATATAGCCCATTTTCGAACTTGACCTGCCTGCAGACAAAAGACAGATCTGTACAAAATATTAGCTTCCAATCTAAATTCGTTTTGACTGTAGCGTGATTAAAACCGACGGACAGACGGACGGAAATGGCTAAATCGTCTTAGAATTTTATGCTGATCAAGAATATGTATATACTTTGTTGGGTCTAAAATTATTATTTCGATGAGTTACAAACGGAATGACGAACTTAATATACTCTCCATACTATGAATGGTGGAGGGTATAAAAATGTTATCAATGGGCTTTGGGATAACCCTAAACAGTTTTCTGCAAAAATATTTACCTGGTTATGGCACGTCTAATTGAACCTTAACAAGGGAGTCGAGTAACATAAATGCAACATTTTCTTCAGCCCCCTCTCTCAATAACTCACTTTTATTTTCAGTAAACTTTTCAATTGATAACCGAGTAATATTTTTCATATTCATTTCCTTTCTTTTCTTTCTTCCGATCACCGAGTTGGAAATTAAATTTTGTTTCACAACGTAATACGTATTTACATGCATACTTACAGACATATACTTATATAGGAAATATGATGAAGTTCAGGTAATTAAACGCAGTTGTTTCAGAAACATCCTCTTTAACAATAAAAAACAAAAAGAAAAGATAATTAGATGTAAAAAATATAAAATCAACTCCGATACCGGCACATGCAACTGAGGAGTCTCAGATAAAATACAGGGGTACAGGTTTTTTTTATTCAAAACATGCTGTTTTGATATGCATCTGTATAATAACCGGGACTTTTCAGCCCATGTGTTACCAAAAACAAAAATGCCAACATTCATTGCTTTAATTGATAAACACAAAAAATAAAAGTAACAAAAACTAGTCGTTGATATAAACTTACAAAAGAAAATTGTATTTATTAGTGAAACCCCAAAAAAGTAAAATTATTATTGAAACAAATAATAACTAAAAAAAAGATAGATTTTTCACCAAATAAAAAATGATCTTAAAAAGAAGCATACCTCAGTAAGAGACGATGATAATAAAATAAAATGCATTTATTAATTAATAAAAACAAAAATAAAGATAACGATTGAAAGAAGTTGAAATATAAGTAACGTACATATTTATTTAAAAATTGAAACAACAAATGTAAACAGAATGCCCCCAACATAATGGGCCAATGTCTCTTGTCTGATGTTAAACAAAAATGTACAGTGTACCAAAGTTGAGAATTTCTGTCAATGTTATAAATTTCAAAACTATGTGAAAACATAGATTTTTTATTAACATAAGTCATATTTGTGGCAATATTTCACCAAATAATTCCTATAAAAAATATTAATTATTTTTGGAATTTTTTTCCCTTTTTCGTGATTTTTAATACCTAAAAGTGACAAAAAAAAAACCAAATGAAAAAGATCTGAAAATTTTAGCAAAGTCAAACGCCATAATTTTTAAATTTTTTAATTTTTTTGAATGAAAGCAAAAAATGAAGGGAAAAGCATCAAATTTTAGAATAAGTTTAGATTTGTTCGAATTCGTCGCCATTGGCACGAATTATGGCCTTCAAACGGCCAATAAAACCGTCGAGAATGGGCAAAAATACCGTCTGCGGCTTGACGACGGGCCTCGCTACTAGTATCACAGTAACGAGCTATGGCATGAGACACAAAAGATTTATTCAACATTTAAATGCAAAAAATTCTAACCAAAATGATTTTGTAGGCTTGTAAACAATATAATGAGCTGTCACTGGTATAATTTTAACAACTGTCAGACGAGTGGGGCCTAGAAATGACAGCAGTCTGAAGTTGGTTGCAGTTTTTTCATCTCGCCCTGTAAATTTTGGGACACTGTGCACATTTGCTATTTAGTTTCCAATTTAGTTTGCACTGTCGAAAACCTACTTCCCACAACTAAAAGAAACTTTTTGAAACCAAAAAAAAAATTCAAATATAACATAAATATTAAAACATTTTTGAAGGACAACTATTTATAAAAAAGTAAAACACAACACTCACACATACTCAATCTATATAAGTCACCTCTTTTGTGTGTAGAATTCACACATACACACACACTCAATTAAACATAAAAATATTATTATAATAACACCATTCACTTGAAAATTTATAATTAAGGTACTATTAAAACCAAACAAAAAAAAGAAAAAACAAACAAAAACAACTTGAGGAATTTATTTATTACTTGACAGTATTTCGAAATTTTTAAATAATGCTCAGTTTTTTTTTTCTCCTGTAAGTCTATAAAAACACAAAACAATTAAAATCATACAACTATTAATTAAACAAACAAAACATTATGAGAGTATGAATAAACTAAACAGAAGAGGATGATAACTAGTGCCACCTTAGCAAAAAAAAAAAAAAAAGAAAAACAATGACATTATTGATTAAAAGTTAAGTTTAACTTTCTAATATTATTACTGCAACGACAGAAAAAAAAACATATTTATTTGTAACATTCTATTTAAAAAATAAAAATAAAAAATGCAATTATTATAATCATTATTTACCCCAAAGATGAAAGCTCCAATAAAGCCAGAGTTGAAAAGTTGTCTATTAAAACTATTCGAACAAATACAAACGAATTTATTCCAAATGTCTATACGATTTGGCCATTCTTTTGAATTTAAGCAAAAAAAGATAGTCATTTCACTTATGTTTGTCGAACAGTTTTATTAGACACTTGGCGACCTAACGAATCTGAAAATTGTTTTGTTAGTCTTGTATGTTAATACTTATCATGCAACCAAAAACTGTAGATTTTTTTAAGAAACAATTTGTATTGATCTCTTTTCAAGATCAATTTATATTAAAAAATTACACACACACAATATAATGATAATTTCATAATTGATAAACACTTATTAACAGTATGATATAAAAAAATATAATTCCCAGAAAAGTCATGAAAATAAATGCAATTACTATAGATTTCTTTTCGTCTTTTTTTTTTTAATTTGTCTTTTTATTAAGATTTTGATCTAGAAAAATAATATTAATCATTATTACTTACAAATAATAATTTCCCAAAAAAAACAGCATATAAAGTAAAAATTGGGGGAGGGGGGAGGAGTTAAAGGTTTTTTTTTTTTTTTTGCTGCCATAATTTTGAAGCTCATCTAAAATATCAAAGGGTGGGAGTAATTGTACAACAAGGGTAAAATCAATAGAAAAAAAAAAAACAGTAAATATTTCTGCATTGCCAATGGCGATCGTTGACAAAATCCTAGGAAATTAAAGCACAACAAACAACTTTCCTGATGGTTTTGCAAAACCAAACACAACTTAAGAGAGAAAGAGGACCAGTCCAATGTGTTCTTCTGTGTTAAATATTTGGTGTTCCATTTCGTTTTTTTTTTATACAGCATCTCAGCATTCTTAGTAGGGGAGAATGAATGGTATTGTTGGTTCATTGTGTTATTTTCTATTTCATATTATTGCTGGCAACAACAATTAGGCCACATAGCTATATTCATCGCCTGAATTGGGTGTACGCTCAATATACTGTTTATCAATCAATGATTCAATACATTTCTTAATAATCGTGATGCTGGGTGTAAAACTAACAATAGACTGAGATAAGATCTGCAAAGAGAAACAAAAATCAATTTGATGTAGCCCATTGGAATGCGAAAGATTTCATACGAACCTCTTGTATCAAGGCATTGTGCTTGAGTACCTTGCGAGATTTCATAATGCGTACTATGGCAGCTTGAAGATATAGTTTACGATCTTCATCCACAGCATTGATTGTATGCTCAACCTATTTCGAACCAGACAAAAAAATTCATATAAAACAAAGTCATTTGTCGTCCCTGTTTCGTTTCCCACTTACCTCCTGTGGTGTTTCCTTTTGCAACGCCGATGTGATTTTAAATTTGGTACGTTTATTTGTATAATCTAGATTCAATTCGATTTTTGTATTATCTTCAAGATTTTCACTGCTGGCCACTAAAATGTTCGATTCCAATAGTGACTGCATATGTTTCTGGAAGGTTTCGGCATTAAGCTGCAATGTGTTTTGTATTTCTTTGCAGGTCATCGAGTCACAAGATTCGAAAAGTAGCAACATTGCCATCTGATACGTTTGCATGGTCACAATGTAAGTCTTTTTCAAATAGCCGAGCTTCAGTTCGCCATGGCACATATGATGCAACCAGGTAAGTTTACGGCCACTAAAGGAGGTGTGATAGAATTTTTCAAACTGGAAAACAAATGTGTGAAGTAAATTAAATGCCAACAATGTCTTGCAATTAGTATTTACCGATCGTATGGCTTTTTCAAATTCCTGGGGAACAGCAAATGGTATAACAACCTGTGTTGGGCCCAATGGCCATGCTCCTGCCTGCAAGACTTTTATGGATAAATTTATACCTACAAGAAGAAAAAATACGAAAAATCACTAACCATGACAAATGTTAAGTGTATATGAAAAAAGGTCTCTACCCACCTAGATCAATATTTTCCTGTTTTAAATAATTATTAAATTTATTATTTAAATCCGCGGATAATGAGATGTCGGTGAACATGCGATGTAGTTTATTTGTAAATTCGTAACCACAGGCTTGCTAAAACCCCATAGAAAAGACAACAAAAATTAACACAATACACAAAAACAATAACCGATCAATTACCTTTAAACGATTGATCATTGCTTCCTCGGCATCCATGCTTTGGGATTGTTCGTGTATCAAACGTTTCGCCAGCAGTCTACTATAGAATTTCTGGTAGACATCTTTATCTTCAATGTACTTAAAGATGGTGATATTGTTGGTAAGTTTTTGATCAATTTCAGCTTCCGAAGTTTTAGATTTTTTGAGCAGAGTATCACAGTACTTGGCCACATATTCGGCACTGCGGCAGGGTTGTTTATCGCTGGGGCGACGATTTATGACACTGGCACAAGCCTTGTCAAGTGCACTCAGAAACAGCGGATCGTTTTCGAACACTTCATCAATGAGCTGAGTATATTTTTGATGAACCTTAAGCATATCCTCGACAAATTGTATGTGTATGTTTTCGCCTTTGAGGGTTGAAATAGTTTCGAGACCTTCATTTTTGATGTGATCCAAAAAGGTTTGTATCAAACGCGTCTTCAAGTTATCCGGTATGGGCTTGAGAATTATGTACAAATTACGTAGATCTTTGCGGTTTTCTTGCGATACCATTTGTTTGCATTCCGAATACAAAAAGTCCAATCGTTCGTTGATGAATTTCTCTTCACACTGTTTAATGAGCTTGGGTATGGAGCTGAAAGATAACACATTTATTTTATATGAATGAAACATTTCGCAATTAATTGTACGCACCTTGAGTGTAATAATTTCTCGGCCCTTTTGTTTTCATCATCCAGAATTTTAATAACTTCCTCTATATATTCACTGACTGTACACCGCTGCAGCAGGGCTGTGGCCTCGGTGGCATAAAACTCTCCACTGGCCAGTAGTAGAGGACATTCGAACAACCATTGATAGATTTTTAGGGAGCCAATTTTATTGTAGGTCTGTACCTCAACAAAACTGTGCATGACACCGCTAATGATTTTAACACGTTCATCATCCAAACCAGGATTACCCATGCGATCGGCCTTGATGCCCTCCAAAATGTGTTTAACCAAATCATAATTGAGCGGTTCAATCATTTTGGTGCGCCATATATCCAGTCCCAATTCACCAATTTCCATTTGCTCCATTGTCTCTGTTGTTAGATTGCCATAGACAACGTCTGCATCCGATGTTTTTTGTTTCTTGATATGCTGGAGATTAAGATAGGAGTATAGACTATGCAAATGCTTGATGCCTTTACTGTATTCCGACCATGCATCGTAGTAACGTTTTAGCAGATCAGGCTGTTCAGTTCCCGAGGCGTCGGCTCCAGGTGGATTTACCCGAGTAGCCATCATATTTTCAACGTGAGCTTTCAAA
This sequence comes from Musca domestica, assembly GCF_030504385.1. NCBI lineage: Eukaryota > Metazoa > Arthropoda > Insecta > Diptera > Muscidae > Musca > Musca domestica. Next base: position 8,345,069 of record NW_026712311.1, read on the forward strand.
AATTGCTTTGTCTCCTCGTACAAGAGATCGGCAAACGGTTCCGGGTGGGCAACACACAAATTGTAAACATTTCTGAAATAAAGAAGAAGACACAATGGGGTAGTTTGTTTAAAAAAGAAACAGGAAACTCAAGCAGTTTGATATAGGCATTAACGGCCCACACAAATTGTACAAATTGTGGCGGCCGAAGTCTTCCAAAACAAATTTATATTGCATTTCTCTCTCGCTGCTCTTTAGTCTTACAAAGAGAAAGTTTTATTTTGAAGGTCGCCACCGCACTTGATTTTACAGGAGGATGACTGACTGGTTTGCACTTGATCTCAAAAATATACACTTTCATTGATAATCAATCAAACCGCTCTGCTCCTTCTCCCTATGGCACAAAAATACTCACGTAAAACTTGTATTCCAAACGTTTCTCTCCACCTTGTCCAATTTGATAACAGCCTCGGCTGTGCTCTTCAAATCCGTCCAGATTTCATTGAAATCGACTTTCTTAGGTTTTAAGGACATTTTGCTTATCTGTGCCCTGTTAAATAAACCAAAAAAACGTAGAGTTCTTTGTTAAATTGATTGAATAATTTCAATACGCACTAAGGAGCAACATTAGAGCAGGCTATATCGCCCCAAAAAAAAACACAAATTTACAACGAACAATACACCACGAAAGAAAACAAATACCCGCATAATTGCGAACAATTTCGATAGATTAAACATTGATTTTACCTTCAGTGGTTGTTTTATGAAATATTTAAAATATATTATTGTTTAAGAGCACTAAACAAAATCTAAATTAGTTGTGTTTTTTACTAAATCATTGCCAACTAGAGATGGCAAATGGGGGTTAGTGATGGCAAGTAATTTGTTAGCGATGGCACATTGAAGAATGTGAAGATAATGAGGGAAACTAAAAGAACAAACGTACGAAAATGATGAAAGGCCAAGGAATTCCAGTGGTTGAACGTAATGGGAGGGCAGATTACAAGTGGACACCAAGCGGAATATAGCAATATGTACCAACAATATCCTAGTTCTGAACCGTATTAGCAAAGACATACAATATAATAATACATTTACATTGGAGTTTTTTTTTTGTGGGATTTATAAGATTTATTATTGGCAATCCGGAACAAATGTATTGGAATCAGTTTATAACGAGACCATCGATGCGAACAAAATGGGGTATTTGATTGCTGTTACGAGACCCTAGATGGCATTAGTAGTAGACCATATATAGTGACAACATTAGTTGTGTTCCAGAACCTGCAAATTAGTACTAATTAGCACTAATTCTGCTACAACGCGTTCCCGTACTCCAAAAACTAGCAAAACTTGCAGCTCTCTCGAGAAAAAAATGGCGCTGAGTGGTGCACATTTCTGCTTGTTTTAGCTACATGAATTTGGCCGAGCAGAAATGTGCATATAGTAAATTTGACATTTAATTGGCAGGGCTAACAAGGTTGAAAAATGTATTGATACATTTCAATAAAGAAAATGATCAACTTGAAAACTAAAGGAAAAACTAATATTTGTCGTGCAAAAAACAAAAAGAGAAAATATGGAGCAACTGATGTATTCACTTTTGGATGATTCCAGCAGTGAAGAGGACTGGCTGAATGAGGAATCAGATTATTAATTATTATTATAAATTATTAATTTTAACTTATCGTCTTCAATACTCATTTTTTAAATGTTGGCGCTCTTTTCAGTAAGGTTTCACCAGTCCGATTTAGGCTGTTTACTTTTGGAATTTTGAATTTTGACATTTTATCGCATTTCTGCTAATTTTCCGTTCCCTTATTTTTTGAGCAAACCTAAATGAGAATAACATTTCGAACTGTTCTCTCTTCTGCTAGTTTTACTACTAAAAAAGTACTGGAACACAACTATTATTCTACTGTTCAACATAGTTGGCACTGTTGTAGATGTTTAGCCGATTTTATCAAAAAAAAAAAAACATAAAGTTCATATACATAACTTATAATACATTTTTCCGCCCTAAAACACTATTAAAAATGACATATGGTTTTAATATTACCATATCATTTTTTTATGTTATGGACCATTTATGATCTAATAGCAAAATGAGATTACTCTTTTGTCCTATCATAAGTACAACTCACAAGTTCTTTTTTATAAGTCATTTATTAAGAGCAGACAGATCAGTACTGCCATAAAGGCCTGAGCAAGCCTTGTTTTCTCATTTATACTCTCTGTATACATTACATTTTTTCACATTAGAGCAAGGCAATAACAGTTTCAATTTGACATGCTATCATTTTACTGTACATAACACTCGTTATAAGAAGAAGAAGAAGTCTCAACAAAGAATATGTACTTTCTGATAAAATATTTTATAAGGAAAATAAAAAACAAAAAACTACAAGCAGACAGCTTAAGTGTGTAAAAGAAGAAATTTGTTTCTCAAAAATTTGTTTTACTCTCTCGAATCGTTCTCTTTTGTTTTTATGCTAACAACAACAACAAATATTGCATTTTTTGTATAACCAGACAGACCGATTGTTCTACATCTTTGTTTATGTTTCTGTTACCAGTTTTTTCATGACTTGGGTGTTTTGGTGGCCCGTATTCACATTTTGGCTGGCTTTTTTGGAATTAAAAACATAAATAAAAAGTGAATTGTGCTTTGTTGTTATCCCACTAAATATATTTTCGATCGACGAAATGTACAGACGTGTGTAACTGGAAAACAAATTAAACAACTTCATAAATTTGATGCGTAAATATATTTGTTTTTATTTTCTTTTCCATTTTTCACTAAATATTTTCTCTATATATGCGTATGTATGTTAAGTATTTATGCATGTATGTTTAATGTAAGAATGTATAATCTACTGAATTTTTCACTTTTACATAGATTTTTGTTTGTATGTACGACCTACGATTTAAAACTATATTTTACCATATTTATAATTTAGAATAGAACTAATAATACATTCCCAATAATGTTTTTATGTTTATTTTATTTGTTGTCGAATTTGTTTGTTGTTATGTTATAGTAAAATTTCTCTATAAGTATATTTGTTGCTAATCTTTTAAAACACACATACACATTTAGATGATTTTGTTACTTAATTTGGTTTTTTATAAATATATTTAATAATTTGTACAAAAACTTATTACCAAGAGATCAAAAAACAGACATATACGAGATCACAAAGAAATTACACAAATATTAAGAATATTTGTTTGTGTGTTGTTGTATTCTTTTTTTTGTTATTATTTATAACATAAAAATATCATATATTTATTAATCTTTCCCACTCGGAGAGTTTAAAATGAAGTAAGAACAATTTGTATTGACTTAAACTGGTTCCAATATGAGCCGCTACTGAATATTGATTAGGCTGGGAATTGAATTCATGTGATTTGAAAGAAAAATAGGATAAATTGGGTCCACAGATCTGTAATAAACTCATTCGAGTTGGAATATAAAGTAATCACAAATCAAAAATAAAAAAAAAAGATATCAGTTAAGAATCAAGCTGAAACTGAATGATGATGTCCGATTTGAAAGAAAACTACAAAAAATAAATAAAATTATGATTGTCTTGCGTATAGCAGCTCATTCGTTTTCTTATTATCTTTTCATCTGTGTTTATTTTGAATTTTGAAAAAGAAAATAATAATTCTGATACTTGTGTTCTATAATCACCAATTAATTCCCTTTTTTTTTGTTTTTGCTTCAATATTCGTTGAGAAAGTAACTTTTGTTAGTTCTTAATTTCTATAGAATTCGTTATAATTTTATTTCAACTTGTTTTTTCCCTTCACAATTATAGCTTGTAGCATAATGTTGTAATGTTCTATGTGGTATTGTTACATGTAAAGATATTTTAGGTTTAGGCAACTGTCATGCAAATATATTATTCTGCCATACAGGGTGAGATGAAAGACCTGCAACCAACTTCAGACTGCTTTCATTTCTAAGCCACTGTCCGACAGCTGTTAAAATTATTCCAGTGACAGCTTATTATATTGTTTACAAGCGTACAAAAGCAACTCAAAAGATCTAAAGAATTGCTTCGTTTGGCCGAAAGTGGTGAACTGTCGAATGTGGTTTTCTCCGATGAGAAAAAATTCGTTGTCCAGCAGTTTGTAACCAAACAAAATGATCGTGTTTACTTGCCAAAGAGGTCAGCTGAAAATATGCACCTTTGGTTGGCCATCAGAACTCAAACACCGGCCATGGTGATGTGGATGGTGTGGGCCACCATAACAGTCGATGGTCGCTCTCCGCTCGTATTAATCGACCGTGGCATCAGAATAAATGCCAAATATTATCGCGAAAATATTCTGGAGGGTGTATCAAAGCCTTGGGCATGCAGACCCGCAAACCTTGGACTTTTCAACAGGACTCAGTACTATCGCACTCAACACGAACCACCCAAAAATGGTTACAAAATGAGGTTTCTCGCTTCATTTCCATGGCCACCAAAATCTCCGGATACCAATCCGTTGGACTATTGTGTTTGGAGTATTTTGGAAAGCAAGGTTGGCACTAAAAAATACCAAAGTTTCGATCACCTCAAGCAAGCGCTTCGCCGGGAATGGGTCAAAATACCACAGAGCAACGTTCGGGCAGCATATGACGGTTTAATTGGCCGTTTTAAGGCCATAATTCGTGCCAAAGATGACCAATTCAAAAAAATCAAAACTTATTCCAAAATTTGATGCTATTTCCAACATTTTTTGCTTTCATTCAATAACATTTGAAAAAAAAAATGTGAAAATTATGACGTTTGACTTTGTTGCAGTTTTTTTATCTCCCCCTGTATGGTTCAAAAAATATCAAAACATTTTTACTTTGGAAATTTCAAACCAATATTTTTTTGGAAAACAAAGTAGCAAAGTGGGATATTCATCTTTCTTGGTTCATTTTTTACAGTTAATAATATATTGTTAGAACCCAGGTCTTATTAGGAATGCTGCTTTTTCTACAAGTTTGTTTGTATGTGAATTTATTTTCTTGTTACCAAGTCCTGGAAGTTTCAATTTTCCATTTCTGGTTCCATATATAAAGTAATAAAAATTGCAAACTCCTACGTAGTTTCTTTTCATTTGAATTCCCTCCAAAATAAGAGAGAAAAGAGAAGGATTGTTTCCCTCATTGTATGTCTCTCATTTTAGTGTACTGTTGATATTGCAATCTTCTCTTCCAAACAAAGAATAGTATATTTGTTTGACAGCTGCAATTTTTTTTGTTGCTTCTTCTGATATATATTCGCTGTGTTTTCTTTTCTTTTTTCTACATACGATTGGAGATATTAGGTGGGTTTAGTGTTGTTGTTGTTTTTGATTTTTGTGATTTTGTTTTTGCATTTGGATTGGGGGACGTTTATTATTTGCAATGATTGCTGATTTTTTTTTCATTTTTTTCTTCTTACGATTTAAACATTTTCATGAATATTCACAAAAGTTTTTGAGTTGTATTTTGTTTTTGTTTTCTCTTCTTCTGGTTCGTTTAAAATAAAATATATTGTTTAGTTTAGGTACTTAGTTAATAGTGTATTTTTGTTTTTGCGTGGTTTCCTTTTGTCAAACAACAAGTGATTTCTCTTTTGGTTTTGGTTTTTGCTTGAAAACTAAGCAGTGTTGAGTTTTCTTTAAAATTTATAACTAAATAACAATAGATAAAAAAATTAAAATAACTATTTACTACCATATATAAAAACAAATAATACATTTAGGGGATAATCAATAGAATCACATTAAAATTATTTAAATTTTCTTTTTGTTTTGACTACAACTTTTTTTGTATACAAAAATCATTAGACAATACTGTTTGGTTGTGTTCGGAGATGGTGGAAAGTGGGATAGGAACAGGATAAGACTTGATTTGCCTACTAACTACTGTTATTTATTTACTTGAATATATGCTATGTATATATTTCTGTATGCACTCGTTTATATATAACTAGTAAATTGGAATGTTAACTGGCTTTCAAAGTCAGCCGTTGTGTGTGTTTTTTTTTTTCAATTGGTGTAATTTTTGTGGTGTCTTCTTTTCTTTTTTGTTTTGTTTCAATATGTTCTTTCTTTACAAATTTTCTGTGTTATTTATCAAAGCATCTTCCTCTGTGGACATTTCGCCATTGCCACAGGCTTTGGCTGGACTAATATCTTTCATTGATGGACATTTATTTTCTGAAGACAATTGTAGTAGTGGCGTTTTTATGTCACCCCCACCATCAGTTTCTGATTCCATTTTCAAGTGAATTTCCGTTTCCGCTGTGGCTTCATTAATACTACTTACATTTGCAACTGTTTGTTTGGGCATGTCATCTGTAGGATGTTTGAAATTAGTTAGTTTATAAATTAGAAGATTTTACCTGTTTTTGAACTTACCCTGAAAGTAAAAATATAATAAAAAATTAAAATATATTTTTAAAAATTGTTAATTTCATCTATGAAATGTGGCTTTTAATAAAAAAACTAGAAGAACTCCTGTGCAAAGGAGGTCTAATGGAGATTTTCTAAATAAATAAAGAATTTTATTCGAATCGGATTAAACTCCAAACCAATATTGTATTTCCGTTTGCTGCTGTCCTGTGGGTTTCTGAACGAATTGTGAATGAAGAAATTGCACACATGCTAGCAGGCAGATCAGATTTTTAGCCAAAAATTCTCAACTTTAAAAGAACCATAACTACCTTTCTCTAAGATAGTACCAACAGGAAAAGTAAAATCGTAATTTGGCGGTTTATTGTTGGTAATATGCTGAAGCAGAAATTATCTGCATGAATTTCTGACATTGCAGTTTCATTTCCTCCTTAGACTGTATGATTTTATCCCGACCTGACCTTACTTTTGGGTTATAAATCAAAATATCATGTAACGCCAAACCATACTTACTCTTAAATAATATGTCATTAGCTCGCCTTTGCCCTTAACCGTAACCAGACCACGCTGAAGGAATGAATAACCGAATTCTTGCAAAATATTGCAAGTCTCTTCAGTCACCTTTAGAAATATACAAACAACAACTCTTATATCACCTCAAAATCCAAACACCAACCTAAACTTACCTGAATAGCCCCAGCTTTTCCCGTACTCTCCATACGTGAGGCGACATTCACGGTATTTCCCCAGATATCGTAGTGCGGCTTGCGGGCCCCAATAACTCCCGCCGTTATCGGGCCATGATTAACACCCATCTTTAGAACGAAATGATTAAACGATTGTTCATTGATATCTTGCAGCGTCTTCTTCAGTTCCAAGGCGAATTCCACCAAAAGATCCAAATGGGCCCATCGTTTCGTTATCGGATCGCCGGGTTTAATATCACGATTTAAATTGATGCCACTGGCTGCCATATATGTAGAGCCTATGGTTTTTATTTTTATTATATCTTGGAATTGGGGAAGTTCTAAGAGCTATGGGAAAAATTTAATTTTTTTAAATTTTAAGATTTTGAAAGGACTTTGCAGTTGCTCCAAAACTCACCGCATCGAAATCGGATATTACTTCGTTGAGGAATCGCAAACATTCTAGGCCTTGATTGTTGACTGTCTCTTCGGAATAGAAATCTGGAACATAAGTAAGGTTGTCAGAGATTTCAGAGATCAATAAAATATGTATCTCCCACAACGTTGCAGTTTAAATGTTTGGAGGTATGGACATTTTCAAGTTTAGTTTTCCACTTACCCGAGAAATTTGGCATACTGGCAAAAAGTACTCCCACCTCCGAATAACTCTGGGAGTACAAATCATCATGAGACCGTTTGGTGTTCTTCATAAAATGCTCAGCCACATGGACCGGCAGTACGTTGTAGACCAAAGCTTCATTACGACGACGCATATCATCGGCCCTCTCTTTTTGTTCGGAAACCAAAAGTTTCCATTTGAATATGACACGATCTTCACGATCCATCTGGAAGGAAATATATTTAAACAAATCTTCCAATAAATTAAGCGATAACATACATGTCTTGCCCAAAAGCCCAGTGAAACGGTTATTAGGACCAGAGATACTGACATCACATGACAAGTTGGTACTATTCTGTTAAAAAGAGAGGTTTACAAATGGGTACAGTTAATAAATTGAGTAATATTTCAAAACAAAAAACCTTACGGATTATAGGCCAAATCATCTTCTAGGGAGTATAAATCGTTGAGCACGTATATATTGAAATACCAGTGGAGACCTGTAAATTAAATAAATCTTAGAATCCTTGTATATAATATATACAAAGTTGTGGAGAAGCTTAATAATAGCTCTTGAGATTGCGGTGGTGATTTAAAAACTGTTTTAGTCTAAAAAATGAGACAAACATCTTCCAGACCCATTCTTCTTAATTTTTTTTTGTAGATGGACATTTTTTTTTTTTTTGATTCCGAATTAAACTTGATGGGAGATAATATTCCAAAATATATCAAAACCAATTAAAAATTACCTGTTATTAATATTAACAATATAATTTTAACATAATGTGTCAGTTGAGCTATTACAGTGGTGGCTATAAGTATGAGTACACTAAAATTGCTCAAATACGATGGATACATGATGTTGTCCAGTGGCTCCGGTGTTGCATCAATCATCGGTTCTGCGACCAAGAAATCTTCTTCACTTTGCGTTTTGTTAAATACACTTTCGGTGACAATATGCTCCGATTTAATATAGGCCACAAAGAAGTACTAAAACGAAATTGAGATTTCCTTAAGAAATACTTAAAAAAAGAAGTCAGCTATACATACCTCATCTATAATATTACTAAGTCCTAGTGTCAAAACTATTATGACAGCTGTCAATTCACGCACCAATGTGAAGTCATTGTAACGTTTGCTAATGCTGACAAAGAAATCGGGCAAATGACCGGGAAAACTTTCGGCCACACTAATGAAAACTAGCATAAAAATTGGTATCAAGGGCGCCGCTATATTCACAAAGTGTAGGGGGGATCTGTAAAGAAAAATATCGGTTAAAAGAGAACAAATAAAATACTTGTTTTATAGGTAGAGGTATAGGTAGGTAGGTATAGGGCCGCAACAAAGTTCCGGGTGCTGAATTCTTGTTCTATGACCAAAATTGAAAAGAAAACCAGAAAAGAGAGTCTGAAGGTCGGACGGGGACTTTATTAAAAATATAACAAATCGAACAATATACATATATGGGAGCTATAGCTATATCTGAACCGATTTTTACCAATTTTGACATATTTGTTTCTAGGCTCAATTTGTTCGTAAGTGTCAAATTCCATCCCATTTGAGCAAATATTACACATTTGGTGCACAATAAAAGGCAAATCGGAATATATATGGGCGTTATATCCGAATCGGAACCGATCTCCAGAAAATTTGCAAAGGTATTTCTGTGCTATATTTCCCCAAATATGGTTGTTACAGAATACATATTACGACTGCGGAGGTCAAAAATATCAATTCGGATGAACAATATATATGGGACCTATAGCTATATCTGAACCGATTTCGATCAAATTTGGCATACTTACTTCCAGGCTTAATATGGTCGTATATTATAAAATTCCATCCTATTTGAGCTAATATTAAACGTTTAGTGCACAAATAGGACGAAGATATTTATGGGAGCCATATCTAAATTTTGACCGATTATTTCCAATTTCAATAGGGTTTGTCCTTGATTCAAACTAATTATTTGTGCAAAATTTAATCTAGATCGGGCAATAAATGCCACCTGTACTTTGTTTACAAATTACATGGACAAATTATTCTATGCAGACCATCAAAAGGAACTATGGGTCCATCCCGTTTCCTTTTGCCTGCTACAAACAAATGCACAAAGACATAATACCCTGACCACCTTGTGATGTAGGGTATAAATATTATGTCTGTCTGGTTACTTTTGCTGCGGGAATTTTCTAGCAGCTTCTATCTAAGAGAGTATGGTAGTTTTATTCTCTTTTGCAAAGAAACTCTTAAAAGTGAACAGGTGAAAGTAAACAGTCAATCAGCTGATTTGTCAAAACGAAACAATGAAGAAACGGTGTCCACATCAGAGGGCTGCAACGAGTATGCAAAAATTCAAGCATACTCGGTTTCTTACATGATTTTTGTTGATGCAGTCGTTTAGTTTGATCTGAATGAAATGACCGTTTTCGCTTCTGATCGAATCGAACGCTCAGTTTGAATCACTTCACTCACAATCAAACATGAGCGTTCGAGACGGTTTGATGTGTTCAGCAGCATGAGTTGATCGAACACATGAATGTAAATGAGCAATCACAACCGTGACTGTCTTCTTTGAATCGAGTTCGCTCAGCGTCATTGTTTATTCAACCATTTAATCAAGTTGGGACAGTTTATTTTGACTTTTTTTGATATTTGAAATGGAAGAATATTGTGATAGTGCGACCGAAATTGTTGCAAGTAGAAACTACACAGGTGTAGGTAAACGAAAAGGTCGAAGTTTGTGAAAAATCTTGACCAATATTGTAAAATAAAAAAAATATTTAAACATTTTTAGTTTTCTAAATACCACTGATGTGTTTCTCTATTAAACAATTTATTATTTTTTTTTTCAAATAAGTCACTGAAGTCTAACATACCAAAAACCCAAATAAAATGAAAACATTGTCTGTTTATTAAATATAAATTGCACCAATTTTTTATGGGGACAGCTTTTAGTTATGAAATCCTTTGTAAAATTACAATCATGATTTCGCTCAGTTTCGAACATTTGTGTTTTAATCAAATCAAGTCACTCACTTAACTGGGATGAATCAAACCGACAAGACTCCTCATAGATGATCGACCCGTTATGAACAATTCAACACAAGTTCGTAAACAAATAACTCATGTGAGCTGTTTGATTGCGATCACAAAACTTCGATCAATACATGTTTGATCACAAGTTTTTCGTTTGGCTTGAGTAACTCGAATGAACATGTTGCATCTGACCGACTGATTGAGTTTGATTGTATTTCCACTGTGTGTGATCAAGCCTACTCAATCATACTCATTGCAGCCCTCTGGTCCACATAAATTAAAAATTAGGCTTGCAATATCCCAAATTAAGATGTTTTAAAATTGCTTGTCCAAATATAAATCACCGGAAGGAGAAAAAGATGAGTTGCCAGTGATAAAATAATTTGTAACTTTTCAGTAAAAGAACTGTTAAAATTTTTATCTCGAATCGCTCTCTTTTTCCAGAACAGACGACTTCAAGAAACAGTTTGCAAGAATTGTCATAAATGTTAGGGTAATCAGAAGACACACCTACTTTCTTTATAAAATCTGTGAAGTGAAATATTTTTCCATAGTAAAATACAAAAAGCGGGCCCCAGGATCCCTAGAAGCTATATTCCCCTCCTCAAACCCCATTACTTACCTGGGCAATATTAAAAATGAATAAAATATATCAACACTTTGTACTATCAATGCGGCAATCAGAGGTAATGATGAATACGGTTCCCTATACGAGGCATAATCCTCTTCGGATTCTTTCGCTTTGAATTTCAATAGAAAATCGGTATCCTGATCCAGGTGTCTAAAATGTATATAAATTCGAATTCGAATGAAAGATGTCGTATGCTACTGCATTCACATCCACTTACGCATAGTAATCGCGATCTCTCAAGACATTGTGGAGCTGTTCCTTAAACAGGGCTGCCTTGTCGGATACTTCCGTTTCGTCAATTTCTTTGGCTGTATCATCTGTGTTCTTGTCCGTGGCGAGAAGCTCTTCATCTAGGGTATCATCATTATCGTTGTTGCCAGCATTCGTTTGGGTTTCGTTGATTTTCTTGGCGCTGGGTGATGCGAACTAAAAAAAAGAAGAAGGGGTTAAATAATGAATAAAACGGCATCACTAGGAAAATCAGGCATAAAATCAATGGCAGCATGACAAGTCACTTTTTCAATTACAACAAGGAAATCAAGTTGCCTTGTCTAGTGTGTTGTTGTTATTGTCATCTAAATGCCAGAGTTACTACATTTTATGCCTGGGGCGTGGTAGGGTTTACTTCACACTTACGGGTTTCAGTACTTTGACTATGAAATAGGTTTTCAGCCCAGCAATACGTAGGGCTTCTTCTCGTTTCTCTCCATATGCGGGCTCAACTTCGAATTCACCATTCAAATATGCCAACGTTTTGTCGGAAATGTGGACACGTCTGTTGAAATATAACAACAACAACATTTAAGTTTAACCAGTGACAGATTTTCTCTCCGTCCCATTCTCTTTAAAGTTTTTTATTTTTTTTTCCATTATGATTCCTAATGGTCTTCTAATTTCTTGACATACCCAGCCTTTCCGCTTGATTCCATTTTATTAGCCAGCTCAACATCCTTTGAATAGACATCAAATTGCCATTGTCGTTGCCCCAATATACCGGCCAAGACAGCACCCGTATGTATTCCAACTCTCATATCAACAGGTGAATTGGTCTTTTGTTGCACATACCTATTCAGAAGCATGGCCAAACACCGACACACACACACCGGATACAACCATACGACAGGACGCCAGTAGAACAAAGAGTATGAGAATAGAAGCGAACAGAACAAAACAGACAGACAGTATTAGAGACAGAAATCAATGTTTTCTATGAAAGAACAAGGATGTAACAATAATGATGGCGATGGTGATGACGATGATGGTGGCGGGAGGGAGTGAGTAGGTGGTATTCGTTGTTGATGCTTTCACTTGTCTGTGTCTGCTTGTCAGAAAAATGACACAGGGTCAAATAAATGGACAAGCAAAGCACCAGTCAGCTCAGACCCCCATCACGGTCATTATACAATTATCGTCATCATCATTAGCATTATCATTTGTACGGGTTCGATATAAATGTAATAGGGTGTCCTTATTTCGTTTGAAAAAACAAAAAAATAATAATAAATAAACAAATAAAAAAGCTGTAAGTTTGGCCGGGTCGAACTTTGAATACCCTCCACCATTTGGAACGAATTTGGCAATTTTCGTGAAAATAAAATCCTTTAAAAATTCTGTTAAAATCTTAAAAATACCGAAAGCCACTGCAATATACAAATGCGAAACTTGAAAAAAATCGGTGAATAATGTCGCTAAAATCATCAAAATACGGAATATAGGGAGTTACCATTATATGGGGGCCATAGGCTGTAGTACCCATTGCGAACTTCAAATACCAAATTTGAAACTATTCCGGCGAACAATGTCGCTAAAATCATCAAAATACCGAATATCGGGAGGTACCGTTGTATGGGGGATATACAAAGACGTGGACCTGCAAACATAAATTTTTGTCATAGGCTGTAGTACCTATTACGAACTTCATATAGGAAATTTGAAATAATTCCGGTAAATAATGTCGCTAAAATCTTGAAAATACCGAATATCGGGAGATACCGTTATATGGGGGCTATACGAAGACGAGGACTTCTATGCAAAATTTTTAGGCATAGGCTAAAGTATACATTATTTACTTCAAATACCAAAATTAAAATAATTCTGGTAAATAATGTCGCTAAATTCATCAAAATACCGAATATCGGGAGGTACCGTTATGTGGGGGCTATACGAAGACGTGGACATGCACAGACAATTTTCTGACATAGGCTGTAGGACCCCTTACGAACTTCAAATACAAAATTTGAAGCATTTCCGGTGAATAATGTCGCTTAAATCACCACAACACCGGAAAAAAAGGGAGATACCATTATATGGGGAGCCTGCAAACGTAATATACATTTGAGTAGAATTTTATCAACCTACTTAATTTCGTTTGGAAGCTAGAGTAATTTCCACAGGCGGACACCGCTAAATCGACATAGAATTTTATGCTAAAATGTATATTTCGAGGTGTTACAAACGGAATGACAAACTTAATATGCCCTCCATACTATTGTGGAGGGCATAAAAATCTTGAACCCATCTTTATAACAGGTCTTGTGTTGGTGGAATATTGAGATGCACCAAGTCCGAATGGAATAGGATGTTAATTTCGCGTTTTATGAGCTTCATGGTTATTCAAAATGTTGACCCCTTGTGGGGGAGGTACCACAAGGAGTAGATCGATATTTTCCATTGTCACACCAGACATTGGATTAGTAAAAATATTGTGATGTATGTAATTTGAAGAGGACCGGATGCTTATTTGGATTTTATGATCGTTCTTGTTATTTAAAACTTCGACGCTTTGTGGGGGAGGTATCAGAAGGAATGGTCCGATCACTACCATCTTTATAAGAGATCTTGTGTTGATGGAAATATTGAGATGTGCCAAGCCTGAATGGAATCAGATGTTAATTTCGTGTTTTATGAGCTTCATGAATATTCAGAATGTTGACCCTTTGTGGGGGAGGTACCAGAAGGAGTAGACCGATATATCCCATCCTCACACCAGACCTTGGGTTAATAAAAATATATGGATGTGTGACATTTGAAGATAATCGGACACTTACAACATATTTTATAAGAGTTATAATTATTCAAAATTTTGACCCTTTGTGGGGGATGTACTGGATGGAGTGGACCGATATTGTTAATTTTCGCACCTGACCTATCACTGATGGAAGTATTAGGTTTTGCAAAATTGGAGCAAAATCGGATTATCCTTTCTCTTTCTGTGCAGTAAATTATTTTCTTTGTAAATGCTGATATTTTGTGGTGGAGGTACCAGAAGGAGTGGGCCGATATTGCCCATCTCCGAACACGATCTAAGTTTGATAATAATATTAAGATTTAAGATTGTGGATCAATTCGGATACTCCCATCGAGAGTTATCGTCCGCACCAACCAGACGGACGGACGGAGGAACATCGCTTGATCTACTCCAAATGTCCTGAAACAGATTTGTTCCAAAGAGACCTAGTTTCTAAAACTGTTATTTCGATTTGGCCGTATTATTTCGATTTAGCCATGTGGCTGAGGGTATAAAAATCGTTATATGTATTCTCACCTTCACATATATAAAATACATTTTAATGGTCTTCTTTGAATAGAAACCCCATTGGAAGACCCTTGTAAAACACTTTAAGGTCTTCTGTGTTTCCCCAGAAACAGTTCATAAAAAATCCGAAATAAGGACACTCCTAACGTATACTCCAATACATAAACACATACACATCTACACGAACTTACTTGATTGCCTTAACCATCGACAAACCCATGTGCACACAGAGGACAGCATGATCCGGTCGTTCGTCTGGGGCTCCGCTAATGCAATAGTAACAGTCACCCAGAATTTTTATACGTAGTTGTTGGTATTTCTGTACGGCAAAAACAAAAACAGCAACAGCCGCAATGACGAAGACATCGGGCGACATCGATGAAAACGGTCAACAGGACAACACAGCCATCCAGCCACAACGGAAACGGAAACCGTTAGCATAAACATTGTAAGCAGCGTCAATGAATGTCAGGAGTAATGAAAAAGAAAGCGAAGAAGAAGAAGAAAAAAGCAATGGTAAAGGCAAAAGTGTTAACTAACTGATTTTTAAACGGTGTAGTTTAATTATCGACTCTGTGTCGTCGTTTATCGTTCATTTATTATAAATAGCGAAATGAATGGACGACGAAGGAAAATAAAATGCCACAAAAAAAGAGAGAAAAGAACATAAATACATGCAAAAAAAAGCTCCGCCAAACAAAGGATGGCAAATTAAGGTATGTCACCACAGGAAATGTATGTATGAGTATATGTGACTACGAGAGTATATTTAAAATTTATGGCTGGTTTTTTGCAACCTTCGGTGATGGACACCACAACGAAAAGGAAAAGCTATGGAAGAATATAATTTATATTTTATTCAGATTGTTGTAAAACTTTAAAAATCAAATATTTTATGTTCTCCACCCAAGGTAGATATGGGGAAACTACAGAAAAATGCAGAGCTGGATATCATTACAGGATGAGATAAAAAAACTGCAACAAAGTCAAACGCCATACTTTTTACATTTTTTTTTTTTAATTTTATTGAATGAAAGCAAAATAATGTCGGAAATAGCATCAAATTTTAGAAACAGTTTAGATTTGTTCGAATTGTTCACCTTTTGCATGAATTATGGCCTTCAAACAGCCAATGAAAACGTCACACGCTGCCCGAATGTTGCTCTGCGGTATTTTGGCCCATTCCCGGCAAAGCGCTTGCTTGAGGTGATCGACACTTTGGTATTTTTTAGTGCCAACCTTGCTTTTCAAAATACTCCAGACCCTATAGTCCAACGGATTGATATCCGGAGATTTTGGTGGCCAATGTGCGATGGAAATGAAGCGAGGAACCTCATTTTGTAACCATTCTTGGGTGGAGTGTGCTGAGTCCTGTTGGAATGTCCAAAGTGTGCGGCCAAATACAGGCTTTAATACAGCCTCCAGAATATTTTCGCGATAATATTCGGCATTTATTCTGATGCCTCGGTCGATTAACACGAGCGGAGAGCGACTATCGGCTGTTATGGCGGTCCACACCATCACCATGGCCGGTGGTGATCAACCGAAGGTGCAAATTTTCAGCTGACCTCTTTGGCAAGTAAACACGATCATTTTGTTTGTTTACAAACTGCTGGACAACGAATGTTTTCTCATCGGAGAAAACCAATTTCGACAGTTCACCACTTTCGGCCAAGCGAAGCAGTTCTTTAGCTTTTTGAGTCTTTTTTCTTTCTGTTGCGGTGTAAGTTCTTGCACTTTTTAGAATTTCAATGGCTTTACCCCGAGCTCATTTTGCAATATTTGCCGAATGGAATATTGCGATATGTTCAGCTCACGAGGCCACTGCGACGCGGGTTTCGATCAAGTCTCTTCTTTACTTTTCGAACCATTTCTGCTGATGTTGCTGTTTTCTTCCGTCCACTTCCTTGACGTCGGGCTACGCTACCAGTATCACGATAACAAGCGATGGAACGAGGCACCAAAGATTTATTCATATTTAAATGCTGGAGTGCTCTAACGATAGCCATTTGTGGTTTTTCAGCCAAATATAAAGAAATCACACTATCACGCTGGAAATCTATCACGAATAACTTTTTTTCTGAAAAATTCTCACCAAAATGCTTTCGTACGCTTGTAAACAATATAATGAGCTGTCACTGGAATAATTTTAACAGCTGTCGGATGAGTGGCTTAGAAATGACAGCAGTCTGAAGTTGGTTGCTGTTTTTTCATCTCACCCCGTATTAGAAATGAGGTTACCTTGAATAAACCATGCTCTCCACCATTAGGGAATGAAAATATTTGAAAATTTACCCGTTTTAAATAAATCATACACGACATCTCACACCCCTCAAAATTCCGATATTAGGTTGGTGCTATGATGGAATAAACAAAGACTTAAAATGGTAAAGACTGAACAAAATGCATATTGAGCAAATGGCTAATATAAAAACCACAATTGCAGAAACGATTCACAAAAAAAAAGTTTGAAAAAAACAAAATTGTGATTTCAAAATTCTATTATCTATATCTATACCAATGTTAACTGATTTGAACCGCTAAGGCCATATGATATTATAACAACAGATATATTTTCAAAGGGTTGTCATATTTTGAGATATATTTTCACAGAGTTGCCATATTTTAACTCTGCCTTGCCCTATCTTTGTACTTTACCTTTTTTGAATAAAGAAGATAAAGTCTTTTCAAATAAATGTTCCCAGCTCTGCATTTCATGTAATTTATCATGTCGGAATTAACTGAATAAAATGTATGCAATGGATCGATGAATATATATTTTGACCATGACATGTCAAATGCTTTGGTACCATAATACAAGGACATCAACCTATGTGAAAAACTTTGTGCTTAAATAGTCTTTTTCTCATGGAAATATTTATTATTACTTGGTAATTTCTTTTGTTTAAGAACAAATCATAAACTTGTCTTCTTTATCAAACAAAAACTAATTTTTTATGTAGATTGACAAACTTTTGCTACACCCTGTATTTACATATGTATTATATATAGCTTTGTTCTTTTCTATATGTACATAACAAATTAAACGGTATAATGTTTCGTAAAGGTTAATCAAATCAAAATTAAAGTAAACCAATCAAATTCGTATCAAATAAAAAATTCCATCAACAAGCCAACAGCCAAACCAAGAATAAAAACAACAACAGAAAAGGGGACGAAACAAAAAAATACGAAAAGGATTAAACGGGGCAATGTAATAGCTATCAAGGCTATAAAATTCAAACAAAAATACCACTTTTTTATTAACAAGAAAAGGCAGCAACAACAACAAAAACAAAACAACAATAACTAAATTAAACCAACAAAGCAAAAACAATATGGGCAGGAACAATTTACCTCGGCCAATCGATCAAAACGAGCGAACAGTTCGTTTAACATCTTTACCAAATCCTGGGCGCTGTATGTCGACGATATGGCAGTGAAGCCAACTATGTCAGCATAGAGGATACTAGTTTTATTAGCAAGAGGGGAAAAAAAGAACAATTTGAGGTTAGGTGATAATTGAAATGGTGATAATTGAAAGAGACAACGAAGTGGTCACAGTGGTTCAAAGATCGTGTATACATAAGACCTTATAGGGGTCCAATATATACAGATTTCTATAGGTTTCTCCAAGTTACAAAGCCGTCTATAGATAGAGAGGCCGGACCAAACTTTAAATATCCTTTCAGCATTTGAAACGAAGTTGGCAATTTTCAAAAAAAAAAAACGTTAAAAATTCTGTGGAAATCTTAAAAATACCGAATGTAACCGTAATATTAGGGTATATACGACGACGTGGACCTGTCACATTGCGAAACTAAAAAAAAAACGGTGAATAATGTAGCTAAAATCAAAATACCGAATATGGGGAGCTATACCAAAATATGGGAGCTATACCAATACGTAGACAGATAATTTTCTGTCATGTAGTATCCCTGGGAGCAAAATTTGTTCAAAATCGAGCAGATCTACTCTTGTCGAGTAAAGAGTTGTGTTTGTATGTGTGTTTATATTTTGCAAATATAACAAAACCAATCAAATCAAGCACAAGCATCGCAATACATTCTTCTATTTTTTCTATTTTTTTCTTTGATTTTGTACACGATCAACCTGATCCCCCTGCCTTGCTACCTATAAAGTTCACAGCAACATCAAAACCGGTTTGCTGTTGCACACACGCGCACACAACCAAATCTACTCATTTTCTCTCTTAGAGCAAACTCTTGATCTATTTTGAATGATTCTGCTCCCACTCTAATTTTTAAAACAGTAGTGACTCAGAAGTGCTCCCACGCAAAACAAAAGAGTGAAGAGAAGACACCGTACAAAACTTCCACCCTTTGAGCAATCCTGCTCGAGAGCAAGTTTCGCTCCCGAGTGAAAATGAGCAAATCGGATCTCTGATTAAAATACTTTGCCAATAATTTTCTTTCATATAATGGCCTTTCGATGGACTTCTTTGAGTGGAAGATATTCCACAGATTATATACTTTAGTTGTCTTCTAATAAATGGAAGACATTCTCCATGTTCGTGATGATCTCTCAATGAACTTATACAATTAGAAGAGAAGAAATCCTCAAATAGTTTCAAGGGAAGAGCTCATTAAATAGGTTCCATTACAAGAAAATGTTCTTTAAATCCCTAAGCATTAAACATTTTTTATTAGGACAGAGGACTAATAAAAAATTGTGTTTTGCCGATAAGGGAAAAACTATTTTAATACTTCTTTTATAAAGAAAAAACACTTTTTGTTGTTTTTTGTTCAATAGAATCCAATTTTTACAACGTACATATTAGAGGTCTGTAAAAATATTGAAAAAAGTTAATTGAAAACACGACCATGGATGTCAATTAACACAACCCATTGTGACCACTTCGAACATAAACCAAAAAATTCCTCTACAAACTAACCTCACATTCTCATGACGACTCATATAGATTTTCTTAAATGGTTCCGAACTGGTCGAACCCAAATCTTGACGCATTTTCTCAGCTACATGCTTTGGCAGCACTGACAACAGCAGACGCTCCTGTTCGGCAGATTCTTCTTCGATGATCATTTTGACTTCTAGACTCTTTTTGGCCTCCAAAAAGGCGCGCTTTTGCTTTGCAGCATTCATGTCATAGTAGATTAAACCTATTATTAAAGCTGACGATACTAAAACCATATTCGCCATTAACTTTGGGTCAAAAAAAAAAAAAAACAAAAGAAGGAAAGAAAAAGAAAACACAATTTTCAATTTGGGCCACATGTGCTTTTTTGAGGTTAGGTTCGTACCATTTCATTGAACATGGGATCATCGCGTGATGTCAAATAGATTACAATATAGTAACCAAAAAATGTTATAAAACACATACAACATCCCATATAAGGAACTACCGGTATGCTAACTGGAACCAAAAAATTAAATAATATTGACCAGCCCAATAATTCCCTGGGAAATACAAAGAGAACGGATTATAGTAATATTTTATATTTGAGCATTTGTTTTTCCAAACCTGGGCGATATGGTCTTTTGCTGATTAACACAATAGATAATGAAATGTATTACAAAGCATATAAACACTATGATGGGTGCACTGTCTATTAGCAGGGCAATATGCAGAGGCTTTTTCGATTTGGCCCTCTCATAACGGCTGGCCACGAACATTGTCAGCCAGCTACATATTGCTATAACATCCAGGATAATATAGCAAGCTGTAAAAATAATAATTTTAGAAATTTGTTATATACAATAGTTAAACCTTCCCAAGACCATAAACACTCCTTATCGCCATCAGCCAGCAACTTACCTCTATTCTGTATAATTTGATCAGCCGGTATACCAATAGTATAAACACTAAAGCATAGATATGCTGAAAGGAACCATTTTAAAGCTTCGCGCCTTTGATTGACATAAAATGTTGTAAATAATTTATTTAAAACCGAATTCGGTAGGGTTACGGTGGGTCCTTCCGAGGACTCATTCTCGTCCTTGCGGTTCTTTTCAATCGATGTAATGGAATGGCCATTTTCAATAATGTTGCAATTCTGTTGTTTGGTTTCCGTCATGGCGACCGCAAAACAGCAACAACGACGAAAAACAATTTGCGAGTATTTCCGTTTTTCTTTGGTTTGAGTGTTTTTATTTAATTTGCGAGTTTTATAGTTTTGGGGCTTTGTTTTTTACTTTTTAAGGAGAAGAGACTTTTACATTTAGTTCACAACCTTATCTTTACGATCTAGGGCATTGTTCTCTTTGTTGCTGTTGCTGTTGTTGTTGTTTTTATTGTGGTTTATTGCTGTTGGATTTATGGAAAGAAAATTGAATTATTACACACATGTGCCTACATAAATATGAATTACTTCTAACATCTGTTTTTGGCTTCTAATGACCGTTAAAGGACTAACTAACAGCAAATGTAAACAAAAAAAATGAACCGCGCTTTTTCCACATGTTTATTGATGTCCCTTTGCGAGAGAGAGAGAGAAAATGAGGAAAGCTTTTTGGCTCTCTTGCAAAATTCCCACTCTCGTGTTGTCATGTTTTTATCCTCTCCAAAAATACATTCTCACATTGAGTGTCATAATGCCACTGAGATTAACTTTACATCGGCTAAACAAATACGGCAAAGCATTTGCTTGAGTCTGTCAAAAAAAAAGGAAAGCATATTTAATGTTTCCCAAGGACCATTCAATTTTAAATGACAAGATAACATAATACATACATATATACACACATTCTTATTAGTTAATGGTAGCAACAAAAAAAAAGTAACTAAACCATGTCCAAAAATATTTAAAATATTGTAGCCAAAGCTTTTGTTTATTATCCCCGCCCCCACTCAAAATCATACCACTTAGCAATACATTTAAATCAATTAATTGGCAATATGGTTTTCATTTGCCTAATCCACCCAATACATTATTAAAAATGCGTGTACTCTTAAATTTGGAAGAGTGTTTGTTGTATTTCAGAGATGGGAGTTACTTATCAGTGTAATTGGGAAAATGTAAATTTATGAAATTTCGATTTTTTGCTCCAAATAACGAAAAAGTATAATATTTATTAATGGAATCTTAAAATTATTTCAGTAATATATAACACAAACAATATTAAAACAATGTATATTGTTCGATAACCAAGCAAACGAGCAATTTTGACAGTTGACTTTGCAAACTCAGTATCAGAAGCTGATTGACATCTTGCTGTGATGTGAAACTTTTTAAATATTTTAGGCAACAATTTCATATTTTATAGATGATAAGCATTTTTCCGGTTAAGTAACAGTTTTTCAGTACGAAAATTTCGAGTTTATATTCGTTTTTTTTTAACAGCTAAAAAGTGTAAAGCATTCGATAACTTTTTGCAAGAGAGAAAATATTCTCGTTACAAATTGCTGGGTATGTTATTGGGAAAGTATATCGTACACACCTATTATCAACCTTTTTTTTCTAAAATCGCCGATTCTGAAGTTTTTTTGAACAACTTTTAAGAAGAGCATGTAAAACCTAACAATTGTTATACCCTACACCATAGTATGGAGAATATATTAAGTTTGTCATTCCGTTTGTAACACCTCAAAACATACATTTTAGAGCCCATATATTCTGGATCAGCATAAAATTCCATATCGATTTAGTCCGTCCGACTGTGGAAATCACTCTAGCTTCCGAACGAAATGAAGTAGGTTGATAAAATTTTACACAAATGTATATTATGTAGAACTTTTGGTATTAAAAATGGGCCATGTAGGTCCACGTTTTGGTATAGTCCCCACATAATAGTACCTCCCAATATTCGGTATTTTGATGATTGTAACGACATTATTCACCGGAATTGTTTCAAATTTTGTATTTGAAGTTCCTAATGGATATTACAGCCTAAGACAAAAAATTATCTGTGCAAGTCCACGTCTTCGTAATGCCCCCATATTTTCAGTATTTTGGTGATTTAAGCGACATTATTCAGTGGAATTGTTTCAAATTTGGTATTTGAAGTTCGTAATGGGTACTACATCCTATGACAGAAAATTATCTGTGCCATTCCAGGTTTTGGTCTAGCACCCATATAACGGTACTCCCGATATTCGGATTTTGATGATTTTAGCGATATTTTTCACCGGAATTGTTTCAAATTTGGTATTTGAAGTTCGTAGTGGATACTAAAGCCCACGACAGAAAATTGTCAGTGCAGGTCCACGTTTTGGTATAGCCCCCATATGATGGTCTCTCCCGATATTCGATATTTTGATGATTTTAGCGATATTTTTCATCGGAATTGTTTGAAATTTGGTATTTGAAGTTCGTAATGGATACTACAGCCTATGACAGAAAATTGTCTGTGTAGGTCCAAGTTTTGGTATAGTCCCCATATAATGGTATTGGCCCCCTATATTCGGTATTTTGATGATTTCAGAAAGTTTTTTCAAGTTTCGCATTTGAATTTTGTAATGGCTTATGACAAAAGTTACCCATGCAGGTTCGCGTCGTCGTATAAACGCGGTATATTAACAGACTTTTTAACGGATTTTATTTTTTTTTTCAGAAAATTGCCAAATTTGTTCCAAATGGTGGGGGGCATTCAATGTTCGGCCCGGCAGAATTTACAGCTTTTTACTTGTTTACACTGCCTACATTTTATGAGGAAAGGCAATTGAACATTGTTAAAGAATAGGAAAAATAAAGAAATAAATTATAGGTAAAGAAACGTACTTTTTTATTTTCAGTTATAATTTTATAATTACACCTCCTTTTAAGGTATCATGAAATGTTATCATGAAATTTTTCTTTTATAATAAATTAAAAATTCAATGAATTTCAACATTCCTTTCAGTCAATGGCTAGTCAAGGGAGGAAAATAAAAAAACACATCTATTCTGTGCTAATCTTTCGCGGGTTTGAATTGTATGCACCCTGAATCGCATAATACTACCTGATTACTTATATATTTGTTATTCTCTAAAAGAATTTACTAAGTACATTTTATTGGAGACTTGATATCATAGATAATAAAAACATTAGTGTTAACAACTTCCCATCTCTGACACAGAAGGAGTTTTACAATTGTTCTGTCGTAAAAATTCGTTGGTGTCGCTGAATGCATATACACATCCCAAACTGAAGCTACTATTTGCTGGAGGGATGGATGACAGCTAAATGAAGTAATTTTCGAATTCCCTAATGTTTTAATATATTAAGTCCGTAATGTATTAATATAGGTAATATGTCCGCAAGGACTTTAAACTACCAAAACATTTATACACTTTGGAAGCTTCAAAAATCGTTGTTTTCTTTTTCACTATATCTCATCTGCATCATTATCATAGCCAAAATAGAGATACACGCACAAACAGGATTAGCATAGTCGAGATTTCCTTTGGAAAACACTTGATTTCTATTTAATCGCACTTTTCTTTTTAACGCTTAGGAAAGCAAGAAGATACACTTGTTTCCAAATATATCTTTTTTTTTTACTTCATCACCCAAACATTTATGAATACTATATGAATTATACACATTTGTATATGGCAAAAAATGAAAGGACTATTTTTGTAATGTTATGTTATTGCTTTTTTCAATCATTCACTTGCTTCTGTATTCATTTCTGTGTACATTTTTTTTCTTCAAAGGCATTTGGATGTTGACATTTTTGTTTAGGATTTAAAAACGCTTTGTTATTTATTAATTTACACTGTGTTAGTATGTTTCTTTTCTTTTTTTGTTGCAACCGTGAATTCATTGTATTTTATAGGTTTTTTCTTTCCCTTCTCTCATTTTGTCTTCGTTGTCCGTATTAATTTTCCGTCATTTATTTTTCGCAATAGTTTTCTAAGCTATTTCTCGTAGAAGACTGAATGTCCTGCGGTCCTTACATCAAAAATAGTGTGACACAAAAAGCTTTGTGGGACATTCGGAATAGCTAAAGCTTTCGACTGGCCCATGAGAAATAGAGAGCTTTGCCATACAAGTGTATGACATGTGTCAAAACAGAGAAGGCTGACAGAAATGCATAACTGTCACATCATTGTCATTTCAAGGAATTGCGAATCCCCAAAGGAAGCCAATGTTGGCGGGAACATCAATCTCTCACCCACACACTCAAATAAATGCGAAAGCAGAAATATAGGCACATCGTTTATCAACAAAACAGGTAGGATATTGAAGAATGGTTTCGTTTTGCAGCTTGCGACACAAATCCTTTTTACAGCTGTTTACTTAGAAAATGTGTAAATACTTTTGTTTAATAGGTATGTAATATATGTGTATGTATTTTTCTCCCTGATCATTTCGGTTACTGTACTTTAAGAGGTACAATAAAAATGCCTCTCTTTACAAATACACCACCACCACCACCATCGCCGGAAAAGAACAGCTGCTATCCCTTTGTAAATCTTCATCCCATTTCAGAGGAGCACAGGCACACAATTAAACTCTCACACACACACATACATGCATCAGGCAAATGCACATTTGAACAAATATAACCACCAACGAATGCGTAGCCAAATCGCAAACATGACAGCTGATTAATTACATTTGAGGATTCACTTCCTCGCCTCTCTAGGCAGGAAGTAATGTTTTCTTTTTTATCGAGAGGCGTCAAAGAGAACTATGCAGTAGGAGAGAAAGTCTACCTACATACTTACATATTTATTTATTTTTTTATAAAATAGGACTTAATTTCAGAAAAAAAGTTTAAATGCTGACTCAAACAAAAAAATAAATAAACATTGCTTCCTTTTGTGTGAGATACCTATATTTGTTTGTATGGAAAATATTTAAACTATTGCACGAATATGTTCAAACTTGAACTATGTTTCTCCTCTGGAATTACAACGTCGATCAACTGAAAATATAGGGTATATAGGGTGAGATAAAAAAATGCAACAAAGTCAAACGCCATAATTTTTAATTTTATTTTTTAATTTTTTTGAATGAAAACAAAAAATGTCGGAAATAACATCAAATTTTAGAATAAGTTTAGATTTGTTCGAATTGATCACCTTTGGCACGAATTATGGCCTTCAAACGCGGAATGAAAGCGTCACACGCTGCCCGAATGTAGTTCTGGGGTAGCGCTTGCTTGAGGTGATCGACACTTTGGTATTTTTTAGGGCCAACCTTACTTTCCAAAATAGTCCAGACACAAAAATCCATCGGATTGGTATCCGGAGATTTTGGCGGCCATTGTGCGCCGGAAATTAAGGGAGGAACCTCATTTTGTAACCATTCCAAGGTCTGCCGCCAGAAAGTTTGCGTGCCCAAGCCTTTAATACAGCATCCATGGCCGGCGCTTGAATTCTGGTGGCCAACCGAAGCTACACTTTTTCAGCTGACCTCTTTGGGTTTCGATCAAGTCGCTTCTTTACTTTTCGAACGATTTCTGCTGATGTTGTTGTTTTCTTCCGTCCACTTCCTTGACGTCGGACTGCGCTACCAATATCACGGTAACGAGCGACGGTACGAGACACAAAAGATTTATTCACATTTAAATGCTGGAGTGCTCTAACAATAGCCACATGTGGTTTTCGAGCCAAATCGCACTATCACGCTTGAATTCCATCACGAATAATTTTTTTTCTGGAAAATTCTCACCAAAATGCTTTTGTAGGCTTGTAAACAATACAATGAGCTGTCACTGGGATAATTTTAACAGCTGTCGGAGTGGCTTAGAAATGACAACACTCTGAAGTTGGTTGCATTTTTTTCATGTCACCCCGCCGTATACATTATATGACATTTAAATCTCCATAAAATGTAACATAATGACGTTTTCAGTAGTTTATCTTAAATAATGTAAACGCTTTGTAAACATTACGATTATCTAAGTTTAACTTCGGTACACACGAGCAATTGTAAATTAATGCCACCTTTCGCTTATAACTAGTTAGTAGAATATGAAAGCTTAAAACATAGATAACATAATAATAGAACGCATGGCAAAACAATAAAAGAAAACTCATTTGCTAAATTTAATATGGCAACCCTTTTCTGACGAACTCGTCCTTGTCATTTTTTAAATAAAATCTAATATTATTTTCGTACGACGAGTGACAGATTTTACAAAAATGTTGAAAAAATCTTCACAATACCCGCTACAAGGCGTGATATTGTCTTCATACTTGTCCTAAGCAAACCCAAATTCAACCATTCTATAATTAAGTTTTACCCGACTTATCAAACCAATATTTTGCTCACCCACTAATATCCTCAAAAAGGCGTAAAAATTAAGAAATATTAGTTCAAAAATAAATTTAAATTTCTTATCAGCCGCACGCCCATACTTAAGGAAGAACTACAAAATATACATTTGACAATGAAGGGTCAAAAAAAAATTAATCGTCTGGTAGAAAGTTTAACTGTACGTTTACATAACAAAGGGGTTAGCCAACTGGATTTAAATTGTCATATCCATTACTTATACTTCAAATAAATCCTCTTAAAGTATGTTAACCCTACAAAAAGCTCTAACATAAACATGGCATAAAGTTTAAATTATGTTGTAAGAACAGCAGATTAAATTTGCTCTAATGTAAATATCACATAAAATAATAGTGGGCGCCATGTATGTACACCAGTGTTAATATTAGGACAAAAAAACTATAGGTAAGCGGTTTAATCTTTAACAATATAAATGCACTATAAACAATCAAATTATTTAAACTAAAGCTTTCCACT
This sequence comes from Musca domestica, assembly GCF_030504385.1. Taxonomy (NCBI): domain Eukaryota; kingdom Metazoa; phylum Arthropoda; class Insecta; order Diptera; family Muscidae; genus Musca; species Musca domestica. Next base: position 8,372,607 of record NW_026712311.1, read on the forward strand.
TAAATCTGGTAAAATGTAAACGTGCTTTAAGATACGACAGACAAAAGTAAAATGTCATCGCTCTATTTTTACTATCAAGTAAAATATGCAAGCTTAAAATATAAATTGAATTACTATAAAATGACATAAACATTGTTATGTATATCCTCTAGTGTGTTTTACATTTTTTATGGCAAAATTCTAGCGATTCAGTTGCGTTGATTCATGCAAATTCAATTTAAAACAATACACCTATAGGTAGGTATTCCCTGGCCTTTAGAGGTTATGTGTATAGAACATGTGAATATGTATGTACATGCCTACAGAAATAAATGTGTCATTTGTTGTATCTCATTGTAAAATTTAGTCATTTCACGTAATTATTTCGCATCTAATACAATACGACAATACGTTACAACTTAAGTATTTATCTACCTGAATAATGAGCAGAAAAGGTAAGCCAAAAGCAACTGAGTTGGTGGGAAGAGTACAGCGATAGGGGAAGTAAATGTGAAAACGTATTGCCATTGCAGACGTTGCCATTGACCGAACGAAACTCAACGAAAACGACTTGCCGAACACAACGAACATATTGCCTGGCAACCCTCAAAGAAAGAGAGAGAATGATGGAGAATCAGTCAAGAAAGAGAAGAAAATGGACGAATTGAAGACAAGAAAGAGAGGGAAATGAAGGAATCAGCGAATTCCTCATTTTAAAATTGGCTTCATGAGTTGTGTGAGAAAATCACAACGAGCAGACGTTCATTAACAGCGAAGCAGAGCAGACGTGTGCAGTGGCCAGTGTTAAAAAGTAGAAAAAGTTTAAGTTGAATAAAAGTCTCTTTTTTTAACTGTACATTGTGCTAAAGTTTTTTTCTATATAAGTGACTAGATTTGTGTTTTATTTATTAATAAAATACAAATTTCTTAAAAACCAAGCAATTTTAAAAGTTTTTTAAACCAGTTTTTAAATAAAACCCCAAACTTCCAACAAAATGGCTGATGTTGCTGTAGAAAAGAAGTGAGTATGAAATGAAATTTTGCCAAATTCAGCAGAGAAAAAGTAAAAAATTGTCAAAGTTTTGCATTTTGGAAAATGTATTTAACAAAAATTGTTGAAAATACTCGAGAAAAGTTTAGAAAATGTGTTCGGTCGGTCTGAAGGAAAAATTTTCATTTTGAAATTTTGTCTGTATCACAAAACAGCGGCATTTGCGAAAAAAAAATGCACGGCGTCCCTTGCTTAGTGGTTAAAGTTGCTGTCTTATTTCCTCTTGTGTGTGCTTAGCCCGGCACCAAAGTTTTCATGTCTCGTAGCGGCTATAGTTGTTTCAGTCTACCTTTTTGCCTTCGTGTTGTTGGTGATTTTATTTATGTACAACAACAACAATGTGACGTTAAAATGAAGCGGCATTTGAAAACACTTGCGTTATAAAATATTTCTTCGAAATTAAAAAAGACGCCAAGCTTCGTTATTTTTGCGGTGTTTGTGTATGTGTGTTCGCATTTGTTACTGCTGCCGGCGTAGCCATTGCCGCCGCCATCATCATCATCACCACCACCACCACCGTTCAGAGCAGCGTCGGTTGTTGTTTGTATAATGGGAAAAAGTATGTACGCTGGGATTGTAAGGAGACCGACCGACAGACAGACAGACCAACCAACTGGTATACATCGTGGTTTGTGAAGTGAGTTTGGCTCAGGGTGATAAAGAAGATGAGGTTGGTAGGTTTTGGCGCGGTGTGTAGGGTATACGCTTTGGTAGCATCAAGTCAAGTTAACCAACCAACCAACAACCATATATATTCATGCCTCAGAAAAGAGTAACAATGTGTATAGACATTTTATGTTGTTTGAGCATAATTTACTCGCTTGTCTTCCGGCTTTTCTATGCCGGTTAAAGAAGAAAAATGTTTATAGGAAAACAGTATTTGAAATTGATTGAATTGTGTATCATGTAGGTCTCGTTTCTCTAGACGAATTGTTTGCGTGTTGTCTTTGTAATTTTCGTTTCATTTATTTTTTCACTACCTTTTGCTGTGATTCATTGCCAAATTTTCCAATAAATTCAATCTAATTGCATATTTTATTTTGTTTTTCCCCCCATTTGAGTGTGTCTATATGTAAATCTAGATGCACACAAAAAAACAGGCTGGCTAAACGCTAATTGATTTGATTTCTGTTCTCATTACGAACGATTTACATTTTTCTTGCAAAATAATTTCCCTCTTTTTTTTTTAGGGGTCGCGTAAAATGTAAGAGGGGGCATATGTAAATTTTTGAGGGAATTTTAATTTATTTTGTTGGTGATGCCATTTCTTGTTTTCTTCCCACTTTTTCTTTTTTGCGTCTTTGTTTCCCAAAGCTTTGAAACACGTTTTCGATGGTGTTTCTACCTTCAAAAAATGTCGTCGCTCTATATTAATTTGTTGTTGGAGTGCTTAGGTCTTGTTTTATTAGCACATTATTTGAGTTCTTTTTTGTATCTATTATTTGTCATATTTTTTGTCTTGTCTATTCGTGTTATCACCACGATCATCTTTCAAAACGAAGGTTTTCGGTACATAATTGAGGTACGCATAAAGTATGAGGTTCGTCGGCTTTTTCTAGTTCAACTTGCAAAGCACACCATTTTTCATTTTGGCAGTTAGTATAAGCTGCTCTATAATTTTGTCGGTGTTTCGTTTCTCTGCCGGTATCAAGTAAAGCGTTCCTCAAATGTCCGTTATTTTTTCCATCGTGTGTTAACATTTTTATGTATTTCTGTTGAGAGGGGCTTATATTTACCCAATTTGCTTCTCTCCGTCTTCTTTTTTCTTGCTACTTTCAAAGCAGGAATGCAAAAGGCGCGCAAAAACCTTTGTGTGCATATTTGCATCTCTTTTTTGCCAACACCAAAGCCATGACACGATTGTTGTTGGTTCCCCTCATACATCTCACCTTGTTTGCTGCTGTTGTTGATAGAATAGCAAGAAGAGGAAGAAGAAGAGAAAATGGAGTGTTGTTGAGAGAAGCAGAGTGGTCGAAGAAGAACAAACACCATCATCAACAACAATGCTTTTGGTGTGTTTGCTTGCTTATCTCCCCCTGTACGCTTCCTCTATAATTTTCGCAATGTGTGTTTTGCTCATTTGGCATTTGTCTTGTTCTTTGGCTTCTTTATCGTGTTTTTCATTCTTCTTTGTTGTGTCGTTGTTCAACAGAAATACACATGTTTCTGCAGTAACAAAAGGCAGGCGGCATAATATAATGTGTGGTGAGAGAAGCAACTGGAAGAAAATGTGTTGATGGATGATTAGTTTATTTAGGGGGGAGGCAAAGAGAGAAAAAGAGACGTTAAACAATACAATGGCAAAAAAATAACAAAAGCTGTCAGGAATAAAAAGTCGTAAAATACAAAATTTTTAGAGCGGCAGATGTGTTGAGTGTGTGTCTATTTTTAGTGGTGGTGTTGCTGTTTGTCAGTGGCCGTGATGTGTAATTCCATGGTAAATGAGGAACACACATATCTTCTCTGTGGTTAACACAATTTCCTCATGTTTAGGTGCGTGACCTTAGGGCAAAAACAACATTATATGCCGGCTTCTCTTTATCTTTGTGTCGTTGTTGTAAGTACTTGAACTAAAAACATTAATTATTATGAGAGTTAAATAAGGTATCTCTGGTTATTGTATAGAGACGAGAGAAAGTTTTTACTCTGGAGAGGTCTATAGGCAGAAGGTAATGTAATGGAAGATTACATTGACAGCATGGCAGGTAATGTCGATATTTTCCTTGGTGTTAGTAATCGAGTTTCGATAAGTTGTGAAAATCAAATGTCAGAGACGGTTAAAAGACGGCAAGCGCGAAAAGACATCTTGATTATATTTAGCAGAATAATACATTTTTTTGGTCATTGTAAAAATCCTGTAATATGAGTAACATTTTCCCCATGTCATAACCATTTATGCGAGTCCGAATTATGAGCTATGTAGTATTGCGCAGTAAAAACGTACATGCTTCCATACAGAATCAATCAGTGATTGATTTATGAAAGGGGGGCCTATGTCAATACAATTATTCTGATTCCTCACCTAATTAATCACTCGGAGAGGTCCAGTGTACAAAGAAAGATCAGTTTTTTATAATATTGTTGACGTGCATGCACAATTTGGTTTTTTTTCGGCAAAAGTGTTTCAAATTCAATAAGTAATTTTGTGAATAAACCAATTTAACTTTACGACAACTGGTTCCCTGTGGTTCGAAAAATTTTGGTGTGTGTGAGTCACAGTTTTCATCAATCACAAGTGATCTACAAAAAATAATAAATTTTTAATGTTTAATTAGTATTTAGATAAGGTGACTTGTTTAAGCATTTTTAATTGATTTGTTGAGCGCTAATAAAAATCACATTTTTTTTACTAAATTTTGCAGCGAAACCCCCGTTGTCGAGAAGGTAGTAGAGGAAGTTGATGCTGGCAAAAAGGATGTAGCAGAAAAGGAAGTTGCTGCTGACAAAACAGATGCTGCCGACAAAAAAGAAGCTGCTGCCACCGACAAAAAAGAGGGTGAAGAAGCAACCACCACTGAAAATGGTGAAGCCGCTGCCGCCGAAAGCAGCGAAAAGGCAAAGGAAAATGGTGATAGTGAAGCTGCTGCCACAGAAACTGACGGTGCTGCTGCCGCTGAAGCCGAAAAAACTCCCGCTGCCGCTACTGAAGAATCAGCGCCAGCTGCTGAAGAAAATGGTGTAGAAGAAACTGCCAATGGCGATTCTACAGGTAAATAAACTAACTCCGAAAAAAAAACAAGTCAAATATTTTTAACAATATTTTCTATTTTAATTTTTGTTGTAGACTCTGCTCCTGCTGAAGCTGTCAAAAGGAAAGTCACCGAGGGTGAAGCCAAAACAGACGAAGCTGCTGAAGTGACACCCGAAAAGAAGGCCAAGTTGGAAGAAACTTCAAAAGAAGAAGTCCAAAATGGTGCGGAGGCTTCAGAAGTAGCGGCTTAATTAATCTCCATCAAAACACACAACAACCTACCCTCTACTATATATAATATATATTAAAAATAACACACAAAACTAATTCTAATAATTTACTTACATTAACATTAAAAAAATGAAAACTTAAGAAAACAAATCCTACAAAAACGAGAAAAAAATCACAAACGGAAAGATGAAAACCTCTGTAAACTACCTACAAAACAAAAGAAGAAAAGCAAAAAAACACCAACCATTCAACAACAACAAACAATTGTATGATGTGGTGAATTTGACCACCCCCTCGTAAAATACAACAACAAAACAATTTCAAGACATTTCAAAATGATTTTTATAGACATTTAAAACAAAAAATATAAAACAAAATTTTAAATACATTTGTACCAAGTCTTGTATTGAATTATTTTTTTTTTTTAGAGATCCAGATCACAAAAAACAACAAACATTCACAGCAACAAAAACACTTGAAGGGATAGAATAAATGTATCCATTGTTTAATTTTTGTTTTTGACTGGTCATGTAGCCACCACAAAAATTCATACCATCGTCGATTTGTGTATAATACCACAATTCTTTTGCGTCATACCATACAAAGAAGAAAGATATTCATTTTTCCCATGGCACAATGGTCGCACCATTATTCCACCACTTGGAGATATTTTGCTAAGCATTTCTTTCTTCAGGTGGTGAAATAAATGGGGTATGTAGTATACTGGTTGAATTTACAATTCCATGATCACAAACGAAATGTACTATAATTTTATGCGTAAATGTATACTTTAAGTTATATGATGTCCCCTGCCAAAACCTACCCCCCACTTCTCTTTACCATATCTACATTCAAACTGCGAATTTCTTTTAAGTTTATTTTTTAACTTCACGGGGCGATCCTCATTTATATATTTTACTACATTGATGAATAATAATTGATAGACAAATATGAAAGAACACACAACCGACACATCATCAGTTGATACAACAACACTACCTATACCAGACAAGAAGTAAAAGGCTAAAAGTTGTAAAAAACCGTAACAAAAAGTATATTTAAACAAGAACAACAAAACATTCAATAAAATACATTCGATTGAACAAAAAATAAAACATTTGAAGAATGGATTTTTTTTTTATTTTAAATAGAAAGTAGGCTAGTTGCGAGAAGAAAAGTACGAATGAATTGTGTACACGATTTAAGTACAGAAGGGCTGTTCGTGTATCGAAAATAATTCGTATCTAGGAAAATTCAAGTTCCGATATTTTATTCAGGATAGGCGGGCTGAACATATAAATTAATGATAAATAACGTGGTTAAATACTTTTTTATATTCATTTCAAAAATGCTCAATTAGTTTTTGTAACAGATTAATGGGTCGAGATTCCAACATTCGAGATTCCAACATTCTTTGTTGATGACCTAAGTAAATTTTAAAAAGTTTTCACCACTCTTGTGTGGCGTAGTACGCGCGACACATCATATATGTTAAAAATACAACTGCGATAAATATTCAATGAATATTTCATTGCATCTTTTACAAAATCAAAAAAGCTTTTGTATAAAAGCTTGTGTGATTCACCTAGCAAGCTATGAATCATTCCAACACATGTGCGACGCAATATTCAAAACTTGTTTCAAAAGAAAAAATCGCATGCGACAAAAATGTTGATTAAACGGTAGAAGTTTTCACAATTTTTTTAGGGCAATTGTTGATAGATGGGCAAGCTAACAAAAATAAATGTTCATATAATAATTAATATATAATATGTTACACTTTAATTTCAGATTTAAAATATGCTCGTTTTGTTGTTTTCTCGAAAGGTGCTGATGATCAAATATAAAGAAATTATTTAAAGATTATTGGTACTGAAAAGTTAACGTGTTACGAGAAAGTATGGCTTTATTGTGCCCCCAAAATGTCAGTAATATTATTTAAATTATCATTTATATTATTTTAATTGTATATTAATCACCCTTATTACGGCTGGCGTAGTCGTACCGAAAATTGCAAGTTGATGCGTCGTAACGACTAATTGGTATTATGTGTGTCGTATGCGAGAAATTACAACTCTGTATGAAATTCTGTTACAATTTTCGTACCACAAGACGCGTTCTTATTCGACAAACACTGCAAAAATAGTCGTTAGAGATTTTGTTGCCGACACCACACAAAAGTTTATCCATATTGACATTACAAAAGAATAAGTAATATACAAAATGGATTTTAAGAAGAAGTATGTATCAACATTACAAAAATATTTGTATGTACATCTTTTTCTATATTTATAGTCAGAACAAAGAAACAATTTGACGAAATGATCCAGATCTTGCCAGTTAATCGAAATTTTTCTAGAGGTTACAGCAATGGCTTGAAAAAAATTAACATCAAAGAAGAATGGTGCAAAACTCAATATCCTAGGACCGCCGGTTCGAACAGTCGAGGACTGGATAAAAGTCTGGACCGACTACAAATTCAAATTGAGGAAAAAGTTAGTTCATACCAAGGTAGAATGTCGTGCTACAGATGAAGCCCCTTCAAGCAGTTCATTTTAAGCGACACGGGGGAAGCAGCATCACGATTGTTACAATTAGAGACAATTGTAAATGCAGGAAAAAAAACAATTGGAATTCAACAGCGTCCTGGTGATCTGGAGACTGAAGAGGAACTGTTTGGAGGGTTTGAAATTAGTGAAGACAAAGAAAATTACAATCCCTGCACACTGACTTTTCCAAGGGTAAACAGACTACACCGAAATACGCAACAGAAGCAGGGTGTGGTCATCCAGGATGTCTGTACGCTTCCCTCTGTAAGCAAACCCGCATTATTTTTCGCCTCAATTTTAAATCATTTTGAATATACTCATCTTCATCCTCAGTTAAAAAATTGCCAGAACTTAACATATTTCAATATTTAATTAAACAAATAATCGTTTTACTTCAACCATTTCAACTGACGCTTTTATTTCTTTTGACCGGGTAGCTCGTAAATTCAAAAAATGTGTATTATTCCAGAGCACCCTGCTTTTTCATATCTATTACAAAAAATACGTAGTCGAAAATTGTACATAATACCAAAAATTTCTAGTTACGACAACGCCTACGACTACGTCTACGACACTTGAACGCCTACGACAACGCCAACCGTAATAAGGGTGAATACAACATACCTATTGATTGCTTCGACTTGAAATCATTTTATAGTATTTCTGCATGGTCAATTGAAACCGAACCCGATAAGGTATAAGTGGAACAGATTCGCATATGTATTTATATGTGATTATTTTCTTTTAACTCAATTGTTTGTTCTTGTTTTGTTTCAAACAATCTGCCAATTCAGGTTATCTTAGAGCAACTGCCGGTATTTTTGGAAAGAATATCTAAAGAAATGGGAGGTAATTGCAGTATTTATATAATGAAGACATGGGTTCATAAATTTTAGCATATATATGTCTATAGGTGAGGGCATACCTGTGCCCTTGTGTGTAAATGGAATAGGTACAGTTTAATGACGGAAAACTCTTTGCCTACTTTGCGGATGGGAATTTGTGTTTCTTTCAGATCAAACCCCAAACAATTTTAAATTAAAAAGAAACGCTTTAGTATGAGTAACTTGGTACATATTCTATGTTGATTAATACGAGCGGAGAGCGACCATCGACCATCATCATGACTGGCGCTTGAGTTCTGGTGGCCAAGGGAAGGTGCACATTTTTGTCTGACCTCTTTGGCAAGTAAACACGACCATTTTGTTTATTTACAAACTGCTGGACAACCAATGTTTCCTCATTGGAGAAAACCAAATTCGGCAGTTGACCACTTTCGGCCAAGCGAAGCAACTCTTTAGCTCTTTTGAGTCTATTTTCTTTCTGTTGCGGTGTAAGTTTTTGCACTTTTTGGAGTTTCAAAGGCTTTATTGTGATATGTTCAGCTCACGAGCCATTTTTTGGCCCCTGAGACGCGGGTTTCGATCAAGTCGCTTCTTTAGTTTTCGAACCATTTCTGCTGATGTCACATTAAAATGCTGGAGTGCTCTAACATAACATAGGGTATAAAAATCAGTAGGAACTTTAAGGAGGTTTTTTTAATGCCAAATATCCTAGGAGTAATATCCATTTTCTAATGCTAGTATTGAGAGCACTATCCTGGTTTCAATAGACATAAAGGCAGACGGAGGACGGATGTGGCTGAACCGTAATGGACTTTTATGCACAACAAGAATGTAAAGGTACTTTATTCTTTTTCCGACGAATTATTCAAAGTTCTGCCAACTAAATGGCACAGTTAGTATAACACTCTGCTTATTGTAGAAGGTATTGGATTCCAGTTTCCTTAATTGAAGCTGCAATACTCTGATGTTAAGAACATACATACAAATCTATAACAGAAGTAAAGGTTAAATGGTTTAGATCTTGACAAAACATGGTCAATAGCAAGAAAAATATTTGGTAAAACGTTGCCATTGTCATATTAATGACGCACAATGCTTTAGAAAATTTGGCTCTCACAACATCTCTCTCTCACTCTCTCTTACTTTTATCCAATCACCTACCTGTAAAATTCCAACACATTCAATTATTTAAAGAGAGCCAAACAATCTGTCTTCTCACTTCTTGCAATCGGTTGGTATGTATGCGAGCAAGTACTTGGCTGGTTGTTATATTTGGTTTGGTAATGTAATTAACACAAACAACACAAATGAGCAGCGGTGATTGAGTGTTATACTCTCTGTGCATATTCGCTCTCCTTCTTAACAACTGATAACGTCTTTCGTTTTCTTTCTGGTGAGACATAGGAAAAACATCGAATAACAACAAAGCCATTCAACCAAACACTCTCCGTCTGATTTGTGGTTAGTACGCGGTGAGAATTGAATGCAAGTAGATGTAATAACGGAAAAGATTTTAATACCACTTTGCCTTTTCATTTTTATTCTTAATTTGTGTTTTCATTTGCGAAAAATAAGCCAAAAAACGTTAGTAATTCATAATTTGAATTAAAACTTGTTGCTATAACTGCAAGCCCTGTCGGATCTGATTGTGTGCGTGTTTGTACTAAGGAAACAACAACAGTTGGAAGTGATCATAAATCGTAAAATAATCGGCCTGTTTATTCTGGCATGTGACTGACTGATTGTGATTAGCAAAAAATATAAATACGTTGCGGTTATTAAATAATAATTACATACACAACTATTGTTTTTGATTGCATCAAATAGCCAAGTGTAATTTACCATTTATTCTTCCAAGTGCATATTTCGCTAACAAACGCTTGCTTAACATACAGCAGTGAATACTTTTGACACCGACGCCAAACTCAATTTAAACGCATCACACCTCCTGTCTAACAATCACCCAACTAAAACACCAACAACATCAACTAACAAAACTAATTCACATAAGAAGAATCCAACAAACGCAGAGAAGAACTAGGAGAAGATTGGAAAGTGGAAAACAGGAAAGCATACAACAACAACACCAATACATATGGCTTCCTCCTTGAGGACGGTAAGTGTTCTTTTTTTCGTTTTATTTTTTTTGGGTTATTTTCCGTCAGCTCTGCCAGTTTGTAAGTTATCCAATGGCCTTTTAACACGTGTATTAACCTGTCATGGCTATATTGCCCTCCTATTTGCCGACTCATAAAATAAACAAAAACAACAAACATTGTTGTTTAACAAGTGGAATTGCAAGGATAGATAAGTAATTGTACTTTCTTATCAACGCACATACCGGGACAATTGATCTACTAATATGCGAATTAAAATGTGGAAATCATTGTTGTTTTTGTGCTGTGATTGTTTTTTTTTACACTAGACTACCTAACACCGTGCATGAATTTTGGAATTGATATCTAGCGAAAGTGAAATATTATTTGTTGCACAATTTGTTGACGTTCGACCTTTGCGTGGCTGGCTAGCCGACTGGCATGATCGAAGTATAGCTGAAAATATATAATTCTGTTTTTAAAAATGTTAAATGATTTGGAAAATATATTGATGGAAATTTTGGAAAAATTTAGGATATTGGCTGGATCATTAATTCGTAGTTTGAACTCTTTCACATAGATTGTTGTAATCTTGCAGATTTTTGTGAGAGATACTTACTGTTAACGACGTATGCGGGATGAGACCTCTGTGGCACACCTCCGAAATTGCTTCTACTCGAAATTGTACCCTTGAAATTTTCTTCAAGTTGTCAATAAAAGTCTAGGTTTTGGAACTAATTTGGTGCATCAGATTTTCAATGGATTCAAGTCTCCTTCTGCACCTAAATTTGGTATACACACTTCACAGTACCCACAAACCATCCCCGTGAAAATGGGAAATGCAAGTCTAGATTTTCAAGGTTTCAAGGAAAGGATGTACAAGTTACGATTCAAGAAAAGTTTTCCTGTTTCTTTGTAAATTTTAATGTGAAAGAGTTGTAAACAAAGGCTTGCTGAAATTGCAGATCGTTGTCATTAATTTAGTAAGCTTGTGTTATTATCACCATCAGACTACTTTTGTACAAGCAAATGAAACTATCAGCTTTTAGAGTACATGAACTAAGCAGTATATGACTGTCTGGATTTTCTGCTCTTGTGGGTTTCTCAATGAGAAGCTAAAACCATGATAAGTGCAACAGCAACATTGTATTCTGTAATATTAATCAGTTGTCTCAAAATAGCAACGTTGATGTTTAATATATATTTATACCCACAGCCATATATCTAGAGAGAGGTTATATATCATTTGATACGGCCAAAACATGCACCATCGAAATAACTATTTTAGATCGTAGGTCTCTTTGGACCAAATCCGTTTCAGGACATTTGGAGTCGATCTAGCGATTTTCGTCCGTCTGTTTGTCTGTCTGGCTGGTGCGCACGATAACTCTCGAAGGGAGTATCCGATTTGGTCCAAACTTAGTATATCGTAATATTATTATCAAACTTAGATCGAGTTCGGAGATGGACAATATCGGTCCACTCCCTTTGGTACCTCCACCACAAAAGGTCGAAATTTTCAAACAAAAAAAAAAAAAAAAAATTATTGCACCAAAAAAAAAGATAGTCCAATTTTACTCCAACTTTGCAAATTCTAGTATTTGCATCAGTGCTATGTCAGGTCCGAAAATGGTCAATATCGGTCCACATCATCAAGTACCTCCCCCACAAAGAGTCCATATTTTTGAACAATGTAAGAGTCCGATTATCTTCAAATTGAACACATCACATTATTTTTATTAACCCAAGGTCTGGTGTAAAAATGGGGCATATCGGTCCACTCCGGTCAAAATGTTGAATAACCATGAAGCTCATAAAACGCGAAATTAACATCCGATTCTATTCAGACTTGGTGCATCTCAATATTTCCATCAACACATGATATGCTATAAATATGGTAGAGATCGGACCATTTCTTCTGGTAGCTCCCCCACAAAGGTCGAAGTTTTGAATAAAAAAAAACGATTATAAATTCCGAAATAAGCATCCGCTTCTCTTCTTATTTCACACATCCGATTATTTATACTAAAATAAGATCTGCAGTGAAGATGGAATGTATCAGCCCACTCCATCTGGTACCTCACCTACAAAGGATCAACATTTTGAATAACAATGAAGCTCATAAAACGCGAAATTAATATCCGATTCCATTCAGACTTGGTAAATCACAATATATCCATCAATACAAGATCTGCTATAATGATGGTAGAAATCGGATCATTTCTTCTGGTACCTGGCCCACAATGGGTCAAAAAATTGTTTGTGGTTTAACTACGCATTCTGGGAATTATATTAGCCTTTCGAAGTATGTGTTTTGTAGTACATAGTATGAAGTATATTAGTGAATAGTTGTTCTTATCAGTTAACATTTCGAGGTTACTTTGTGTTATTTCTGTGTAATAAGGCCAAATCAAGCAGGAAGCTTCATGGAATTGATAATGAGTGGATGAGTGGTAATGGAAAAATAATTACTGCAATTATCTGTCCTTAAAATTTCAACAAGATTTCTTAAGCGGATTTCAAACTAATCAACTAAGAGAAAGAATGCGTGTAACTACAAAACATTATGAGAATAAGAAAAATTGTTACCTTATTTGCTATCTTTTTTTTATCGAAGTGAGAAAGGTCCTCATACACATTGGAATATTTCACGGTTTATATTTATTTATCTGTTCATCGTGATGTGACATTCATTTAGACGGTTTCTTATTTTTTGAATGACAAATTGGCTTTTAAAACACCTGGGGGATTTTTTTCTAATTAGTAAATTTTAATGAAACCACACACAGGCCAGCTCATTTAAATCATTTAAAAAGGTAGTGACGCAGCGGCAGGTAAAAAACTTTTTTCTAGTCGATGTTGTTGTTAATGACGTTACCAGATAACCAGAAAATGAACCCTAAGGAAAAAATGGAATTTACATAAACCAATCTTATTCCCATTGATCAATATCTGTTCAACTCGATTCAAAAAAAAAAAAGTCAGATGATAAGATTCTTTTTTAAATTTCGTGGTGTAATTTTTTGAATTTTTCTACATGGAAGATTTTGGTGATCAATGGAAAATTTTACGTTGCTATATCAGCATTGTGAGGCTTTCCATGAAACAAAAACAAGCTGTTTACTACAGGCCATAATTAAAAATACACATGCCCAGCATAAATACGCAGCCGATTATAGCATTTCAAATTAAACAGCTGCCAAAGTTCATAACAATCTTTGTACCCAACGAAATATTTGATATCAGGCATCGAAAGATTAGCGACGAAATATTTTGGGCATGATTTTAGAGTCATTTCATAATTGTGACTTCTTGATATGAGAAATAAAAATTCTTTAGCAAATCTCAATGAATTGAAATTCCAATTGAACTAGTTACGTTTGGTTTGCTGGGTAGAAAGGAAGTGTGAACTCTCTCCCAATGACGTATATAGAAATAATTACAGTAAAATCCGGATTACTCCAAATACTTGGTAAGAACATATGGATCTCTTGAATCATTTAACTTTGGAAGTTCATTTTGCCATGGTAATACGCATTAAAAATTAGTATTTTTCAGCACCTGAATGGCAATTTGGTTGAGCTTCTCGGTTGGTTTGGTTACGGTTTCGTTACACATTACTGGTCACGTCAATGACCTCTGCCTTAAAAAATACTGCTGATCCATAAAGGTGAATGAAACATTGCAAACAACACAACAAATTGAAAATACAAAAATAAATGAACCCCAAGAAACAATTTGCAAAAAATGTGCATGCCTTTGCTTATCTGTCTGAATTTCGTACTTGATTTAAGCTGTTTCAAAAGTACTTTGTACATATACATATTTAAATGTGAATCATTAAAGTTATCAGTAAATAACATTTCAATGAATTTCTCGTGACTTTCACCGCCAAAATTAACTTATAAAATCATGCAAATTTCGAATCGCTCAATATGAGTAGTTGTCAAGCCGATTTTTATGACTACTACCATAAAACGGATGATATTTTAAGTTTGTCATGCCGATTGCACCACCTTGAAATATTCCCTATTTACAGGAGAAATAAAAAAAAAAGTAAAATAGTATCAGTTAGTTTTTCCGAGAGATGTATACCCCAGCCTTGAGTTATGATTATTAAAACTGTTGCCCTTTAATGGAGGAGGTTCCGAAGCAGTTGGCCAATATTGACCAATTCGTATCTGACCTAAGACTGTTATAGATATTACAGCGTGCCAGATTTGGACTGTATTGGCTACTTCCCAATCTTTATATAAGATATATGCAAATTTTTAGAAAATGTGGAAATATGCCTGAGGTAGCAAATGTAGCGGACCGAAATATTCCATTTTCATACTTCATAAAAATATTGGTATGTGCAAAATTTGAAGGAAATCAAACATTCATTTCCAATTTTATGACAAATCATAAATTCCGATAAATTACATATTCATATCAGATTTGTGGCTTAGAGAAATTTTTAGATATAGTTAGTTGTAAAGAATAGCCGACTTGTTTCGCAAGTTATGACAGATATAAGCATTGGAAATTGTGACCCTTTGTGGGTGAGGTACCAGAAGGGGTTGGCAGAATTATATCATCTTCACAAAAGATCTTACATTAGCAAAAATATTTGGATGTGTGAAATTTGAACGTTTTTTTTTTTTCAAAATCTTGAACCACATATGTGGGAGGTACCAGAAGAAATGGATCGATCTTTACCATCTTTATAATAGATCTCGTATTGATGAAAATATTGGGATGTATCAAGTCTGAATGGAATCGGATGTTATTTTCGCGTTTTGTGAGATTTATGGTTACTTAAAATGTTGACCCATCTTCGCACCAGACCTTGGGTTAATAAAAAATATTTTGATGTGCGCAATTTGAAGAGAACCGGATGCTTATTTCGGGTTTTATGGTTGTTTCGGCTATTAACAATTTTGACTCTTTGTGGGTGAGGTACCAGAAGGAATGGTTCAATCTCTACCATATTTATAACAGATCTTGCATTGATGAAAATATCGAGATGTGCCAAGTCTGAATAGAATCGGATGTTAATTTCGTGTTTTATGAGTTTCATGAATATTCAAAACTTTGACCCTTTATGGGGGAAATAGCAGAAGAAGCCGACCGATGTTCACACCAGACCCTGGAATAATAAAAAGCATTGTGATGTGTGTAATTTAAAGGCAATCGGATTATTACATCACATTTTGCAAGAGTTATAATTATTCCAAATGTGGACCCTTTGTGGGGGAGATGGAGTGGAGCGAAATTGTCCATTTTCCACCTGATCTAGCACTGATGGAAATATTAGGATTTGAATTCGGAAAAAATCGGTTTATTATTTCTCTATCCGTGCAGCAAATAAGTTTCGATCTAAGTTTGACAATAATATTACGATTCACCAAGTTTGAATCAAATCGAATATTCCCTTCGAGAGTTGTCGTGCGCACCAGGCTGACAGACAGGCGGACGGACATCGCTAGATCGACACCAAATGTCCTGAAACGGATTTGATCCAAAGAGACTTAGGGTCTAAAACCGTTATTTCGAAGAGGCACGTTATGGCCGTATCAAATGATATATATCCTCTAGCCATATGGCTGAGGGTATGAAAATAGTTTGCATATATTTCATTTATGGTGGGAAGTTAAAACTTTTTTTTTAGCATTTTTGTAAAGTGTCATTTCACAGGTGTAAAATTTGTTGGGAAGGAAAGAGCGAATTATTTTCCATTAAATACACTTTTCATTTCCGTAAACCTTCCCTAAAAAAAGTACAAAACATTTTTGCAAGTCAATATTCTGCGACACCTTAAAAAATGCCTGTTTTGATAAGAAATGGAGCGTGGTCGGTAAAAACTCTCGAACATGTGTTCTCTCCAAAAGGTTCTTGATTTCATTTCTGTTTTATTGATATTGGCAGATATAATTTCGGTTTGTTCTTTGCGATTAACTTTCGCTTTTTCAAGTTCAACAAATTTCTTTCTTTCTACCTTCCTTCTTTTGATCAATAAACCGACGCATGAGAGTTTACAACAGAAATGAGCAAAGTAAACAAAAACAAGTATAAAGATTCCAAAAAAACGCAAACTTTGATTAAACAAAATGAGGGCAATAAACATATAATGACGTATTAGAGAGTGTATATGTATGAGGTATTTCCTATGTCTGGGCGATATGTGCTAAATGCCATGTAGCCAGATGCCAAGCGGTGGGAGTTCGCTCAATTAACAAAATGAAATATTTAAAAACTTTCAAGAGCTTATTTTGGCCATGGTGGTCTTTCGCTCTCTGAGAATGCTAATCTTATCGCCTTAAGATAATATGCATTCGTTACTAGGCACATTGGAACGTGCCTATTGAATGCCGGTCTCTCTCGCCGACTTTTCTCAATGAATGAATGAAGTTACATTGGAATTTTCCAGAGGTCTACGCACCATCAACACCTTACAACATGATCTCTTATCCATTGTCGGATTTACATACAGAAATACAGATATATACAAACAGACATACATTTGTTATGGTTTCTCTTTTGCTTAAGAAAACCTGCTAACAGTTTCGGTTTGGCAGTGCTCACTTGTCGGCTGTAGCTTCGAAAGAAAACAAGTCAATTGTATTTATCAAGGTCTAGTACTAAAATAAATACGTATTCCAAATATAAAACCATGCACGAAAAAATGCATTTAAATAACAAAATAAACAAAAGTACGTGGAAGGAAATTTTAACCGATGCCACGAAAAGGAAAATGATTATTGTGCCAACCAACGAATACGACTTTTTCAATGTAAGTTTATTCAGAAGTTAATGTGTTTTCGCACAATTTAAAAAAGCTTACCCCAAGGACGGTCATTGCATTTGCAATGTTTACAAATATAAATCAATTGGCGTTTATACCAAATAAATTTATAATCCAGAATTCGCTGTGAATTTCAAACCAAACTGTTGAAGCTGAAGACAATTTTTGCACAAATCCTTCGGTTTTTCTTGCACCGATTTTTTTAGTATTTGAAAATTTTAATATTTTATATAACTCTTCTTTTGTTTCAATGAATTGTTTGTTGTCACCAAACTTCGATTTGTTTAATTGTATTTGTCATCATAAAAATAAAACAAAGGTTTTGTTATGACAGACCGTATTTTATTGGCCTGTAAACAAGGTATTGTAAAGTTAGACGTATAATACAAATGATTAGAATACATTGTATGCTTGCAATAAAAGCAAATATTTAAAATATTGACAGATACTGATAATTTTTTTATGTTCGTAGTGGTAAATATAGGACGGAGGTTGATATAAGAAGGCATGAAACCGCCAAATTACAAAATAATCGTTTAAATTTGAGCTTAGATCAAATTCAGAGTTGAGTAATACTTACAGGGTGAGATTAAAAAACTGCAACAAAGTCAAATGCCATAATTTTTACATTTTTTTAATTAAGCAAAAAATGTCGGAAATAGTATCAAATTTTAGAATAGGATTAGATTTGTTCCAATTGGCCACCTTTGGCACGAATTCTGGCCTTCAAATGGCCAATGAAATCGTCACACGCTGCCCGAATGTTGGTCTGCGGAATTTAGGCCCATTCCCGGCGAAGCGCTTGCTTGAGTTGATCGATACTTTGGTATTTTTTAGTGCCAACCTTGCTTTTCAAAATACTCCAGACACAATAGTCCAACGGATTGGTATCTCGAGATTTTGATGGCCATTGTACGGTGGAAATGTAGCGAGCAACCTCATTTTGTAATCATTCTTAGATGGCGCGTGCTGAGTGCGATGGTTCTGAGTCCTGTTGGAATGTCCAAGGTCTGCGGCCAAAATGTTTGCGTGCCCAAGGCTTTAATACACCCTCCAGAATACCACGAGCTCATTTTTTTAATTTTTGCCGAATGGAATATTGCGATATGTTCAGCTCATGAGCCATTTTTCGGCCACTGCGAAGCGGGTTTCGATCAAGTCGCTTCTTTACTTTTCAAACCATTTCTGCTGATGTTGCTGTTTTCTTCTACCAGTATCAGGTAACGAGCGATGGTACGAAACACAAAAGATTTATTCATATTTAAATGCTAGCCAGACCTCAGATAGCAATCCGACAAATCATTGTGGATATGCGACCATTAAGGCTTAGCCAGGACAGCGTTCCTGTAGACTTATAGGAAACATCCCCGTCTGGTGAGGAAGAGGATATAGATACTTCGTTAACGCATGCTTCGACCTTGAGCTTTCCTTTGAAATGTCTATCCAATCTCCACTAAACGACAAAAAAAAACGCTCGTTGTCAAATGCTCAGAGTATATATCGGTCGGCAACTAACTGAAAGTTTCTTACTTCCATTAAAGAGCACCCACATTCTAGTATAGGTCAGGGAATACGCGATGATGATCAAATAATTGATATCAAAATTTCAAACACTTTTTAGTTTATTAAAAATAAATAAAAATATTGCTTAAGTGGGCGGAACTATCTGATCTGGCTGACATTTTATGTGTCGTATAATATATCTTTCTAACTTGGGACAAATAATTTATATCAAAAATTTAAACACTTTTTAATTTATTAACGAAGATTAAGCGAACATTTTTGTAATTACTTATTTATTCTAAAAACTAAAGAAGCAGCTAGCTTAAAAATTTTCTTCGAAAAATACCGTGAAACCGTTTTAAGGAGGCTAAGCGAAGACGTGGCTGTAGTACCCATTACGAATTTCAAATGCAAAATTTGAAACAATTCCGGTGAAAAATGTCGTTAAAATCATAAAAATACTGATTATCGGAAGTATCGTAATATGGGAGCTATATGAAGGTCCAGGTCTTCATGCATGCGCAATTTTTTCATAGGCTGTAGTACACATTTCGAATTTCAAATGCAAAATTTGAAACAATTCCGGTGAATAATGTCCCTAAAATCGTAAAAATATCAAATATCGGGGTGTACCGTTGTATGTTGGTTGTACGATATCGTAGACCTATATAGACAGGGTGTAAAGTGCTTAGAAAAACGTCTATTATGGATTTATAGACAATTCCATTAAAAAATGTTGGTAAAATAATCAAAATACCGAATATGGGGAGGTACCGTTATATGGTGGATGTGCGATATCGTGGAACTATATAGACAATACTTTTTCGGGGGGGTAAAGTACTCAGAAGAAAGAGTCCCTTTTGTGCAATTTCATTGAAAAATTTGTCTACCATCAAAATACCGATATTCGGTTTGATTCTAGCGTGATTACAACAAACGGATAGGGCTAGATTGTCTTAGAATTTTACGCTGATCAAGAATATATATACTTTGTTATGTCTAAAATAATTATTTTAATGAAGTTAATATACCCTCTATACTATGTATGGTGGAGGGTATAAAAATTTTTGAATTAATTATAAATTTACTGATTAATCTTTACACATTATTTCATACACCACATAACATCGTCTAAAAAATCATGTTTGATTTTGTACTTATGCGACATTTACAGCAGATGTTACGCATTATTTTTTTAACAGAGCCTCCTTCAACCCTTACTTTTGAAAAATTCACAATTTTTATTTCTGTATTTTGTAACGGCCTTTTCACGATCTTTCCAAGGTTCGTGACCTTAAATGTGCGTGATTTCTGACAGTCCTCGGTAGCACGTGCTGATTTTTCGTAATAAAAGGTGTATGTTCAGGACTTTTCATTTAGTCGACGTCAGAGTTTGGTGGTGCTCACTCTAATCTACAGAGATGTGTACATACATATGTATGTACGTATATTCTCACAACAATGTGTGTATGAATGCATTCATGGGTGAAAGTGGGTAGATCCTTCACTACAAATGAGAGGGCTTATATCTGATTGAACTCACCCCTAAGTTAGCCGTGAAATTACGTTATGTGCTACCTAATCAACCCTCTTTGCGTTGCATATTTATGGCAATATTTACACTGGTTTACAAAATATGCATCAATATTGTTTGTAGCTCTATTTATTTTTTATTTTCACATTCAAGCCAACATCGATTTTCTTTTATATCTTACCATATGAAATCTCCTCTTATATAAGACACCTAGATCTTCTTTAAGAGACATTAAGATCATTTGCATACATACATAGAAACGAAATATCCTATGTAGATATGAATAACATTTTCTTTTATATAACGGATATTAGATATTCCTATTCCAAAGCACCGAATGTAATTTAAGAGGCGTATTCCATAATTGCTGGTGGTAGTCTCATTAGCCACAAGTTGGAGATATTCCCATAAGTCATAAGTAATTACAGTATTCTGTTGTTTGTAGGACAGTGTTATTTGTTCCTTGTACTATGACCGTTAAATGAAACGGAAATTGGGGTGTAAAAAGGTATTTTTCTCCAACATTCTAGATGACATGCGCCAAAAATTGTTAATGGCAAATAACTGAAAATTGAGGAAATAAAGAGTGGTAGTCCATACAAAAAGAGGTACCGACAAAACCGGCAAAATTAAGTTTTTCCTCAAAAACTACATCTCTCCAAATACCCCAAGACTCTCTCTCTTTTGAGACTGAGAACATGTGTTCAATAAGTTAATTACATTGCAAGTGCATTGTCTGATTTTGACCTCCTTTTTTCTGTGCGGGTCTTCCCAATTGCATTTGCATGTTGTATTGTTAAATATATCGCGTGCCAAAGCGGATCAACTTTGCTGCCTTGGAAACTTGTGCGAAACTTTATCCACGAAACACCGGCCTACTTAATAGAGGATACAAGGTTTGGGAAAGGGAAATCAAATCATTTCCAATTCAAGTGGTGGGGAAAGCCAACCACACCCGGTCTGTTTTATTCGGCGCTCAGTGTCTGGCACGAAATAATTGTTACAAAATTCTATTTCGGGACACGTAATACTAGCCATCGATTTAAGACTTAGTTCACAAAAGTGCCTTGTCGAAATCATTTGTCCTCAAACACAGCCACTAAACACAGTTCGTTCCTTAGTTCCAAAGCTTATTAACATTAATAGTGCGTTCACTTAACACTACAACCATTCGTTATACAAATCAAAAAAAAAAATCAATATCCAAATTAAAAACAAAATCTGTGATATTCCAAAACATAACAACGTAAAATATAATCAATAATTCGCAAATCGGAAAATGAAACAACAAAACGTCTCGCGAAAAATTGGCAAAAAACCAATATCTCATGAAAAGGTGTACCAATTGTTCGGACCGCAAGTATGCAGCAGCATTAGTTTGCACCCAGATGCTAAAAGAAAAATTCAACTAATTATATTTTTATCATTTTCTTTATGCCTAGGCCTCTTTTGAGGAGATACGTCAAGCTGCAGCCCGCATATGTCGTGATTATTTAAATGGCCGTTGGAAGGAAGTACCCACCGAGCAGTTGATAGTCAAACGTATTAGGTAAGTTGTGTTTTTTAATTGCCAAAATGACGTCACTAGTTTAACATGTGTCGAAACTCTTTATATTCATTCATACAGCGGAGGACTTTCGAATTTCTTGTATTACGTAAGTTTGCCACAAGATTGCGGTGCTACCACCACCAGCAATGAAGTCAACGATTCCGGGGCATCAACATCATTGATGTCGACATTGCCACAATCAGATAATGACGAAAATAGAAATGAACCAGATTTCAATGACCTCCTTTCGGCCGGCGATTGCAATGGCAACAAACGTAAACGTTATGACAGTTCATCGTCCACATTGGCCTCAGCTTTTAGACAAAAGGAACCGAAAGAGGTAAGTGTAAGAAGGCAGAAAAGGCACTGCAAAATGTGTACGTTTTGGGCCCTATGTGAAAGAATTTTTTTGAAAACTATTTCGATAACATTTTTTCATTAAAAGTCTTTCGTTAGCACATGTAGTTTTTGTTAAAGCAACTGATTGCCTTTAAGCTCTCATGCGATTGTAGACTTCGTTTAGGAGAGACTCCTTCCAGCTCATCTATAATGTCTCCCATTAGCTCGTGTATTACGACTTCCGTTAACTTATCCAAATATGCGACTCTCTTCAGCCTGTATTTTGGTCGTCTATTACGACTTCCATTAACTCGTCCATGAGCTCGCATAGAACAACTCACTTCATCTCCTTTACAGCGACTCTCTTTAGGTCATTTATAGCGACTTTCCTTCTGCTCGCCCATAACAACTCTTCAATCTGTCCATTATGTGGCTTTTTGGTCGTGTATCAATACTACTGTATATTTTGGCCATCTTTGCAACTTTCTAAGCTCTCGTGCGGCTGTAAACTCCCTTCAGCGCATCTATAAGAACACTTTCTGATTACCTCTAAGCTTTCATGTGATTGTAGACTTCGTTCAGGACACACATAACGGCTCCCTTCAGCTCGTTTATAACGTCTCCTCTCACCTCGTCAATGACAACTCCCTTCAAACCTCCCATTATGTGTCTGTTTTGTTCGTCTCAACGTCTCTCTTCAGCCTGTATTTTGGTCGTCTATTACGACTTCCGTTAATTCGTCCAAATATGCTGCTAAAGCTCCCATAGAACCACTCTCTTCAGCTCCTCTATAGCAAACCTCTTTAGATCATTTCTAACGACTTTCCTTCAGCTCGTCTATAAGGACTCTCTTCAACCTGTCCATAATGTGCCTTTTTGGCCGTCTATAAATACTCCATTCAACTTTTCCATAACGTGTGCCTTTTGGTCCTCTTTACGACTTCATCTCTAAGCTCTCATGCGATTGTCAACTTCTATCAGCGCATCTATAAGGAAACCTTTAGGTCGTACATAACTACTCCCATAATCTATAACGTCTATATGGACTCCTGTCCATAACGGGCCTCTCTTGGACTCCCTTCAGATCGTTTATAACCTTTAGATCTCCTTCACAGCGTTTATAACGATCACTTCAACTTGTCCACAACGGGTTCTCTTGGTCGTCTCTTACGACTTCCTTCAACTCGCCCATAATATGCTACTTAAGCTCGCCTAGAAGAAAAAAGACTCTTTAGTCTTTAAGACCACTTTATTCGTCTATAAATATTATTTTCCAACCCTTTAAACATTTATTTATTCCTCTCAGCTTATCTAGACACATATAAATACAATCTTCATGTCGTCTATTGTATTCAATTGTATTCACATCGTCTATATAAAAACTGCTTAGATCAACCTTCAGAGAGTATATAAGGACTCTTTTTTCATCCCCTCCCAATATTACTTTAGATAAATTCCATTTTCATTTGAGTTTAATATTCGCATTTTTAAATACATAGCTTAAAGTCCTTCTCTCCTCTTCCAATAATGATTTTTACAATTTCAGGTACTTTTACGCATCTATGGCCAATCCCATGGCGAAGATGCTTTGGAACAGATGATAACAGAGTCGGTGGTCTTCGCGTTACTAAGTGAACGTCATTTTGGACCACGTTTATATGGTATTTTCCCCGGTGGCCGCCTTGAACAATACATTCCTGCCAGAGCATTATTAACCTCAGAGTTAGCCATACCAGACATATCAATGAAAATTGCTGAAAAAATGGCTGAAATTCACACCTTAAATATTCCTATGTCTAAGGAACCCGACTGGCTGTGGAATTGTATGGAACGTTGGCAACGCTATTTACCCGACATACTTAAACCAAATTCCAAATGGCCAGATCAGGAGGCTGTCAGTTTTATGCGTGGTATTGATTATGACAAGGAGGTCCTATGGTTGAAGGGAGTTATTAATATGCATAAATTTCCCGTCTTATTTTGTCACAATGACATGCAAGAGGGAAATATCCTTATGAAAACCATAACAAATGATGAATCAGAGTGAGTATTTTGAAGGAAAATGTTATTTAAATATCAAATATTAAAACGGTTGTTTTTCAGTGGCACGGTGGACGTGGCGTTGGAAAATATTTCCATGAGTAGCGAGGATGCCACTATAGAGACTGGGTATGTACGATAAATGGTCTAAAAAAATTATCCATTTGCAAAATCAAAACTTTCTCGTGGATTTCAAAGTTGTAGATGTATAAATCCCATAATTTCTTTCTATTATCATATTCTAGATCTAAGAAAGCATCTGCTGATTTGGATTCCTCTGGCGATTCGGCCATTGACAATGCTAATGGCTGTACCATACCCGATTTAAAAATTATTGATTTCGAATATTGCGCCTACAATTATCGTGGATTCGATTTGGCCAATCATTTCTTGGAGTGGACCTTCAATTATAGCCGTTCTGATTTTCCATTTTATTATTACCACAGTGAAAATTATCCCACAAAAGAGCAAAGAGATCAATTTATAAGAACATATCTTAAGAAATTTAATGACAAAGAAGACGAATGGGAACCCACACAGAAGGAGATCGACGATGTTGATGGGGAAGTGACAGTATTTCGTATGATGTCTCATCTGTTTTGGAGTTTATGGTCTTTGATGAATGTTACATCAAATATTGAGTTTGGGTATTGGGTGAGTAAACACTTTTCTAAAAGAAATAGTTCATTTATAATTCTGTTCTTCATTTCTAGGACTATGCGGTTTGCAGAATTAAAGAGTATCTCCATCTCAAACAGGCCTATATTACGGATCACATGATGACTGTTTAGAAATGAAACGGACCATGAGTACTTACCCAAACTTTTTTGGTCAATTTTAAAAATTGAACTGAGCGAATTTCAAGACAGGTTATATACAACTAATTTTATAATCTAGGATTTATATAACGATAAGATGTACTGTTAACGAAGATGCAAAACAATGAGCACCATCAGCCGTGTTGGGCTGTTTGGTTGCCGTTAGTAATTAGGCAAGATGAAAGTGTTCGTTTTGTAAAATGTTTTAAGACTATTTCTAAATAGTGCTGTGATGGTTTTTTTACTTAAATAATTGCGCCGATTTATCCTTATACTGATATATATTATAAAATAGCAGATTCAATTTGTATTTCCTTAAATATTGTTCTCAGATTCCTTTGTTTTTCCTTGATGCACCCAACGTTATTGTCAAGTGTCAAACATTTTGTTATATTTGACATTTATTATGTATTTTTCTTATCGTTTTTCATTATCACTTTGAATGTTACTTTTCTTGATCTATATACGCGTATCTTATACACCACATTTTTTCTAGATTAAGTTTCAATATTAAAATAAATCACCATAATAACAGGAATGTGTGGAGAGTGTTTAACGAACAAAATCCATGTGTCCTTTTTAATAAATGGTTAATAAAGAATAACTGCGTTTCTCTTACTAGTGATTTTTTTCTTACTGTTTTGTACCCTTTTATAACATAAACTATTTTTTATTTTAATTAGAATCGAGCTAATGAATACATTTTGAAATATTATTTACAATCCATATTACCCTATTTGCAATTTTTTATACCCTCCACCATACATGGTATGGAGGGTATATTAAGTTCGTCTTTCCGTTGGTAACTTATCGAAATAATAATTTTAGACATAACAAATTATAAATATTTTTGATCAGCGTAAAATTCTAAGACGATTTAGACCTGTCCGTCTGTTGTAATCACGCTAGAGTCAAAATGAATAAAGATAGGAAGCTAAAATTTTGCAAAGATCAGTCTTTTGCCTGCAGGCAGGTTAAGTTCGAAGATAGCCTATATCGGTTCACGATATCGTAGAGCCCCCATATAACGGTACCTCCGATATTCGTTTTTGATGACTGTAGCCAAATTTTTCAATCCACAAAAGGGGTTACTTCTGACCACTTACAGTGGGTAAAAGTATTGTATATATATGTCCACGATATAGTATATACCCCACATAACGGTACCTCCCTATATTCGCTATTTTGCTGATCTTTGCTTCATTTTTCAATGGAATTGTCTAAAAATCCAAAGAAGTTCTTTCTTAGCACTTTACCCCTTGGAAGAGAAATGTCTACATAGGTCTACGATATCGTGTAACCCACATAAAACGGTACCCTACCGACTTGCGATATTTTTTACGATTTTAGGATTTATATCATTCATCCGAGTTGTTTCAACTTTCGTATTTAGAATTCGTAATGTGGGTACTATGGTACCATGGTACAATGAAGAGAAGGTAGGCCAACTTTGAAAGAATTGCAAGTATAGAGGTCTACCTGTTTGGCTTGTAATGCCAGAATTAGTATCAAAACGATAAAAAATCAAACAACTTGTTGCATTTATTTTAAATAAATAATTGAAAACCGCGATAACTGAATAAAAGGTCAACACTTCTTTTCAAAATCATGTACTATATATCTCTAAAGAATTATTTCGCTACAAAAACTCTAGATTTTGTCGATGCATACGTTGAAATAAACATTTTGAAAACACCCGAATTTGAATATTTTTTGAAAAATTTTTTGTTATTGAAAGGAAAACACATACATAAACAAATAAAGATGACATATTAAGCCAAGAAAATAAAAAAATTGAAATCATATGGTATCATAGCCCTACCTTGATATCATTGTACCATGATAGGTACTACAGCCTGTGACAGAAAATTGTCTTTGCAAGTTCAGGTCTTCGTATGGCCCCGATATAACGGTACCTCGCTATATTCGGTATTTTGATGACTTAAGCTACATTGTTAATCGATTTTTTTTTCAAGTTTCGTGAATATTGTAATGGCTTAAGGCAAAAGTTGTCTATGCAGGTTCACATGTTCGTATAGACACCAATATAACGGCTACAATCGTATTTTTAAGATTTTAACAAAATTTTTAACGGATTTTATTTTTTGAAAATTTCCTAATTCGTTCCAAATTGTGAAGTGTGTTCAAAGTTCGATCCAGCCGAACTTACTGCTTTTTTGCTTGTTATTATATAATATCAAATAATGTTAACGTTTTGTAAATCTTAGACTAGTAAAAACAGAGAGTGTTTCATTTGGGGCTTTTATTAAATAATTGAACATACATTCTATCTTCAGGGAATCATTTGATGACGCTACCCCCACTGTACCCTCCTCCAAATTTATCCCATTTAAGCAATTTATGCAAGTCTTCCATGACATGGGTTCTTGTTTTATGACACATTTTCATAGAACAAGAATCGCACCACATGTCTTTATTTCAAGTCGGCCTAAAAAATTGAAACAATTGGTGTCTTTCCGTAATCCTTTAACGACAAATCTACACTTTTCAGATATAATTCATAACATTTTAGTTGTCATTTAACAAACATTTCCATTTCATTAATAATTCAAAAAGAGAGAAATTTGAAATCCACTCTTGTAGAACTACTCGACCCAGGAAATACGGAAAAAATTCTTAGAAGTTAGTCACCCGTCACTTTTCCTAGTTTTCTCTAAAAGTTTTAATACTCTTTAAGGTAAACAAAATGGTTTCTAGTAAAAAGTCGAAAAAGTAGTTGTTCTTGAACGTTCTGGAACGGAGCTAATGTAACTTATGTTGTTACATATTAAAGCTCCATCTATTGTACTTTTTGTGTTTGAGATATTCCTAAAAATGCGAATTAAGCTGGGACATGAACATGGTTTGTGGCTTGGGATGGTGTGTTTAGTGTTTTTTAATAAACGTAATGTTATAGAAACATGTAAGAAACTAGTTGCAAAATAAATAGATAGAGGACGTATTTTTTGATTATGGCGATTCTGTTTATTTCTTAAGGAATATTAGATTGTAATCTTTTGACAGAGATTCTTAGGTAGTTCTTTTGTTATCCATGGAAGACCAGTGGGAGGTCGTTTATTTAATGGAGATCGATGGAGGTTATTCTACCTATCGAAGTACCGTTCTATTTTTGGTTAGACATGTGAAAATGATTTTCTTTATACAGAAGATCTTCCTTACCTAATAGATCTGTGGAAGTTTTTCTATTAAAAAGTTCTGTGGATGATATTTTGTCTTCTGTTTTTAGAAGAAAAGTGGTGGATTTTCGTCTTGAGAAGGCCTGATTTGCATTTTAATACAGGGAAATCTTGTGGAAGTTCTTTCATTTAAGAAGATATTTAAAAAGTTCCCAGCTATAACAGGCCTACGGAAGGTCTTCGATTTTTAGGAGACTTGAAAAATGGTTCCCACCCTTATAACTTTCAAGATTCCCTCATCCATTTTAATATTAACATACAGGGTTGAGATAAAAAACTGCAACAAAGTCAAACGCCATAATTTTTACATTTTTAAAATTTTTTTGAATGGAAGCAAAAATGTCGGAAATTCCATCAAATTTTAGAATAAGTTAATATTTGTTCGAATTGGTCATCTTTGGCACGAATTATGGCCTTCAAACGGTCAATGAAACCGTCACACGCTGCCCAAATGTTGCTCTGCGGTATTTTGGCCCATTCCCGGCGAAGCGCTTGCTTGAGGTGATCGACATTTTTGTATTTTTTAGTGCCAATCTTGCTTTACAAAATAGTCCAGACACAATATACCAACGGATTGGTATCCGGAGATTTTGGTGGCCATTGTGCGTTGGAAATGCAGCTAGGAATCTCATTTTGTAACCATTCTTGGGTGGCTCGTGTTGAGTTCGATGGTGCTGAGTCCTGTTGGAATGTCCTGCGGCCAAAATGTTTGCGTGCCCAAGGCTTTAATACACCCTCAAGAATATTATCGCGATAATATTCGTCATTTATTCTGATGCCACGGTCGATAAATACGAGCGGAGAGCGACCATCGGCAGTTATGGCGGCCCACACCATCACCATGACCGACGCTTGAGTTCTGGTGGAAAAACCGATGGTGCACATTTTCAGCTGACCTCTTTGGCAAGTAAACATTTTTTAATTTTGTTTGTTTACAAGCTGTTGGACAACGAAGGTTTTCTCATCGGAGAAAACCAAATTCGGCAGTTCAAAGTTTACCACTTTCGGTGTAAGTTTTTGCACTTTTTGGAATTTCAATGGCTCTACCCCGAGTTCATTTTTCAACATTTGCCGAGTGGAATATTGGGATATGTTCAGCTCACGAGCCACTTTTCGGCCACTGCGACGCGGGTTTCGATCAAGTCGCTTCTTTACTTTTCAAACCATTTCTGCTGAAGTTGCTGTTTTCTTCCGTCCAATTCCTTGAAGCTACGCTACGAGTATCACGGTATTCTGCCGGTGGGCAGGTCCCCATATAACGGTACCTCCCTTTATTCAGTATTTTAATGATATTAGCGACATTATTAACGGAATTGTTTCAAATTTTGTATTTGATGTTCGAAATCGGTACCACAGCCTATGGCAGAAAATCAGCGGTTTTCATTAAAGCATTATTATTTTTCGCCGATTTTTTTTTTTAATTTTCCAAGTTTCTTAAAAATGGTTGAGGATATTAAAAGTTCTCTCCATATCTTCAGCTGCAACAAAAATCCCTTTGTCATGGTTTTATTGCATACACGCTTAGCTGAGGCGTGCAAAGCTTCCAAGATTGTTAAGACTTTGCCATAAGAGTTTTTTCGGATCATTTATTTTACAACAATTCCATTGCGTTTAGTCAAAGTGTCCAACGCCAACTATATTTAATGTCACTTCAGTGACGATGCCGATGCAGAAAGTTTATCTTCATCTACAATTGCCATAAATGTCATAATTTTTATTATTCTTCGTCTTCTTCTATTTTTCAGTTTTATGCGTTCGCGCTACACAAAGTTTATTTTATTGCAATTCGAAGCCATTCTGGCTGACTGGCGGCTGGCTGGTTAGATTGCTTTCTTTGGTGGCTTGGATTGTTGAAGTTTTATTAAAAATTGCGAAAAATTGTTTCTTGGCATGGATGAAATAACAAATGATTGCCATTTTACATAAATACAGACAATAGATTTGTATACACATTGTAAATTTAACGCTTTTCAGATTAGATGACAGCCAGCGAGAGAGAGAGAAGGATATGTATGGAACTATTTACTTGTCAAGTGGATTTGTTGAGTTACAGTTGGTGAGAAAAGTGTAACGAATAATTTTTGAAAAACGAAGTATGATTGGAATCGCCCAAGGGGATTTAGGTTTTCCTTAGCTACTTCAGCAATTCCATAAAATACAAAGAAGTATTGAAAGTAGTCTTTTTATCCACCGAGCGGATTATTGAAAATATAATTCTCATTACATCCCCTCAATCAACACTTAACGCACAATTAAAAGAAAAGAGCGTATTTTGCACTTCCCCCCTACTTTTACAATTCACACAACGTGTTTGTTGTCATATTCAAATAAAGCTGAACTAACTAATGAAAGTTTTTCCACAACAACAACAACTATACCACAACAAGGGAAACATTCCAAGTCAGGGAACGAAAAGGAGAACTGATAATACTAAAACAGCCGAGATTTACCCCAACATTCGTCCAAAGAAGTAGAAGCAGAAAAGTTACAAATATTTAACGCAACTTAAACATCAGCAGCAACAAAAACTTTGCAGTTCGTTAAGAAGTTTATTACAGCTCCTCCAAAGAAAGTGAAGATGAAATTATGCACGAACATGAAATGGTGTCAGCGTAAAGTATTCACAACTAGAATTGTTAGGCAGCTGGTGGAGGAAGCTTTGGAGTAGCCATGAACGGTGATAAAAAATTATCCCCATAAACTTGAGGATTAGTGATATTATATAAATATTGTTCAATAATTTGTTAAATATTTTATGGACGAATGAATATAAATGCCAATGAATTTATTTTGAAGGCATCAAAGGGAGTTTTTGCGGGGGAAAGATGAATGAGTTATTCCAGGAAAAGTGGGATCTAATTTTTTATATTTTAATTTTTTCAAGATACCTTTAAAAACAATATTTTTGATAAAAAAAATATGCGCAGTTCTGAACTAGATGCTTGCTAAGCCGTTGCTGTACACAGAAGTTTAAGATCGAGTCGAATTTTAATAGAGGTGACTGCTCTCTCTTGCTTTTTACTTGGCCTAAACTACATTCGTGATTTTTTAGGAAAATGTTTTGTAAAGTTTTATAATATTTTTTTTTCAAGGACTATAGAAACTTATAAAAAATACGAGGTAAAATAATTTTATTTAGTTGTTTCCTTTTTTTTCTCTTTATTTTACCCAATATTTCAATTTTCATCAACAGTTATCTTCAGGAATATAAGCTTATTTTAGAGGAAAACGTCTACTCTAATTAAACGTCAACGTCGAATATTTGGAATATTTTTTCTAGGGAATATCAAACTTTTAAAATTTGATTTTTGGAACACTTTATCTGTGGACTTTCAGATCTATTAACGAGGATTTCGAAATAATTTTTCCGAAAGCTTTAAGATCTATAAATCTGGATTTTTTTTAGAACTTTTTTCCAAGGATTTTAAGATTTATAAACGCGGATTTTTATACAAATTTTCTTCCAAGGACTTTCAAATCCATAAACGTGGATCCTTGTATCAATTTATAAAGTGGATGAACGTGGATTTTTATATATATTTTTTCCAAGGACTTTCAGATCTATAAACGTGGATTTTTATGTAATTTTTTTACAAGAACTTTCAGATCTATAAACTTGAATTTTTATATAATATTTCCAAGGACTTTCGTGGATTTTTATATAATTTTTTCCAAGGACTTTCAAATCTATAAACATGGATTTTTATATAATTCTTTTCCAAGGACTTTCTGATCTCTGAACGTGGATTTTTATATAATTCTTTTCCATGGACTTTCTGATCTATGAACGTGGATTTTTATATAGTTTTTCTTCCAAGGACTTTCAGATCTATAAACGTGGATTTTTATATAGTTTTTCTTCCAAGGACTTTCAGATCTATAAACGTGGATTTTTATATAGTTTTTCTTCCAAGGACTTTCAGATCTATAAACGTGGATTTTTATATAATTGTATTTAAATGACTTTCAGATCGTATTTTGTTGTTGCAAAATGGTCAGGCTTATCCCTTTATTGTTGTTTTTATAAAAACAACGTTTGTTTATTAGTGGAGAACGATGGTAATGTTTACCAGGGGGTAAGGCAGGGAATACCTAGGTTTCGGAAAGAGCCACCTATCCTCATCAGTTCCCTTGTTTTTGTCTGGGATATTCTCCCCAGAAGTTATTTTAAAAATAACTTCTATGACAAAAAACATTTTTTACCCAAGTGACGAGATTGTAAGCTCAATAGAAGAGGAACCAAAGAATTATATAAAACTTAAATTCTTTTGGAAAGTCTTCTAAATCTTACAACCGCACTTATAAACATTTTCATCTTTCTCCACTTGTTATGCTTTCGTTCAACCTGAACGAAGTAGCATAACCATGTAAGTTGGTTTTGTCTGTTACAACAAAAACCCCTTCGTCGACCGTGCCTTGTCTATAAATAGAACAGTGTTTCTTGTTTCTTTAGACTTTCAGATCTATAAACATGGTTTTTTATATAATTTTTTTCCAAGGACATTCAGATCTATAAACGTAGATTTTTATATAGTTTTTCTTCCAAGGACTTTCATAAATACATAATTTTTAAATTTTCTTGAATGAAAGCAAAAATGTCTTAAATTATGGCCTTCAAACGACCAATGAAACCGTCACACGAATATTGCTCTGCGGTATTTTGATCGACACTAGGGCATTTTTTAGTGCCAACCTTGCTTTCCTAAATCCTCCAGACACAATAGTCCAATGGATTGGTATCGGGAGGTTTTGGTGGCTATTGTGTGCTGGAAATGAAGCGATCTGGAAATGAAGCGATCATTTTTTTGTTTACTAACTGCTGGACAACGAATGGTTTTTTCATCAGAGAAAACCAAATTCGGCAGTTCCCCACTTTCGGCCAAGCGAAGCAACTCCTTAGCTCTTTTGAGTCTATTTTCTTTCTGTTGCGGTGTAAGTTCTTGCACTTTTTGGAATTTCAATGGCTTTACATTACATGGCTCATTTTTCAGTATTTGCCGAATGGAATATTGCCATTTTTCGGCGACTGCGACGCGGGTTTCGATCAAGTCGCTTCTTTACTTTTCGAACCACTTCTGCTGATGTTGCTGCTTTCTTCTGTCCACTTCCTTGGCGTCGGGAAAATTTATGGAAAATTCTCACCAAAATGCTTTTCTACGCTTGTTAACAATAGAATGAGCTGTCACTGGAATAATTTTAACAGGTGTGGAACGAGTGGCTTAGAAATGACAGCAGTCTGAAGTTGGTTGCAGTTTTTTCATCTCACCCTGTATTGTTTCCAAGTATTTTCGGATCCATAAACGTGGATTCTTATACAATTTCTCTTTCAATCTATAATCGTGTATTTTTATACATATATCTTAAGAACTTTCCGAACTTATGAACTTTTCCGGATTCATATGAAATTGTATTTCAAGGACTTTGAGATCCACTAGCGTGGATTTTTATATAATTTCTTTTGAATTTACAAACTTGAATTTTCAAAAAATTGTTCTCAATCTATAGACGTTTTCTTCAACCTATAAATGTGACTTTTTATATATATATTTTTTTCAAGTATTTCCAGAGGAACAAAATGTTTCTACAGCTTCCCCGCTCTATCCTCACTTTCTTCCCTGAGTGTAAATGAAATATATAGAATTGTATTAATGCCATGCCACCAACTGACCAGCAGCAACTGACAAAAGTTCAATAAACTTTTAATGGCTTTCAGCAATGTCCCTAATAGAATTTTTAGCTTTTGGCTTTGTATCAATTTTTTGCTTTTGCTCTGAGAATTTAGTTTAATACACAATAATAAATAATCACATAATCATAGAAACCCCCTTACCACCACCCAACTGTCCCCTCTCCCCATCAACATCCTCTTTGTCCCTCCTAAGATATCCTTTACAAATGAAGAAAAAAAAAACACCCAAATCTCCACATAACAAAGTATGTGCTGCGAATAGACGCCCCAATGTCTGTGTGTGTGGAACAAAAATTATACGCAAAGCTATTCACTGACTGACTACAGCTTGTTGTCGTCGTCGTTGTTGTTGCTGCTGCTGTTGGTGGTAGCATGTTTGCTACATAGATGAAATGTTGTTCATTATCCTTTTGTCAGAGAGTTGAGAGTTGCGTTCGCATCTTTTTTTTTTTGTTTTGTCGTTGTTGTTGCTGTTGTCATTTGTCCTGTTGCCCCTATTGCCATGTCATTGGCGTTGGCTTGGCATTACAGCAGAATGCTCCAGCAAATCCAAGCTATAGCCAAAATGGAGACATTTACATGAGTCCAGTTTGACTTTTGGATGACTGTGTCAAAAATTATGTGACACATGCATTAATTTCAAATACAAGAATTATAACTACGAAATTGGCATTCGCACAAATACGCACGCACACAAAGATACAAACACGCGCGCATGGTGGGACATAAAGTTGTTATAAGCAAGTGTCATTTTTTGTTGTATCGACAGATTTGAAGGGGAATTTGCAATTATATTTTTTGTAGAGAAATATTACGCAAGTATCAAGTAATTTTTTTAGAATATCTAAAATTATCTATTGGGTCTTAGGACATCGCAAAAGCAAGGCAAATCTTTAAGAATGACTATTAAATATCGAGAATAACAAAATATTGTCAAGGACTTTCAGATCTTTAAAAGTGGTTTCTTTATTTTTCTCAAGGAATTTCAAATATATAATTGTGGATATTACTTTATTCCGAGGTCTTTCCGATCGTGATCAATAATTCTTTTCCAAGAGCTTTTAGATCTTTAAACGTGCAATTTTTTCAAATGGAATGGATCTGACGATGACCGTGCGTCTGTGGAAATCACTCTAGCATCTGAACGAATTTAAGTAGGTTGATAATTTACTCAAATGTGTGTTTCGTATGCAGGACTTTTGGTATTGGGAATGGGAAATATAGGTCCACGTTTAGGTATAGCCCCATATAACTTTACCTCCCTATCGTATTTTTATGATTTTAGCGACTTTTTTATTTGGAATTGTTTCAAATTTCGTAATAATAATTCGTAAGGAGTACTACAGCCTGTGATGGAAAATTGGCTATGCAGGTCCAAGCCTTTATATAGTCCCCATATAAAGGTACCTCGCTATATTCGGTATTTTGATGATTTTGTTTCAAATTTTTTCAAAATTATTTATTCCAAGTTTTGTAATTAAAGTTCCTAATAGGAACTTCAGTCCATGACAGAAATTTGTCTATGCAGGCCCAGGTCTGCGCATAGACCCCATATAATAGTACCTCCCTATATTCGGTATTCTGCTGATTTTAACCACATTATTCACCGAAATTGTTTTACATTTCGTATTTGATGTTTGGAGACGGTACCACAACCTATGAAAAAAATTACTTATGCAGGTCCACGTCTTCGTATAGACCCCATATAACGGTTCGTCCCCACATTCGGTATTTTGATCATTTTTGTGAGATTTTTCACCAGCATTTCTAATTGGAAGTTCTTGATGGGTACAATGCAGAAAATTTTCTTTGCAAGTCCAGGACTTCGTATAGCCCCCATATTCAGTATTTTGCTGATTTCAGCGACATTATTCACCAGAATAGTTTCAAATTTTGTATTTGAAGTTCCTAATTGGTACTACAGAGTATAAAAAAAATTGTCTATGCATGTCTAGGACTTCGTGTAACCCCCAAATATTGGTATCTACCTATATTCGGTATTTTGATATTTTTGCGAAGTTATTCACCATCATTCTTTTGTTTCGTATTTGAATATTGTAAATGGCCGATGACAAAATTTGTCTATGCAGGTCCACGCCTTCGTATAGTTTTATTTTCCTTATTTTTATGATTTTAACAGTATTTTTCAACTAATTTTATTTATTTATTCTTTTTTGTTTTTTGAAAATTTCCAAATTTCTTTCCAAACGGTGGAGGGTATTCAAACTTCTGCCCGCCCGAACTTACTGCTTTATTACTTGCTTTTACACTAGATCTTACCATGAAATAAATCGAGGATCGATTTAACACTTTTGCAAGAAGTTATAATGTGACCGTTTCGTTCAGGTTACAGCTGTTTCTACCTAAACTAATATCTACCCAACTTCACTTTACTTTTTACTTCGTCGATGTATTTTTCTACAGTTACGGGCAGATATAATTCTCATTTACTTTGTAATACGGCTCACCGAAGTCGTCGAATACCAGCCGACAAAGTACGTAGTGAAAGTCGTGTGGCTCGCCGGTAGTCTTGGTAACTAGTACTAGTTTGCGACAATTCAATCAGCTATTAGCAAGCTCCAAGCTCTTAGCAGGCTCCAAGCTCTTAGCCAGCTCCAAAACCTTAGCAATGTTCAAGCTCTTAGCCAGCTCCAAGCTCTTAGCCTGCTTAATGCCCTCCCTCTAACCAATCTATTCTCAGGTAGCACCCGAATACCCTCAAGCCGAGTCACTTGTACGAACACCTCCGAGCCATCTGAAATTCGAAGACTTCAGGGCCAAATCTCAACCAAAGATTTGAGATTCGAACCAGCAATCCGACATTCATATACCAAATCCACATCGTGCCGAATCCATCAAAACTATAATCAAAGCAGCGCCGACAGTCACATGCACTCGATCTCAGCAACCCGATTACCGTCGTGCCGAAGTGAAAAACCAAATACAACAACGTGATCTCCTTCTAGCCGAAACCAGCCACGTCGATTCTACAATAGTATATAAAATTTCCCACACAAAGTATTCGTACCAATAACCTAAAATCACAATGAATACAGAAATTATAACATCTCGTGATTTTCTTTTACTTAAGGTTTGTGGGTCCTTAGGTCAACCCTGGCATCGACTGACTTTACTTCAGCCTAAGACAAAACCACTCGGTATAAAGTGATCTACGCCTTAAGGATCTAGGTAGTCTTTGGGATCTTATAGCGAATTTCATGAAGAATATTTTTGTCTTTGAATTCATCCATCCAAAATAATGGTTTGAAGGAGAATTTTACATAAACTCAAGTGAAGTGGAGCATTAACCCTAAAATATTTAAAATATTTAGGAATTTCGGGCGTTTAGCTAAAAATTTGGCTTCTAATATCTTTTAATGCCTAAAATACAATTTTATGACAAATTTGTAGAATATTCTGAATCGCTAGGTTCCCATTTAAAATGAGTTTTTAACGAAATGTTGAAAAAAAAAACTTAAAAACAGCTTAGGTGACTCTCTTGAGGATTAAAATTTCCAACCAAAATTATACTCGTGTTGCCATAAGTAATACTGCCGAAGACACTATGTATCTAAAATGCAAGGATTCCAAGGAATCGAAATCGGAAAATTCAAGGGGTGGTATTTACCCTCTCTTTAGGTTAATTTGTGATGTAAGCGATATATGTGGCTTTCATTTTTAGCTCTACTCTCTTAATCTACCGTGTTATTGCAACAAATAATTAAATCTCTGCTCCAAATGAGTTGTCTTACTTAGATGAAGCCCATATTGATCTGAGCAAGTATATCTTCTTCTTTCCTTGCAAAAATATTGTCTTCCCTGATATTATGAGAATTGTCAGAATTGTTGTTGTTGTTTGACATTTCTGTCCTTAAAGTAAATATTCATTTATGTGACACAAAAGATTGGAAAAGGGAATTTCTATTTGTGGTACTCCAACACAAATAGAAATAGAAAAACAGAACGAATTGTGGGCTAGGCTGGGATGGCTGGTTGGATGGATAGATAAATGGATGGACGGAATGTTGGTTCTGTTACAAGCAGATGACGCCAAAAAGCCAACTATTTAAGTGGACCATGAAGACGTTTGGTCCACTCTACAAAGATGTTTACATTTACTCTGCCTTTGTTAAGGGACCGTCTTTAAGAGGCAAAACAAATATAAGGAAAAAATGTATGCTAGCCAACAACAACAATATGGTATGAAAGGGCATAACACAAACATGCCACTACTTCCAAAAACACTAACGACCTACCGACAGATAGCCAGCCAGCCGGCCACAAAGTTGCCACAATTATGTCAATATTATTTCTGAGGAATTGAATTGCTTTCGGAGTTGTCCGAAACCAGAAGAAGAAGAAAAACTTGTTTTTAATTGAAAACCAAATTGGTATTAGACTGTAAGGGAATATTGGGATAATATTTCTTGAAGTGTATTTTTCACCTGATCTCTTCTTTGAAATCTATGCAAAATTCTCATTCCTTTGCCATATTCTCTGAGTAAATTTAGTTAGCACCTGTTGAAGACGCATTTGCAAGCGTTCTAATGGCTCTATTTTATCAAATAATTTAATTAAAGTTTCCATAGGTGGAACCGAACACAAAACCACACACCCACAAACATTGCTCTCTGCTTCTTGTGAGACAAGCCAAAAGTGCAACACATTTTGGGTTCATTCTACGTTCATTAAAATGTCTTTCATGCCTGAATGCTGCAGATGGTGAAGATGTGGGACGGAGAGGGGAAGACTACATTTACACAAAGAATAATTTTCAATGAACATCAAAAGACAACATTTACATCTTAATAAAGCTGGATCCGGGATGCATTCATTCATTCATTCATTCGTTCCCTCATTCATGTATTGTTGTTGTCGGTTTTAAGTAAATTTGTTTGCGTTGATAGTGAATGTGTATGTGTGTGTGCGTGTGCGTGGGTGCCACTCTTTGTGTGCGTGCGTGCATGTGATTTCTACTAAATGAACAACTCAGCAATTGTCCTTTGCGTTTCTATTTGCCCTGTGATGGTTGTTGTTCATCATATTCCTCGTGGTTGGTTGCCTGGCTGGCTGGCTGACTGCATTTGTTGCCATCAACACCACCACCACCGCTGCCTCTGTTGCTCTGCTCAGCTCTGTTGAATGATGACACTGATATTTGCATATTCTTGGGTTAAATTATATTGTCCATTCTTGATACTCCACTGGAGTGTCAGGCATTGTGAGAGCAGCAGGATTTCATTGTTTACTTCAGATTCCCAGTATTGTGTGAGTGGGAGGAAGTAAGGCGAGCACTCTCACATCTTTTGTATAAAATTTAACGCTAGAAAGCATTGCAGCAGCGTGAAAGCGACAGGACTTCTTCGCAATGACAGCAGTTATATCAATTTTGTTTTCCAATTGTCCAAAAATACAATTAAAGTTTTTATTCAAAATTAATGAAAGGCGAATTTCTAGTGAAACTACATTGAAGTACTTCTTCTGTGAAGTACATAAAACAAATTAAAAATGGCTTCGTTTTTCATGTAAACACCATACGATTTAGCTTAGCCTACATAATTCTAAATCAGTATTAAAACCCCCCATGTTTAACCCAAGTAATAAATTTATAAAAAGGTATTAATATGATAGGGTGGTAGAGGTACAAAACTAGTAAGAAAAAGTCAAAAGTGGGTCAGGGTCGACTACCCTACACCATAGGAGAATTTATTTGAAGTACATCATACGACCTGCCAACATTTGGCTTTAGAGCAGTTATAGTTTGGTTTTAGAGGGAACTAATATATGGGAGGCATCCAATTCTGAATCGATTTTCACTAAATTTGACGGAGCCATTTTAATATTTGATAGCAAATAACATTGCTATAGAGTGCATGATATCACTTCGAGAAGGATTATATTAAAAAATATATATCGAAACCGAGTTCCACAAACTGAACACGTACGTCCCGAAATTCACTACATTTAAGCTGATATCAGCCATTATTTGCACAATAAACCTGATATCGGATGTATGATATATATTCGAGCTATTGCTATATTTGAACCGATTTTCACCAAATTTAATGTACTTTTTCCTAGATTGGATTCGGTCGGATGTGCCAAAATTCAGGACATTTGGACTGATATTGGCCATTTGGTGCACAATTAACCCCAAATCGGTTGAAGACATATATGGGAGCTATAACCAAATCTGAACCGATCTTGATAAAATTTGGCAGATGTATTTTTGGCCTGTATCTGATATCTGGTACCAAATATCATTGTTGTCGAAAGCATATTACGAATGTGAGTTACTTAAACACCAAATCGTATGATACATATATATGGAAGCTATAGCTATATCTTCTAGACTGAATTTGGTTGGATGTGCCAAAATTTAGGTCATTTGGACTTATCTATATATATAAATGTAAGTTGTGTTAGTTACTACGCTTATAACTTAAGAACCGCTGGACTGATTTTAACGATTCACACAAATTCGGAGTTGTCTCCTCTCCGAAAAGGATAATATCCAAAAAAAATCGCGTAAAAATGTGATATATTAACATTTTCATTTTGACTTTTCAAATGTACAATAGTAATGTTTTATTTTGCATGATTTTTTTCTATTTTGACTGGCTTTTTTCTAATTTACATTTGTAGTGTTTTTTATATTTTATTTTTGAATTCGAATAATAAAACCAATTTATTTAACTGACTTGATTTCTTGAGAACTGAAATTGATGGCGGGTTACATGGAAGTGTAATACCGAATTATATGGTGGCGAAACGGAATAGATGATATCGAAATGATTTAACGCGGTCACACCAAAAGAAAGATAATTAATAATTAAAAGATAATTACATTTTCAAATTCGCTAAAAAATCACGAAAAAGAGATCTCATTGCAAAAATTCTCAAATCGGGAAAAAATCGAAAAGATTTTCAGTGGAATCGAATTTTAAAATAATAGTAAGGGTCTTTAAACATTTGCTGTAATAAATCAGCGAACAAGTTGAAGATTTTTTCAATTTGTTATTCTTCTTTTGCATTTTTTTTTTAATTTGTATTATCATATTGAATTCAGTGGATTTTTTTGTGAACAAAATAAAGAATAATTTTTCACTATATACAATTTTTCAACAAAAAACTGAAATAAGTGCGAAATACGATGTTAACTGACATCTACCTTTCAACTATAGGGCCGACATCGTGGTTCAGATGGAAGATGCGAACACATTTAAACAACCAAAAATGACAGAAAAAACCTAATGGAGCTCATTTCAAAGCGTGGACCTACTTCTTTCATGTGACAATAATCCGTCCAATGAGAGCTCAAAATGCAAAATTCTTTGGGAGAACAATCAGTAAAATACCAAATATAAAGGACGGAAAATAGTAGAGCGAATGAGACTCTTAGTAAGAAAATGATTTCTATCCTTCCAGAAATTCTTCACAAACATTCAAGATACCTTAAATCACTTTTGCAGGTCTTGATATCGATCATAACTCACGATAAGGGTACATCCCGATTTCATATTTATATAATCATCATATGATTTAAGCTATTTTTGGGGTCTTGGCCACTTTTTTCATTGCTTGGCCCTTATTTGGCATCTTTGTCTCTAAGGGGTTAGGGAACCATCATACAGATAATTGCCACATAGGAATTTATTTAAGTAAAATCCCCACATTGGAGTATCCCCAAGTCCACTTTCACATATAATGTGTGGTCAGAAAAGAAAATTTTGTATTCTATTGAATTTGTAACTCTCAAGAGAATTTTGGTTGGAAACGTAGATTTGGGATATACATCTATATGATAATATGGTGGATAAAACTATTTTTACTCATTTAAATCACGCGAAATTTTTTTCAGTTTGACATGCTATGTTGTTCTGTTAAATTTTTGATTTGGTCTCTATTTAACTTTGGCTATTCTTAATTCATTCAGCGCTCAATTATGAGGTGTACAAAATACAGCAAATTCCAAATTACTGCTCATTTGACTGGAAAATTTTGCTACGATTTTTATCATACTAAAAATTAATTTGATCCTTTACATGGGGATAAGATTGATATATACTTTTTAATAGATTTGAAGCCCACGGCTTAAACATGGGTACAGGTATTTTAAAACACTTTTAATCGACCAGTACGGGAACACTTATATCAGTCATATCTGTGAATAATTATGCTTTGACAAATATGCATAATAGACAAAAACTACTGGCCGGCAACGCGGACCGGGCCAGCTAGTATTTACTATATGGTGCACAATTAACCCGAAATCGGTTGAAGATATGTGGGAGCTATTTCTAAATCTTATCCGATTATCACCAATTATAATAGGCTTCGTCCTTGTGCCAACAAATATTGTTTGGAAAATTTTATCTCAATCAGGTACTGAATGCATCCTGCATT
The DNA here is from genome assembly GCF_030504385.1 of Musca domestica. Lineage (NCBI taxonomy): Eukaryota > Metazoa > Arthropoda > Insecta > Diptera > Muscidae > Musca > Musca domestica. The sequence goes on from NW_026712311.1 coordinate 8,414,911, forward strand.
TTGTTCACAAGAATACATGTACAGACGGACGGACGGACTGACATGCATAAATCGACTCAGAGAGTGATCCTATGAAGATCCTCAAAATTAACTATGTGTCTATCTCGCTTCCTTCTCCATGTTACAAACAAATGCACAAAGAATTAATACCCTTACCAATATGTGGTGTAGGGTATAAAAAGTGACGAAACTCGAAACGAAGTATCTCGGATCGAGGCATGTCGGGGCATTAGTGTATCTAGTGGAAGATCTTGGATGATGTCGTTCCGCTTTGTGGGGTTGCTCAATCTACGTGCCTATTGCAGCTTTTATGATAGTCGAATTTTGTAATAAATATAGTTTTCCAAGAAAAACTATATAAATCACATATCCGCAGAAAAAAGTTCGATTCGACTGCTAGAAAGATTAACAGTTTTTAAAGATTTATTCTTCTTTTTGTTTGTTTTAAAACAACAACATGAACCCACTTCACGTTCACCACAACAAATTGTGTTGTGGTTATTGTTCTCCCTTTTTTTGCTGTTGTTGTGAATAGTTTTTGTTTTTTTTGTACCAAAACAAATTCCTTGCTTGACCAAGCCAAAGAAGTTTAGCAGTGCAAAGTTTACTAACCCTGTTAACAAAAGAAATCCCCACAGCTCAATCGAATTTTCGTAACCAATTTGTTTGCAAATCATTTTACAACAAAAACACGAGGATAGATAAAATATAAAGGAGGGGGAGATAGACGATGGCTTGAGCAGTATGGAATAGACTAACATACTGGGGAGACACACACGTACTCATACATAGATATTTCCAATGCAGGACATAAAGAAAAAATGTTTTCCTTCAGTTTTTTTTTTGTGGAACAACAAGTATCCCATATCCTTGCTTTCTTCCTTTACACCCGCTGTTAAAGCAGAAAGGGGGAAATTTATCTTCTTGCGAGAGTGTGTGCTAATCTAACAAGACAAGTTTTTCTTTATAGTCCCAAATATTTCTTTTAAATTGTTGTGACATTTTTTTCTTCTTTTAATATTATCACTGCGCCCTCAAAACATCATAAAAAGGTCACCCACATATGAATAGTAATAGGGAGCAAAAAGGAACGTGAATTTCAACTCAAAATCCAATTCGCACAGATATTATGATGGATAAAATGCAAATAACAAAGACACCATCGCATAACTTCCAAGCTTCCACTTATTTTATGAAATTTGCATTTTTCTTTGCTTAGATAGAAGATTTATCATTTGAATAGTATTTTCTGGTAGGGGGTAGGTGCGAGGAGCTAGACACAAAAATACCACAAGAAGAGGCATTGGTCGCCATACATTTAAACTTTTTTTCGGCGGAAGATGAGGTTAAGTTAAAGGCCATACGTTTTAACCTATTATTGGAATTTTATGAAATATTAAATTCAAAAGTTTCCTTCGAAAAAGATCTAAAAAATTACAACAGTTTTTTTCGCATAAAAATTTGATAACAATTTATTTTCTAAGAATTAAGGTCCATGACAACTAGCAGATCCTACCAACTTTGATCTACTTCTTTTTCTAAACAAAAAATGTTGTTCCATATTATTTTAATTCAAAGGAAGCCTTTAATACAACTTCAATTAGCATTGGATGGCAATGGTAAATTTTAATCTTTTTTCTTCTCCCACAACAGTTGTTATTCTTTGTTCATTATTTTCATTCTTCCAAGCATTTCTATAATCTCGTAGATGGCAGCATACTGAGGGAATGTCCTGGTAGCTTATATTTGCGCATAAAAGCGCAACAGTCAAGGACATTGGCCATGAATGGCCCGGCCGGCCAAGCCATCCAAGCGGTTGCACTATTGCATTAAGTTAATGTATTCACAAATTGTATCCTGGCGGATGTTCAATGCTCACGATTTCTGGTCTCTGTCATTACACAAACTTTAATTCCGGAATGCATTTTGTTATTACTGTTATGCGCTGTTTGCAATAACGGCTGTAGGTTTCATACTTAGTTCTTCAATGCGTTTGAGACTTAAAGATAAATAAGTGGAATATATTTTGAAGAGTCGCTTTTATACCCTCAGTCATATGGCTACAGAGGCATCATATAATAATGCGGCCAAAACGTGCCTCATAGAAAAAACGGGTTTAGATCAAACTCGTTTCAGGACATTTGGTGTCCGTCCCTCTATCCCTTTGTCTGTCCGATTGGCTAGTGGACACCATAACTCCCATAGGGGGTATCCGATTTGGTCCAAACTTGGTACATCGGAATATTATTATCAAACATAGATTGAGTTCGGAGATAAGCAATATAGGTCTACTTCTTCCGGTACCTGTCCCACAAAGCTTCAAATTTTTCACAGAAAATAAGTTTCTTCATAAAACATGAAGGAATGAACCAATTTTGTGCAATTTGAAATTACTAATATTTTCATCAGTGCTAGGCCAGGTGCATTATAGGACTATATATCCTCCAGCAAGCACTTCCCCCACAAATTGCCAACATTTTGAATAATTATAAATCTTAAAAAAATGTAATAAGAGTCCGATTGTCTTCAAATTTCGCACATCCCAATATTTCTACCAGCACAATATCTGGTACAAACAGACCACTCCTTCTGGTACCTCACGCATAATGGGTCAACATTTTGAATATTTACAATTCTCATAAAATAAGCATACGATTATCTTCATATTTCACAAATCCCAATACTTTTGTTAACACAAGATCTTATATCGGTCCAATCCTTCTGGTACCTCTCACACAAAAGGCATATATTTTGAATAAAAATTACACTTTACAACACAAAAAAATACGGAGAAAATTTAGCAGATTATGAAAGTAGATCTAAACAAAAAAATCCGTAGAAAAATACCTTTGAAATAATAACCCTTATAAGGGTCTATACGAAGACATGTTCCTTCATAAGTAATTTTTTGTCATAGGCTGTAGTATCCATTACGAACTTCAATTACGAGATATAATCAATAGAGGGAGGTATTGTTATATGGGAGCTATACAAAGACAAGGACCTGCGATTTTTTTGTTATAGTTTGGAGAATTGTGAATTCAAAATTTGAAACAATTCTGGTAAAAAATGTTGCAAAAATCATTACAATATCGAATATTAGGAGGTACCGCTATAGAGGGGATATAGAAAGACGTGCACCTGTCCAGGCACTTTGTCATACTTTGTAGTACCCAGAACGAACTTCAAGTACGAAATTTGAAACAATTCCGGTTAATAATGTCGCATAATCATCAAATTACCGAATATCGGGAGGTATCGTTGTATGGAAGTGTATCTGCGAACGCGATTTTTTGTCATAGGCTGTAGTTTGTCATAGGCTGTAGTCAAGGAAGTGGACGGAAGAAAACCGCAACATCAGCAGAAATGGTTCGAAAAGTAAAGAAGCGACTTAATCGAAACCCGCGTCGCAGTTTCCGAGAAATGGCTCGTGAGCTGAACATATCGCAATATTCCATTCGGCAAATATTAAAAAATGAGCTCGGGGTAAAGCCATTAAAGCCTAAAAATGCAAGAACAGAAAGAAAATAGTTTCAAAAAAGCTAAAGAGTTGCTTCGCTTGGCCGAAAGTTGTGAACTGCCGAATTTGGTTTTCTACGACGAGAAAACAAAATGATCGTGTTTACTTGCCAAAGAGGTCTGCTGAAAATGTGCACTTTCGGTTGGCCACCAGAACTCAAGCGCCGGTCATGGTGATGGTGTGAACCGCCATAACAGCCGATGGTCGCTCTCCGTTCGTATTAATCGACCGTGGCATCAGAATAAATATCGAATAATATCGCGAAAATATTCTGGAGGGTGTATAGCCTCCGTGCCTTGGGCACGCAAACATTTTGGCCGCAGACCTTGGATATTCCAACAGGACTCAGCACCATCGCACTTAGTACGCACCACCCAAGAGTGGTTACAAAATGAGGTTCCACGTTTCATTTCCAGCGCACAATGGCCACCAAAATCTCCGGATACCAATCCGTTGGACGATTGTGTCTGGAGTATTTTGGAGAGCAAGGTTGGCACTAAAAAATGCCAAAGTGTCGATGACCTCAAGCAGGCGCTTCGCGTGTGAAGGTTTCATTGGCCGTTTAAAGGCCATACTTCGTGCCAAAAGTGACCAATTTGAACAAATCTAAACTTATTCTAAAATTTGATGCTATTTCCGACATTTTTTGCTATCATTCAATAAAATTTAAAAAAATGTAAAAATTATGGCGTTTGACTTTGTTGCAGTTTTTTTTTATCTCACTCTGTGTTATGGAGATTTTTTGTCCTTGGATATATATCAAATATCGATAAAACTCTCTCATACGAAGCACTTGCTTTTCTATTCTATTCCTCCGGAGAAGGTGCCCTAAAAGTCGTTTCCATTTCCTCTAACAGATATTTTCCCATTTTCATTTTCCATGTTATTCCTTTCTAATCGTATTCCTTTCACACAGCTCGTTTGTTACGACTCCCAAACTTCTTGCACACTGATGTTGGCAATAATGTTTAGCGTCATTGCTGCTGCAATTTGCCGATGCCGCTTTCGTTGTTGTTGTTGTTGCTGCCGATGTTCCATCGTTCCATAGTTTCTTGATTTAAGGTACATTGGGCCATTTGTGTAATCAGAATGCAATTGGTTTCTTGTGGCGTTGCGTATGCTAATCTCCAAACAAAGATGTTTACAGATGCAAGGAACAGAATCATCGTACACAACGAAAGACACCAAGGATGGCTAAACATTTAGCCTTGGCAGTAGCAGCATCAGCAGCAGCAACAACAACAGAACTTTTGTAAGGAAATATTGAGCAACAGCTCTCAATGGCCATTCTTTGTGATGTTAGTGCTCTGGGATGTAAGCCTGGGCAGATTTCATTGGCAATATGAGGCTGCTCTTGACTGTCCTCCCCTTTGTTCTGTTCCTCCTTCGACACAGTAATTAAATATCGAATGAAATACAAGCGAATGCAGAAAATCTACTTTCTTTTGAATTGTCCTAGTAATTCCTGCAACGGAGAGCATTCGAAGAATAACACCAGGAACCATGGCAATACAATTCTGGCAAAATATTGCATTTTTATCCAAAAGTGTGGAGTCTGATTCCAGATTGCTCCGGCTGTGTGCTCCTCTTCGTCATAAGTTTAATTTTAAGTCGACAATGATAGTTGGAATTTTTTCCGCTCCTTCGTTGGCTCGTTCGGGATGGATAATGGAAAATTTAATTTCCTCAACTGGAAAATAAAAAAAATACGATAACAACAACAACAGCAGCAGCAGCAAAAAATAAGAACAAGAAACTAATGGACGAAATGAATTCGTAATTTATTTGTTTGTTTTGGCCATTTCCAAAGTGAGGAATAAACGTCCGTTTCCTTGTGGGCTGATGTTAGTCGATGTTGCTGTTGTTTTTGCAGGGCAGAATATTAAATGCCAAAGTTGGATTTTGATTCCGAATTTATTATGAAATGAGGGGAAAAATATGGATAGTTTTTTTTTTTCGGTTCGAAATTGTTATTTTAAGGGATTTAATTGGAATCGTTTAAGTTTTAAGCTGGACAATAGGATTTTTTTTAAACATTTGATAACAAATGAATAAATTTTATTTAAGTGTAAGAATTTATTACATTATTTAAGATAATATATTCACAATTTTATATGAGCCGAAAATAACTGAATGGCCCAGATGAATTTGAAAATAGCGCCAAAGGCTATTATGATGGTGTCATATGTAAAGTGATTTTTTCCACATTTATCTGTAGCGTTTTTTATGTCATACTTCAGAAGCTGTCCAGATTTTTTGTGCTTAAAACAGACGCTTCGTAGTATAAATAAAATATTTATCTATACAGGGTGAGATGAAAAACCTGTAACAAACTTCAGACTGCTGTCATTTCTAAGCCACTCGTCCGACAGCTGTTATAAATTATTCCAGTGACAGCTCATTATATTGTTTACAAGCGCACAAAAGCACTTTGGTGGGAATTTTCCAGAAAAAAAGTTACTCGTGATGGAATTCAAGCGTGATAGTGTGATTTCTGTGATACAAGTGGCTATCGTTAGCGCACTCCAGCATTTAAATGTGAATAAATATTTGTGTCTCGTACATCGCCATCGACCGTTACCGTGATGCTGGTAGCCTAGCCCGACATCAAGAAAGTGGACGGAAGAAAATAGCTATATCAGCATCAATGGTTCGAAAAGTAAAGAAGCGACTTGATCGAAACCCGCGTCGCAGTGGCCAAAAAATGGCTCGTGAGCTGAAATATCGCAATATTCCATTCGGCAAATATAGAAAAATGAGCTCGGGGTAAAGCATTGAAAATCAAAAATGTGCAAGAACTTACACCGCAACAGAAAGAAAATAGACTCAAAAAAGCTAAAGAGTTGCTTCGCTTGGCCGAAAGTGTTGAACAGCCGAATTTGGGTTTCTCCGATGAGAAAACATTCGTTGTCCAGCAGTTTGTAAACAAACAAAACGATAGTGTTTACTTGCTAAAGAGGTCAGCTGAAAATGTGCACCTTCTGTTGGCCACCAGAACTCAAGCACCGGTCATGGTGATGGTGTGGGCCGCCATAACAGCTGATGGTCGCCCTCCGCTCGTATTAATCGACCGTGGGTGACATCAGAATAAATGCCGAATATTATAGCGAAAATATTCTGGAGGGTGTATTAAAGCCTTGGGCACGCAAACATTTTGGCCGCAGACCTTGGACATTCAAACAGGACTCAGCACGCGCCAACCAAGAATGGTTACAAAATGAGGTTCCTCGCTTCATTTCCAGCGCCCAATGGAGCACCAAAATCTCCGGATACCAATCCGTTGGACTATTGTGTCTGGAGTATTTTGGAAAGCAAGCAAGGGCTTCGCCGGGAATGGGCCAAAATACCGCAGAGCAACATTAGAGCAGCATGTGACACATCTCAATATTTCCATCAGCAATAGATCTGTTATAAAGATGGTAGAGATCGGACCATTCCTTCTGGTATCTCCCCAACAAAGTGTCAAAGTTTTGAATAACCAAAACGATCATAAAATTCAAAATAATCATCCGGTTCTCTTCAAATTACACACATCAAAAAATTTTTTTTGTAACCGAAGGTCTGGTGTGAAAATGGGATATATCGGTCTACTCCTTCTGGTACCTCACTCACAAAGGGTTAATGTTTTGAGCATCCATGAAGCTCATAAAACGCGAAATTAACATCCGATTCCATTCAGACTTGGTACATCTGAATATTACCATCAACACAAGATCGGTTATAAAGATGGTATAGATCGGAGCATTTTTTCTGGTACCTCGCCCACATAAGGTTTAAGATTTTTGTAAAACAAAACACTCAAAGAATGCGAAATAAGTATTTAACTCCCTTCAAAAATCGCACATCCATTGGCCAACTGCTACGGAACCTCCCCCATAAAGGGCCAAAAGTTTAAATAACCACAACTCAAGGCTGTGGGTATACATCTGTCGGCAAAACCGACTTATTCGATTTAACTTATTTTAGAGAATTTTGCTTAAATTTTCATTTTTTGTTGGTAGGGGACTCCAGTAACTCCAAAAATGGTTTTAAAAGGCATTTTTAGCTACATCGGCGATATCACGCTAGAAGAAAAATAGAGGTAGATGCATCAAGGCTTCGGAACATTGATATGTCAAAAATTTTAAGAGTTTTTTCTTCAAAAATAATTATATTTTTACTTGTTTTCTTAACAATGCCAATCGGATTTTGTTGTGATATGCATGATTTCTACTGCGAATACCTTTTTGACAAATCTCAACCTTAAAAGGACAAATGTATATGTCCTCACTGCTTAATTTAACTTTAGAAATAAAATTACCTCCACGAAAAAAAACCCAAAAAATATATTAAACATTTTCATAAATATTTTGACATTTGGTAGAAATTTTAAAACAAAACACCAGCACGTAAATGAAAACAAATAAATAATATAACATCCGAAGCCATGGACGGCATAACTGAGTGGAGGATGAACGCTGGACCTTGTTTAAGTTTGAGCCGTCGTCTCATCATGAAAATCGATCACGCACTTTTGTTTAGTTCTAGCACTTGGTGTGGAGATATTTTTTTTCTTGTTTTCAAAACTTTACCCATAATCCCTTAGGATGGCCGAGAAGAGCCTGATACGGTAATATTGTTGTTTGGTGTGAAAAATAAGCGATTTGTGTGGCTGTGTGTGCGTGTGTTTTATTAGGTGTCCTTCAATGTGTTGGTTTTGCCAGTATCGTTTGAAAAGTTTCTGTTTTTTCTGCTTTCATTATTTAAATCATGTCACGTGCTACACCTGACAGTGTCCTTAATAATACCCATTTTTTCGTAAAGGACAAACGCCAAGGAATACCCCTGATGTCCAGTGTCATCCATTTGGAGCTTAGGTAGGAATCCTTAAAACTGTTTCACCTCATATCTAAATGTTTGCAATATGAATATGCAAATTTAGTTACCTTTGTGTGTTTAGATTAAATGGGCAAAGTTAACCTCTATTTGCAGGACACATGAGATCAAACGGAAAAAAGGAAGATAGGTTTCTTAAAGAGTAAAGCATAGAAACAAAAATTCAAAATATTCAAAATCGAGCTGTATGCGAGTTCTATATATTTTTATTTCAGAGATTCCAGAAGTCGGCTTCCCAACTCGCTCTTTAAGTGCATTAAAGTACATTTTCATCCTGGGGATAACGTTAAAAATCGTCAAATTTTATCATGATTGGAGAAAGCTTGAGGCACGCAATACCCTCGAGTGTCAATGAATTAATTTTTAACCCTAAAACATCTGTCCAGAACCAAGTAGCCAAAGTCTAACAGGAAAAAAGTGCAAAAAGTTAAGACCTTGGTGGAGATAAGAAAAGAAAGATCAAAAATGTTAATCTGGCAGTGCTGGGAATTTACTAAAATTTTAAACTTACTTTCAGGCGCTCGTTTTCTGGCCCGCTGTTAACTATATTGAACTCGAGAACTCTGTTAGACCAACTCTGGGAGATTTCAACAAAAATGGCTCGATTAAAAGGGATGTAATGACTAATAAAATTTGATCTATGATATGCGGAAGAGAACAAGGTTGACCTGACCTTAAACTTGGGGTGGGTATCATCACACTATTGCGTGATTACTGTAGGCTCTGTCAAGGTGAGGATGAAACTGAAAGAGCCGAACATTTTCTTTGCCAATGACCAACTCTCAGCAATCTGAGGCACAGGCTTATGGGGGAGCAAATAATCCACGATCAGTCTTCATTCTCTAATACAGAACCAGCAGTAATTATTCAGATAGCTAGAACACGGCATTAATATTCGTGGATTACAATTTATTTTTATTTATTTGTAAAGATTTTTTAAGTTTTTTTTAATACCGTTACCGTGATACTGGCAGTGTAGCCCGACGTCAAGGAAATGGACGGAAGAAAACAGCAACATCAGCAGAAATGGTTCGAAAAGTAAAGAAGCGACTTGAACGAAACCCGCGTCGCAGTGGCCGAAAAATGGCTTGTGAGCTGAACATATCGCAATATTCCATTCGGCAAATATTGAAAAATGAGTTCGGGGTAGCCGATAACTTCAGCCAGCCAAATATGCGCTTTATGTATTTCCAGCTTAAGGGACTTTTTAGCATATTATAATAATGTTGGAGGAATCACATGGTAGGTTGTTGTCGGCATGGTTGTTTAATTAATATATTATTCAATATCTTTGATATAAACGTATTTTTTAATTCGAAATCTAATTCTTCTCGAAATGTAACTCCGAAAGTGTTCTTAAAACCAATTTCTTTGTTGAATATAGAAATATTTAAAATATTAGATTTAAAAATTAATAACATATTTGTCTTTCAGCTAGCTTTGGGAATTAGAACTGAAAGCAAAAAATCCCCAACCTTACAGAAGCCAAGGGAAAATATCTGTAATAATGGATAGAAAATATATGCTATTATGAATGCAGACTATATAACAAATTACGTTCGAAATAGATTAGCTAGCAGTCAATTTTTATCGTATAAGATTAAAAAAATGAAAATATTAAAAATGATTTCCAATAAATTAAACAAATAAAAAAAAAAAACAAAGTAAAAATAATTCAATTGTCTTTGAAAATTAATTGGCTATGAAAAAGTAAGTATGTAATACTGTAAAACCGGAGAGTAACTCAAATATGAGTCTTGTGGTTGGATTTTCTAAAAATACAAATGTAAAAAGTCCCAAATTCATGAAAATACCAGGCGCACAGAGTTCAGTAGCAAGTAGCTAAATAAAAATATTTGTAAATAATTTTGATCTGGCAATGCCTAAAAATTTCGATATGGCAATACCCCAAGCTAATTTAGATATGGTAATGCCACAAAATTGGTTAATATTCAGAATGTAAAGCATACTTTCAGGCGCTTGGTTAAAAATAAAAAAATCGTAGCTCCCTAAAGTATGCTTTGAATTTTGATTTTCCACATTTGTACGGCGTTGCCAGACCAAAATATTTTAGAATTTTTTCGCAAGTCTGATCCTTGCTACTGAATTCTGGTCGCCTGGTATTTCGTGAAATTTGAACAAAACCAATTTTCAAATTAGTGATGACGTCACCACCATAACATATTGGGTTATGTGACTCAATTCAATTTCCCTCTTATTTTCAACAAAAAGCACATGATTTTCTCTCCAATTCCAGAATAAATAAAACACAATCTTTTGTTTTTCATTCTATTATTATTTTTATTTACATTGTTTATGGAATATACATAATTTTAAACAAAATACATGATCTAACAGTCGTTTAAAGCTAGAATCTTAAATGTATGTCTAAGGTCACAATTTGTGGGAGATTTGTAATTGGGCTGAGATTTTAAAATTTGTTCTATAAATCAATATAAAGGCGGAGATGTGAGATAAGACCGATTTTTTTTTTTGGGAAATACGTCCTATATGTGGAATGATATACATTTAAATTAAATAAATGGTTAAATAAAAATTGCTGGGAATGAAGGGGGATATAAGAAAGGGGGGTCAGGACACAAAACTTAAATTGGAAAATTGGTACTATTTACTGAGGGTAAGTACGGATTTGTTGTATTTGGTGTTTACTAAGGGTAAGTACCGAAATGTTGTATTTGGTGTGGGAATGGCACTAGAGATAGGGATGGATACGAAAGCACTAAAAGGGTGATATTGATAAAGGCTTGTTATTGGGATATCGGATAACAAGCATAAGCCGATTAAACAATATTCGTTAGTCTGATTCTTTGTCTTTTAAAAATTAGTATAGTGCCCACACTGTTCTATGTAGGGCTTTGAAATTTGACACGGTGCTATGTATATCTCGGATGAATGGTACTATATTCATTCATGATTAGCTACAGCCCCCTATAATAATACCTCCTGATCCGAACCTGGTGTATTTTGTCTTTCCGGATTCTTAAAAGATAGAATCTAATTCAAAGTAGTTTAGAGGTTGCACATGTATTTGAAGATTGTATTTCGGATGAAAGTTTGACTAGCCGCATTTTTGGGTCGAAGTGGCTGTAATTTGTTGATATTTTGAGACGCTTGTTATAAGTACTTTGAAAGTCCTCGCCAAAAATGTTCAAGGAAGGTCCCAGCCTGGCTATCGTTTGAAACAGTCGAAAATATAAGTTCTGTTCTAAACATAACTTAAGTAAACAAGTAAAAAAGCAACTAAGTTCGGCCGGGCCGAACTTTTAATACCCTCCACTATTTTGAAGGAGCTTGAAACATGACAAATTAAAACATAGAAAATACCTCTCAAATTATAAACCTAATTTTTTGTCATAGGATGAAGTACGCACAACGAACTTCTCTTAATAAATTTAAAACAATTCTGTTAAAAAATGTCGGTAAAATCATCAAAATATCGAAAATTGGGAGGTACCGTTATATGGGGGCTATAGGAAGTCGTGGACCTGTACACACACTTTTTTGTCATACTTTGTAGAACTCATTACGAACTTCAACTATGAAATTTGAAACAATTCCGATTAATTATTTCGCTAAAAGCATCAAAATACCGAATATGGGGAGGTATCATTATATGGGGCTATGCGAAGAAGTGGACCTGCGGACGAGATTTTTTGTCTGTAGGCTGTAGTACCTATTACGAACTTAAAATACGAAATTTTATTCGTATTCCAGTAAAAAATATCGCTAAAATCATCAAAATACCGAATATTGGGAGGTACCGTTATATAGGGGCTATATGAAAACGAGGACCTATATGGCCCATTTACGAACTTAAAATGGCTACACACACATGAGTATTTCAAGGAGTTACAAACGGAATGACAAAGTTAACATACATTGTTGTCGTGGTAAAAAGTTTTACATTGCATTGCAGTTGCGGAACAGAGCAATTATCGCCTGAGGTTATTTCCTTTTTTGAATTCTACATATCGTTATTATGAAGAGAATATTTTTTTGGCGAAATTTGTATTTTTTTGAATCCCAAATACCTACCCAATTCAGTATAGAATATTAAATTTTCACCCAATTTTAATTTCATTAACAGATATTGCTGTTGCATGTTTTGTGTTTTTGGATTCAAGCTTTGGAGAAACATGAGGGTAAAAAATTTCCTACACTCTAAACTACAAATACATTTATACATACATAGAACATTATATGTAAAATGAATAGCAACGGCAAAGAACTTAAGGATCTAAGTGATGCATCCTTATTTAGGAGGTGTAAATGTGTTCCAATGAAATTTATATCCGAAAACGTGTGGCTTAAATTATTGAAACGATGCCATGGAATAAGACTCTCCGTTTCACAGTAAATTGTGTGTGGGGTAAAAGGTGGCTTTGGATGGTAGGAGAAATGGCAATGTTGCCGTTGCAATAACAATTTCATTTTGCCAGTTTCGTAATCATTGGTTGGGTGTGTGCATGTGTTTTATAATAAATCTTAGGTAGAGACTTTTCTCTGGGAAATTGAACTCGGATTGCAGGCCTCTCTTTGTCTGCCGATGCCGAAAAAGGATGTGTTTGTATTTGCCAATTGCAAATATTTAAAGGAGGCAAATTTCTCAAATTTCTTACTAATTGAAATTGTGGTTTTAAGATAAGTTTGCAATAGTTTTGAACACACCCCACCCACTATCTCCATCTCCCACTAGTTTGATGGCATTAAAACTGCAGATCATTAAAAATGTTGTTAATTTTTAATTTCATAACCTCAATTGCAATCAGCTGAGTTGTGAAGTATTTTTTTTCAAGAGATACAATGGAGACATTAAGCCGTTTTTCACATCGACACACACACACACCAACTGTGTTAATGGCATCCTGTGGCTTAGAACAATTATTGAGTTCCAAGGCACACCTCCCACCCCAGTACTTTTTTAATTTGGAGTATTATGATTTTTTAATTTAATTTATGATTCTTCATGGCATTGCCTTTTAACTGTTGTATGTTGTCGTTGTTGCTTTTTTTTGTTTCTAAGTTCAAATGCTGCGATGAGAGAAGATTGTCTCCTTTTTCAGCTGGTGCCTGAGAGCAAAGCGTAGAAACTTAATTGCCGTAAAAAAATATGTGTTGACGTACCAACATTGAAACGGAAATTAAAACAATGCAAAGGAGACATCTAGAGCATAAATATGCTTATGAGTAAATGAGTGTGTGTTTACATGTATCGAGGACAATTTCTTGATTCGTGGACTGCTAAAGGTAGGGTGGGATCTCCAACCCCTTTAGCACTTTTGTCACATTAGCCGACAGAGTGTGGCTTTAAATAATATTAGTGATATTTTATGAGACATCTGCAGACGGCATGCACACATATAAAAATAAATATATGTATACACAAAAGTCGAGAGTATGATTTGCTGCAGATACGCAGGTGGGTAGGTAAGTGAGGTTTTGCAAAATCAAAGGGAATTCTAGTTATAGAATATGGTACTAAAAGGCATTTGCTCTAGAAGACTAGAATGAAGACATTGCATTTTATCGAAATTGAGTTTGAGAACTTAAAGAAGTCACTATAGACGAGAAAGTGGAGTTTGTGTAGACGAGAACAGTAATGTTTCCTAATACAACCTGAAACGAGTCCCAAAGGAGAATTTAAAAAAACCCTGATGTTAATTTCAAGGACGATCACAGTGGAATCTTTATTAAACACATGTGGAAAATTTTATGAACGACCATGTTGCTGGTTCTATGAAAAAAAGATGTGGCTCCACAAATGACCGGATTTTGATCTCTAAAGAGAAAATGAGGGTCTTTACATACACATAGAAAAAGTACTCAATAGAAGATGAAAGTGGGGCTTCTAAAGGCCTCCAGAATGAATTTTATTCTGAAGAATCAGAAGGGATTCTAAAGAGAAAAAGAGGGACTTTACTTATACCTAGAGAAAGAACTCAATAGAAAATGAAAGTGGGCTTTCTGAAGGCCTCCAGAATGAATTTTATTCTGAAGAATCAGGAGGGATTCCTTATAGAAAGACATGAAGGGGTTGGAAATCCAGAAGGGAGTCCAGGAATACTCTCAGAGGCACTTATCTCCAAAAGCGGTTCAATATAGATAATTTGAAATGAGAACAGAATCCAGGATGACCATGTTATTATAGATGGCCATGTTATTAATGACCAGAAGAGGAATATATAAAAAATACAATAAGAATGTTCTGCTTAGGACATCCCGAAGGGGAAATTTTTAAAAGATTAGAGTCCATGAAAACCTTCAGATGATAGTGCCTAAGAATGATAGTCAGAAGTAAGATATTACAGATTATCGAAAGGGATTCATTGTAGATGATCCAATGAAAGCCTTTTTAGACAACAATCAGAAAATCATTGGGGTCAACCACAAGGAAATCCGCTAAGAACTTTGTCTAAAGCAACCAGAAGGAAGCTTTTATGCCTTAATAGAAGAGCAGAGTCCTGGAAGACCAAAACTTGACAGTGCCTTAGAGTGATTTTATGGATGACGGAAAGAGGGTGTTACATTCAATCTGAAGGTAATTTTAAGGAAGTTCAGTTATATATTTAAGGGCCAGCTCAGAGGCTATCTGAATGTGGTATTATATACGGCTCAATGATATAAAACAAACGTCCAAAAAGACATTCAGAGGGCAGTGCTCTAGGGGACCAAAAGTGAGATTTTAGAAATGATCAGAAGGCATAATTTAGATGATCATAAAATATGCTACAGAAACAACCAGAATGTTTTTTTTATGGACAGCCAGAAGTGAGTTCAGAAAAAATCTCAGAGGACAGGGTCTTAGACGAAAAGCATAGATGCATTATAGTTTGTATACCGTGAGTCATTATTGAAGGCCGAAAGGACTATAGAAGATTATAGCTTAGGTAGACTCTCACCTGGAAATGCCAAAGTCGGCCAAAAGGATTCTTTTGGATTATAAGAAGAGATTCGTCAGAAGACTTCTCATATGAACTCCAGCAAAACTTTCATGGATAGCACATAAAGCGGTCGGAAGGAAGTCAATTACAAAAGTAACAAGTCCAAGAGGGGCCAGATATAAGTTTTTGTAAAATAATCGAAAAGAGTCATTGCAGTCTAATTCAGGCCCGGGCATAGAGTCGCATTTTAATGTTCTCCCAATTTTCTTACTTTCTGATTAAAGGGTGGAGAGAATTACAGTCAATGAATGCACGCGGGCTGTATTTGCCTGGTAGATTACTTCAAGAAAGTCAGAAAGAAGTCTGAATAGTTTTCCGAATAGAAAATAGGAAAAAAATACGTTAATATCGCTAAGTTGAACCGAATTTTTTACACCCTCCACTATATGAAAACTTGACTTTTGGCCAAATTTTGAGAATAGGCGATTTTAGGCCCGAAATACAAAGTCTAGATACCTTATATGTGGCCTGTATCAAAATGTGGACCTACATTCAACATTGTTTCGGAGGATTTAAACTACCCACTGAGAACCGAAATACCAAATAACAGCTGATTTTTTCATAAAAATAGGAACCAATTTAAATGGAGTTTTTTTCAAAAAGTGGGTAAACTTAAGATTTTTTGCAAGCAGTAAAGCTATACAAAGAGAACCCTGAATATTAAATTACGGCTAATTACGTTGGAGTTCGAAACAAACAGCGAAAATTCCAAAAAATCATGAGGTACCTTTACATGGCTTCTTTATCAAAAAGTGTACCTTCATTGAAAAAATTTTCGAAGAAGTAAATTATTTCAAAGACAATCAAAAATGTCAAATTGCAGCTAATTTGATTCGAAATTGGGACGGCAAAATATAGAAAATATAGAATGTGCCGTTATATGGGTGCTATGTCGAAACAAGGGCCGATATTAATCTTCAAGAGTCTGAGTTTCATAAAATACAAGGTGGCGCAAAAGTAATCCTCCTATAACAAAATGCTATAAATTTTACGATCATCATCAGAATGTCTGTCAAGTACATATAAATGTACAAGTTGGCGCAAAAGTAAACTTCCCATGTTTTTTGGCTGTAATTAAGACATTAGGGGCCAATCGTAAAATTTATAGCATTTTTTGATATGAGGATTAATTTTGCGCCACCTTAGAATGCAATATTAAGCTAAACTTGAATGAATATATATTTGGGGTTTAGAAGTTTTCTTGGGTTGTTGAAAAGGGGAGGACAAATTTAATATATTCTTAATATTATGAAGAAGGGTACATAAAAAAGGAGTCTCCAGAGACACTTAACAGCTTCTCCAATTTCAAAAGAGGTATTTGCGAAAAATCGAGTAACCGGTCAACAAAATTCAAATGAAAGCGTTTAGTTAGTCTTCTATATGAAGTATAAAATAAATTCATTTGTGGAGCTATCGAAATTTATAACGTGTCTCCGAAAAAGTTGCAATTTCCCCATTCCCTCCTACCTATTTTCAATTTAACCTCGTTGACACCATTCCACATGAACACATGTTGGCTCTACATTTGTTCCTGCTCAAAATCTGTGTATAGACAAAACAAAAAAACGGAATATATTTAAATTACAACGTTTCAGCTTTCTGTAAAGTTCTCCATCTGAGTAGTCGTAAATTGTAACTGATGTGTGTGTGTGCGAGTGTATTTGAATTCTCTTCTTTCCATCTTTTGTTTACCGCCATTCTGGTGGAATTTTAAAATTGAAAATAAAGTGCGAAAATGTGCAAATTAGATTGTGGCCTAGTGATGTCTTTGCCGGAGTATCTCGTCATCAGCATTTAACTATTGAGTGAATCCATGTGTGAGTGTCTACGTGTGTGTGTATGTGGGGAGAAAAGTTACTTAAGTTCAAATGTGTTCGTTTGCCTCTTTTTCTGTCAATCGTTGTAATGAGTAGGTGAGCCGGTTGGCTGGTTCGGGGCTTAGTTACCAAACATGGAACGCAACAATCTTGAAATTGCAAAGAACAACACAATGTGTCAAACGATTTCGTTGTTCATGGAGTGAAGTATAAATGAGTTAGGGGTAGGGTTGACAGTATCCGACAAAATTGGATACAAATTTTAAAAAACATAAAAATGGAAAGGACGAATTTTATACGTGGAAAATTGAACTTTTGATTCAAAAAACCATTTAAGGTTTGTAGAAATTTTCCAAACTGCCATCCCTATTTCTGGTTTGCAGCATTCATTAATTAACACTTTCAAAGTGCTAAAATGCGATTACATGAAGCAGATGTGTGCGAGTGTGTGTTCGTATCTCCATAGCTTATGTTCTGCGATTCCCTCCGTTAGTGGTGGTGTGTGTGTGTGTGTAGGGGCAAAGGATGCGATAGGTATTCTGTTCGTACATTGCTAAAGGATGAACACATTTGCCGTAAAATACGCTGTCTAAATAAATTGTGGCATTTGCTTTTTTAGAATTTTGATTGCCTTTTTCCTATGCTTTTGTGTCAACCAATCATTCTCCCTTTTATTTCGGAGCACATATTTTGAGGTGAAACGATATAGTAGAGAATTAATTGCTGCGTAATTTACTTTGTTATGATATATGTATGGAGATGTTGAAATGAATGGGGCCAGAGCAGAAGTTCAAGAAATTATGGTATTTTGGGTGATGGAAGGGAATTATGCCAATTGTCGGAAAGATGTAGTTTCTTTATCGAAGTGTGGTAAGAGTTTTAATTGAATTTACCACAGCGCCATCTATGTTTCAAAAGTTAAATGAAGTTTTTCATCTTGCAAAGGTATGCAGATTTTAAAAATTGTTAAACTTAACTATAGACTAAACAATGTACTATATTTATACTATAAATTCATTATACACCCTACATAAATACATATTGTGGAGTGAGCCTATAAGCGAGCTATAAAATACTATACAGGGTGAGATTAAAAAACTGCAACCAACTTCAGACTGCTGTCATTTCTAAGCCACTCATCTGACAGCTGTTAAAATTATTCCAGTGACAGCTCATTATATTGTTTACAAGCATACAAAAGCATTTTGGTGAAAGTTTTTCCCGAAAAAAGATATTGTGATGGAATTCAAGCGTGATAGTGTGATTTCTTTATATTTGGCTTGAAACCCACAATTGGCCATCGTTATAGCATTCCAGGATTTTAATGTGAATAAATCTTTGGTGTCTCGTAAAATCGCTCGTTACCGTGATATTGGTAGCGTAGTCCGACGTCAAGGAAGTGGACGGAAGAAATCAGCAACATCAGCAGAAATGGTTCGAAAAGTAAAGAAGCGACTTGATCGACACCCGCATCGCAGTGGCCGAAAATGGCTCGTGAGCTGATTATATCGCAATATTCCATTAGGCAAATATTGAACTGCCGAAATTGGTTTTCTCCGATGAGAAAACATTCGATGTCCAGCAGTTTGTAAACAAACAAGATGATCGTGTTACATGCCAAAGAGGTCAGCTGAAAATGTGCACCCTCGGTTGGCCACCAGAACTCAAGCGCCGGCCATGGTGATGGCATGGGCCGCCATAACAGCCGATGGTCACTCTCCGCTCGTATTAATCGACTGTGGCTTCAGAATAAATGCCGAATATTATCGCGAAAATATTCTGGAGGGTGTATTTAAGGCTTAGGCACGCAAACATTTTGGCCGAAGACCTTGGACATTCCAACAGGACTCAGCTCCATCGCACTCAGCACGCGCCACCCAAGAATGATTACAAAATGAGGTTCCCCGCTTCATTTTCAGCGCACAATGGCCACCATAGTTTCCACACACCAATCCGTTGGAATATTGTGTCTGGAGTATTTTGGAAAGCAAGTTTGGCACTAAAAAATACCAAAGTGTCGATCACCTCAAGCAAGTGCTTCGCCGGGAATGGGCAAATACCGCAGAGCAAAATTCGGGCAGCGTGTGACGGTTTCATTGGCTGTTTGAAGGCCATAATTCGTGCCAAAGGTGAACAATTCGAACAAATCTAAAATTATTCTAAAGTTTGATGCTATTTCCGACATTTTTTCCTTTCATTCAATAAAATTTAAAAAAATGTAAAAATTATGGCATTTGACTGTTGCAGTTTTTTTATCTCAACTTGTATAGACATTTCACTCAAAAATTTGGCTACAATTATCAAAATACCGAATATTCAGTGGTACCGTTATATGGAGGCCATACGAAGACGTGGGCTGTAGTACCCATTACGAATTCTAAATACGAAATTTGAAACAACTCCGGTGAATAATATCCATAAAATTATAAAAATTCTGAATATTGTGAAATACCGTTGTGTGGGGGCATACGATACTGTCGTTTAGACATTTCATTGAAACAATAGGCTATGGTCATTTAACGTTTTTGTGATTTTAATTTTTTTTCCAAAAGGGCAAAACACTTGTTGCATTATCGAAGGACTTTAACAGCAACATAGGTGGTGTTTAAATATCAATTCCCGTTCATTCAACTGCGGTTGTAGTTGCTAAATTTTGGCTAATTGTCTCCATTCCTCGAATTTGTTGATTATAAACTGTCATGTCACTCCATGATACCTGAAAATATATAGAAAAAAAGGTAAAAACGTGGTATAATTTAAAATGTTCATGAAATAAAATTATACGCATTTAAGATGTCGAAAAGAGGTCTTTATATATTTTAAAGGCGTCAATATGCAATTCTCTATAGAATGATATAAGATAGTTTAACATACAACGTCAATGAAGTATCTTAAAATAACTTCATTTAATCGGAGTCTATGAAAAAAAGTACCTTCCAAGAGCGTCCTATTTTAGCATTTTTGGTACACACAAAATACAAAATTTATCTTCTTTCAATATCCCACTCTTTGATGCACTTTGCACTTTCTATACTAATATACTTTTATTCTTTTCGTCGGTGTCATTTAACTGCCAATTATCGTAATTTATCATGGTTATGCCGGTTGCAGCAGGTCGTGTCCTCCTTGTAGTCGGGGTTAAAAATGTAAGTGTCCATGGAAAAATATCACAAGAAATTCTTTTATTTTCACCGTTTACAATTGTTTTTGGAAAAAAAAGAGCGGACAAAGTTTAATGAAGCTTAAACTTAACTTACCAACGCTGACAGACATTGTTTTATTGTATATTGAGTATAACTCAATAACCAATTGAAATGCTCAAGACATTCTAAAGGCAAATGGAATAAGAATAAAAGTGTTATTTTTGAATTTTTTTCTAGAGCATTGGAATAACGAATGAAGAAGCCGGAGTGGTTTTACTTGGATTCTTGCTTCAAAGTTATACAACAAAATACGTTGACAAATCAACAACGTCCAAAATATAGAGCGCTCTGAAATCAGGGTACAAAGTTTAATTTTTGAAAAGCTTATTTCCTTTTTAGTTAACAGATATATAGCAAATTTTTGTAAATATTTTAAACATAATATAGTAAAATAATACATAATATTTTCAACATAAAAAAGCAAATAAAAAAACATGTAAGCAAAGGCTACAGTCGAGCGGGGCCGACCGTTGAACACCCTACAACACTACAATAAACGATACAGTTTATATAGGCAAGATACTCGAAAGAATTCCACAAGATATTGTGACAAATAATAAAAGAAAACCATCAGGTTTCGTTCTCTAATTTTCGAATAATAGCAACTTAAACCAATTTGCTCATTTCAAATTTATTGGTAGATTTTTTCACTTAAATGGTCTTCCTAGATCTGGAACCAATATTTCCCAAAGACCAATAATCTCTCAGAAGTGGTAAAAGATTAACATTTATTATTGGTTTTTGACTGAAACGCATCTATATGAGATACAGACCTTTGACTACATTCTTCAACGAAATCAGTGTTAAAAAAAATAGTCAGAAGTGCGTCTTTCCTGTATTTGTGAATTCTCCAAAAAGTCACTGGAATGGACATTTTCGTATTTTGTCTACAAAAGTTGGCAAACTATTTCACACATTGAATATTTTTGGATGGCCATCCAAAACTGCTTGGCTTTTGCAATGTCCAGTAACCCCCATTCAAATTTGCGTGAGGATCGGGCGATAATTACGACCTGCTGACAATTTTGCAGTTTTTTGGTCCATTTCAACCCCTTAATATATGGCGATCATCTCCAAAAAGAGTAGGCTTCTATTCTGACCCTCATCTTTTTTTTTAGACGTTTTTTCTTTCCTGCCAAGAGGCCATTCTGAATTAATGAGAAATGTCGAAATCAGTTCAGCTGTTCTCGACATAAAATAGATCTTTCAAGCATATCTTCTTTGATAGACATATATATCGCACATATTTTGCTATATATTCGATTTGTTGGATCTTAACATCAATGTAAAGATCAGAAGTAACCTTGTCATGGCTTTGTGATTTCGCCGGGATTTAAAATATTCGCGGTTTAATGAAAAATTTCGATTATTTTCAATACAAAAGATATGGTCTATTTTACCCGCTAAATATAATCCGATGACCACCCAAATTGGTAGGCTTCTTCCCCGCCCTAAACTTTAGCTACATGCGAAATTCCGCGTCGATTGGTCTATACTTGCGACCAGTATAGCTACTGCAAAATCCGACATTTTTTCAGTATTTGGTCCATTTCAACCCCTAAACATTTGGCGATCATCTCCAAAAGAAATAGGGTTCTATTCTGACATTAACCCCACCTACATTTTAAATTTCGTGAAGATCGGGCCATAATTGCGACCTGTAGAGTGATTACAAATTAACATGGACAGACGGACAGACGGACGGACGGACGGACGGACATACATAGCTAGATCGACTCAGTTCGGCGAGCTAGGAAGATCCATATATACTTTCCTATATGGGAAAGCAATATTTCGAGGTGTTACATAAATTCTGGCCCAATCAACACATAGTGTTGTAGGGTATAATAAACCAAATATAACCAAATTTAAATTCAAATTCACTGCATCGATGGCGCGACAATAAAAAGGTCCAACTATTTTTAAAATTTCTCAATGGCTGACTGAATTTTAGCTTTTCTTGGTTTCAGTAAAAACAAGTAAAAAAGCTGTAAGTTCGGCCGGGCCGAACTTTTAATACCCTCCACCATTTGGTACAAATTTGGCAATTTCCAAAAAAAAAAAAAACCGTTAAAAATTCTGTTAAAATCTTAAAAATACCGAATGCTTATACGACGACGTGGGCCTGCATAGGCAACTTTTGTCATAAATTATTACAATATTTAAATGCGAAACTTGAAGAAAAATCTGTTTATAATGTAGCTAAAATCGTCAAAATACCGAATATGGGGGGTACCGTTATATGGGGGCTATACGAAGACGTGGACCTGCACAGACAATTTTCTGGCATGGGCTGAAGTATCCATTACGAACTTCACATACGAAATTTGAAACAATCCCTGTAAATAATGTCGCTAAAATCATTAAAATACCGAATATCGGGGGGTACCGTTATATGGGGGCTATATGAAGACGTGGACCTACATGGCTCATTCTTTGACTTTGGATGAAGTATCCATTACGAACTTCAAATACCAAATTTGAAACGATTCCGGTAAACAATGTCGCTAAAATCATTAAAATACCGAATATCGGGGGGTACCGTTATATGGGGGATATATGAAGACGTGGACCTACATGGCTCATTTTTTGATTTAGGATGTAGTATCTATTACGAACTTCAAATACCAAATTTGAAACGATTTCGGTAAACAATGTCGCTAAAATCATCAAAAAACCGAATATCGGGGGGTACCGTTATATGGGGGCTACAGGAAGACGTGGACCTGCACAGATAATTTTCTGTCTTAGGCTGTAGCATCCATTACAAACTTCAAATGCCAAATTTGAAACGATTTCGGTAAACAATGTCGCTAAAATCATCAAAATACCGAATATCGGGAGGTACCGTTATATGGGGGCTATATGATAACTTGGACCTACATGGCCCATTTACGAACTTAACCTGCCTACTGGGAAAAAATACATGTGTGCAAAATTTTAGCCTTCTATCTCAGTTTGTTCGAAAGATAGCGTGATTACAACAGACAGACAGACAGACAGACGGACAGACAGACAGACAGACGGACAGACAGACAGACAGACACACAGACAGACAGACGGACATGGCTAAATCGTCTTAGAATTTTACGCTGATCAAGAATATATATACTTTGTTGGGTCTGACATGAATATTTCGAGGAGTTACAAACGGAATGACAAAATTAATATACCCTCCATAGTATGGTGGAGGGTATAAAAACAATGGATAACAATGGCTCGTTTCATTTTCGCCTATCTTGATTTTAGTAATAAAACGATGGATTGTTTAAATAAATTTGGGCTTTGTTTCATTTTTATACAACCGTTAAGACTTTAAAATAATTGCTGAAATAAGTATACAATTAATTAAAAATCCTTTAGTCAATGGCTAAAATGTAAAATTCCTTTACATGGAAATTAAAAATATAAACTTATAAAAACATACTGTTCAGCGCCATCTCTATTTAGCTTTTAACTACGCAATGTCCGATCTCACATTTCTGAATTTAGTCGTTGATTACAACAGAAATTGTTTCGTATATATGGCAGACACCTATATTGATGCCATATAATATTATTGAAATTAAAGCGTATCCCGAAGGGAACGCTGACTCACAATTGGGAAATACTAATAGACACAAAGAAACTGGCGGAACAGAAGGTGTTTCACAATCGAACAAATCATTTTTGAAAAAAAAAAAAAAAAAAACGTACGTAAAACCCTAGAAAACCGGATTATCTCTGGCGTCTCTGACCTTATCCATATCCTGATGTTAACTCGGAAACACGATCCAACATCTGGGAGATAAATAGTTCTCTTTAAAGTTAAAAATAAATTGTAGTATAGATGGCGCCTGTTTTGAAGAATGTCACTATAATGGTTTAAAAAACTAAAAATGGGTTAAAACAATAAACTGTTCCTTTTTAAAATGACTTTTAAATATAATTTTGGAATAATTCCGTCACATATCATTAACTGTAATCACAACAAACCAATATCAAATCATGCAACCAGGGGCCACCTATTGTTGATTTTTCAGTATGAAATGACTTGTTTTACGATAGTTCAATTTTACGTCGTTTTCTGTCAAAGTATTTATTTATAATTTAGAACATAAAACTATTCACTATGTACGAAAATTGATGCTAAAGAACATCGCTAAAATTAGGGTACAGTTGGGTATTTTAATATAAGTAGTGGAAGATCAAAATGTCACCATATTTACCTTTGCTGACGAAAAATTGAAGTTAGATGGCGTAGGATAATCTGAATATCAAAGATTTCATTGTAGAATTATAATTGTATATAAAATTAAGAATAAATAGGCTGTATTAACTGGAATATATAAAACTCCTTTAGAAAATTTTTTGATAAACAATTAAGTCTAGGTATTGTTCGATAATATATATAATTTATGATAAAGGATCTCTGTGCATCAGAGAGATTGGTTGTTTTGTTATTTCTACTCCCAAGGAATGCTCCCACTCGACTTCGAGCTAGCTTCTCTCTTTACTCGAATTCGAGCGAGTTTGTCGGAGGTCTGCCACGATATTTATTTGGGCTGACGAAGAATATTAGAATTGAAGTATAGATGGCGTAACAAAATATCAAATATGTGTATTGTAAACTTTATACTTTGTAGTTCTCCCTTACCTTGCAAATAATTTGCTTCCATTTCCGACCAAAAATGTTGTGATATTCAGTAATTTATCAAGGAAGAATATTATTCAAAATATTGATCCAAATTTTGATATAATTCTGGGAGAAGACTCTCATCCCATATCTTCAGTCGAATTGGCAGAAAGTTTTAGGAAATTGTCAGGTACATTTTTCGTTATAATACAGTATCTAAATATAATTTATTGTGAAAATCATGGTAAAATTTTCTGCTATTTATTCGGGGATTTTGATCCTTAAAATAAAATGTCGAGGACTACACAACAATTAGCTGAAACGAGTAAGTTTCCTTAATATGAGGTGTAAAAAAATCTACATTTTCATGTGTTTTCGCTCGGAAAAAATAACTAAAATTCGTCTTTCTGAGATATAGAACAAATAAGAGATCATTTATCATTTTTTATTATATCCCACTCGTACTACGTAAATATTTCAGATAAGAAATAAATTTTATTTGAAAGTGACAAGGTTGAGTCCGTTGGGTCGAGGGTTGCCATATTTGATTAAGCTAATGCGACTACCTCCATTCTTCCATGACATGATCTGTATGAAGAATGTCATCATAGTGACCATATATTAGCTTAAAAATTATATAAAAATAAATAAACACTATCGACTATCAGGTTAAATTGATGCTAATGTTTTGAACATATCATGCTCAGAAGTGGAAAATACATCAAAAGAATATCTGAAGCACCGCACATCAAGATATGCTTCCTATCAAATGTCCTTTTGATGTTGGTTATCATAGGGAAAATAATTCCGCAACAAGGCGTTGACTTCAATCATAACGCACAAATATTTAACCTGTGTTGTTCGCAAGCGTCATGTGCTCAGGCTTTGAACGCTTTCGCAGCAATGTACCTCAAGTCTCATCAAAACAATTCTTTTTTTTTTTCGGTCACGGCTATGCTGCTGATTTTAATGTTGGTGGTAAACCAACTTTGTTTGTTCTTTTGTCGAGTATATGTTGTCTATATGTCTGACGGTCTGTCCGTTTGTCTCTTTGCTGAATTTGACTTTTCTAAAGCGATAAGTCACGCGCTGATTTATGTCTTTCAGTAATCAACAGAAATATGTTTGAAGTTTTTCAGGAAATAATAAATTCTTGTCCTAGAGAAAGGGAAGTTGCCCAGAATTAATGATGTAACAATGAACGAGGGGTTGGAGTGATATATTAAATGTTGGTAGAATTTTGGAATTTTTCTATTTATTTAATGTTGTGTTTCAGATAAGGGAATAGAAATTATATTTCCTATCCAAACAATTGACGGTGACTTTGGGTCATTATAAGATAAGAAAGGAGTATCCCCAATTAAAAAAAAAAAAAAAAAAAAAAAAAAAAATAATAATAATAATAACAGGCGTTAAAATTATTCCCGTGACAGCTCATTATATTGTTTACAAGCGTACAAAAGCATTTTGGTGAGATTTTTCTAGAAAAAAAGTTTTTCGTGATGGAATTCAAGCGTGATTTCTTTAAATCTGGTTGGAAAATCACAAGTGGCTATCGTTAGGGCACTTCAGCATTTAAATGTGAATAAATCTTTTGTGTCTCGCACCATCGCTAGTTACCATGATACTGGTAGCGAAGCCCGGCGTCAAGGAAGAGGATGGAAAAAATATCAGCAGAAAGTAAAGAAGCGACTTGATCGAAGCCCGCGTCGCAGTTGCCGAAAAATGGCTCGTGATACTACATTCGGAAAATATTGAAAAATGAGCTCGGGTCAAAACCATTGAAATTCCAAAAAGTGCAAGAACTTACAACGCAACAGAAAGAAAATAGACTCAAAAGAGCTAAAGATTTAAAGAGTTGTTTCGATTGGCCGAAAGTAGTGAACTGCTGAATTTAATTTTTTCCGATGAGAAAACGTCGTGTTTACTTGCCAAAGAGGTCAGCAGAAAATATGCACCTTCGATTGGCCACCAGAACTCAAACGCCGGTCATGGTGATGGTGTGGGCCGCCATAACAGCCGATGGTCGCTCTCCGCTCGTATTAATCGACCGTGGTATCAGCATAAATGCCGAATACTATCGCGAAAAATTCTGGAGGGTATATTAAAGCCTTGGGAACGCAAACATTTTGGCCGCAGACCTTGGACATTCCAACAGGTCTCAGCACCATCGCACTCAGCAGGCGCCATCCAAGAATGGTTACAAAATTAGGTTCCTCGCTTCATTTCCAGCGCAAAATGGCCACCAAAATCTCCGGATACCAATCAGTTGGACTATTGTATCTGGAGTATTTTGGAAAGCAAGGTTGTCACTAAAAAATACCAAAGTGTCGATCATCTCAAGCAAGCGCTTCGCCAGCGTGTGACGTTGTCCGTTTGAAGGCCATAATTCGTGCCAATGGTGACCAATTCGAACAAATCTAAATTTATTCTAAAATTTGATGCTAAGTCCGATATATTTTGCTTTCATTCAAGAAAATTTAAAAAAAATATATAAAAATTATGGCGTTCGACTTTATTGCAGTTCTTTTATCTCACCCTGTATGGGTCCGATCTTAGTATAATCGGTATATTTAGAGGATCCAACGAGACTTTTTATAGGCGATAAGGAGTGGTTTCTTTCATGGGACAATAAGAAGGTCTTTATAGTGAACAGATATAAGGGCAGCACAGAAAAAACGATATATTCCTACAGACGTCAGGATGTTCTTATTTATAACTAAAATTTATTGCAGTTCTTTTATCTCACCCTGTATGGGTCCGATCTTAGTATAATCTGTATATTTAGAGGATCCAACGAGACTTTCTATAGGCGATAAGGAGTGGTTTCTTTCATGGAACAATAAGAAGGTCTTTATAGTGAACAGATATAAGGGCAGCACAGAAAAAACGATATATTCCTACAGACGTCAGGATGTTCTTATTTATAACCAAAATTTAGGAGTTGTTTATTTTTGGATGAACTCCCTGTGGTCAGGCAACTCGTAATAGAAGACCATATTGTGTGGGAATTTCCGGAATGAAACAAAAACTCTCATTGAGTTTTTCTTTTGAGAGCTACTAGTCGTATTCATTACACTTTGATGTCGTGGGCCGTGACAACATCCACCTTTTTTCCCATGCACTCATCATCGTCTTGATGATGATGGCGCTGATTTTTGCCTCTGCTGTCCTTTGCCTGAATGCATTTTTCACTTTTGCTAAATTTATTCTAAAATTTGATGCTAAGTCCGATATATTTTGCTTTCATTCAAGAAAATTTAAAAAAAATATATAAAAATTATGGCGTTCGACTTTATTGCAGTTCTTTTATCTCACCCTGTATGGGTCCGATCTTAGTATAATCGGTATATCTAGAGGATCCAACGAGACTTTTTATAGGCGATAAGGAGTGGTTTCTTTCATGGAACAATAAGAAGGTCTTTATAGTGAACAGATATAAGGGCAGCACAGAAAAAACGATATATTCCTACAGACGTCAGGATGTTCTTATTTATAACCAAAATTTAGGAGTTGTTTATTTTTGGATGAGGCCCCTGTGGTCAGGCAACTCGCAATAGAAGACCATATTGTGTGGGAATTTCCGGAATGAAACAAAAACTCTCATTGAGTTTTTCTTTTGAGAGCTACTAGTCGTATTCATTACACTTTGATGTCGTGGGCCGTGACAACATCCACCTTTTTTCCCATGCACTCATCATCGTCCTGATGATGATGGCGCTGATTTTTGTCTCTGCTGTCCTTTGCCTGAATGCATTTTTCACTTTTGCTTTTTGAGAAATTGCGATTTTTATCTCTACATGCTACGTATGCTTTTACTGGCGTTGTTGTTGTTGTTTCTCTTTTTTTGCTATGGTTATTTTTGGCTCTCTGTGTAACCCATAACGAAAATTAATTACACTAATTGATTGTAACAACAGCAACACTGATGTGCAATGCTGATGATGGAAATCAGATTTGACTTTTGTGATGAGTGACAGCAGTTGGTGGTGGGTGGTTTGGAAATTTACACCTGCTTCCACGATTCATTCTCTTTGTGGGTGTGTGTGCTAGTGTGTGTGTGCTTCATCTCATTTGTGAGAGCAGCCACTTTCATGATTTCAATTGATGGGAAAAAGGAATAAAAGTGAAATTGACAAATAGTACTTTTTTCGCTGGTCTTTCTGTGTGTTGTGAGTGAAGGAGATAAATTAATTGAGAATTTAAGCATTAAAGTATTGAAATGGTCACCAAGTTATTAGTGGAAATTTACAACAGTGAATCCATTTCAGGGGTAATGGAGGAGTTTGAAACTTTGTCTAGTTGTGATGTAATTTTGGGCGGGTAGGGGGAAGTATAAGGATACATTTTGTGTAAGAGGCCAGGGAAGTAGTACAGGTCATCTCTAGGAAACTCTCTTCACTTTCATTTATAATGTTAACACTTCACGAAAAATAGCAGAAATTGATGAAAATAGTGCAAACAATTTCGGACGATTTTAAAATATTGTGGTAGCAAAATGTGGGAGCTACCAATGAATCAGCATTAATTTCCTATAAAAAGGTTTCCTCACTTGAAATACGATAAGTAGATAAAAAATTGACATAACATATATTTAAATATCGGAATAGGTGATGATTAATATGATATTATATAAATTGTGTAAGAAACATAATAATTTCGTACGAATTGGACTAAAATGTACAAAATGGTACCACATCGTTATTTATCGACCAATAGGAGTAGAGCTTTTAAATATTGCATAGAGATCATTTGGGAGAAGATAAAAGGGAATTTTTGGAATTTTGTAGTTTAAGGGAACAAAAAGTACTAAAAGGTGCAAAGTTGTACAATATTTGGAATTTTGAACTTTAAGTGAACGAAAAGTACTAAAAGGTGCAAAGTGGTACAATATTGTCATTGAGCGATCGGTATGAGTAGTACTTTGAAATATATTAATAAGGACTAGTCTTGCACAAGATAAGGCGGGGTATTGGGAGCTTTGTACTTTATAGGTACACAAAGTAGAAATTAGTACTAAATTGTAATTAAACATGATAGCGATCCCTATATATAGCACCAGTTTATACTTTTAAGTACTTTTCGAACCATTAAAGAGTTAAAATTGTGAAATATTCCCAAAGTCAACTCTTGGTACTGTTTTATGAAACAATCGAAATAGGTAGAACTTTGAAATTTGGGATAAGGATGGGATTAGAAGAGCATATTGGAACATTGTACTATAAGGGTACTACAAGTACAAAATGGTACAATCTTGTTATTGATAGGCCAATAAGAGATAAATCTAAATAGGGCTATGAGGTGCGGCGAGATTTTCGAAAATTCTTATTTGAATGGTTCCAAAAGTACCAAATGGTACAACTTTGTTATTGAGCGATCGGTGATAACTAAGGTTTTTGAAATTTCTTATAAGGGTCACAGAAATTTGGATAATCATTTTCATATCCTCCACCATACATAGTATGGAGCGTATATTAAGTTTGTTATTCCGTTTGTAACGCATCGAAAAAATAATTCTATATATATTCTGGATCAGCGTAAAATTCTAAGGCGATTTTGCACTGTCTTTCGTCTGTTTTAAACACCCTAGAGTCAAAACGACTTAAGATAGGAAGCTAAAACTTGGCTCAGATCAGTATTTTGTGTGTAGGTTAAGTTCGGTGTAGGTAAGTTGGAATATGGACTATATCGGTCCACGATATCGTATATCCCCCATAAAACGGTACCCCCCGATATTCGGAATTTTGACGATTTTAGCCAAATTGTTCAATGTACTTGTCTGAAAATCCACACCAGGAATTTCTTTTGAGTACTTCACACCCATATAACAGGACCTCCCGATATTCGGTATTTTTATAATTTTAGCCATACTTTTCAATGGAATTGTCTGAAAATCCACACAAGGACTTCTTTCTGAGTACTTTAACCGCTGGAATAGAATTGTCCATATGGGTTCACTTTATCGTATAGTTCCCATATAACGGTAACCCCTGTATTCGTTATTTTAATGATTGTAGTATTTGAAGTTCGGAATGGGCACTATAGCCTACGAAAAAAATTACTTATTCAGGTCCACGTCTTCGTATAGTCCCCATATAAGGGTTTTCATTTCAGTGGTATTTTTCGACTCATTTTTTTTTTTTTTGAAGACCCTTCAAATGGGTGGAGGGTATTGCTAAGTCGACTTAGTGTTTTAAGCTGATCAGGAATATATCTACTTTCAAGAGTATTATGTTATTATTCCGAGGAATTTCAAATGTAATAGCATAGTGAATATTATAAAAATGCCTGCAATATAGTGCAATATGGACCCTATACTAAATGGTGGATCTATCATTAAAATATTTTGCACGAGGAGGGTTTTGATCTTTTTGGAACTTAAATCAAAATCAATTCGGTATATTGACTGAAACATTCACAATTCAGAGAAACAGGTGGTATCAGAATTATTTTCAATGTCAAATATCCAGGCATGACACATTAATCTTAAACAAAAATATGCATGATTTTTTGACGTTTCAGACGAAAGTTTCGAGGTATGAAATTAATTTTCTTTGAAATTACATTTTTCATATCAAACTACATTAATTTTTATTTGGATTGTGTATAAATCGCTTAAAATTTCTACAGCTAGAAATGAATTTAGACTTTCTTTAACATGGTATTTAATTCGATATCAAAGTGTGCCTTCCACCACCCTCCCTCCCTATGAATACCATATGAATGTGACCAAAGTAATTTAACACCCCCCATCCCTTTTGTAATGTTGATTGTGTTCTTCAAATTTCACCAGTTTTTGACTCAATTCCCTTTTGGCAATGAAACCGTTGTAAACATGAGTTTTATTTACGTCACGAAAGTAATGCTTTGGGAATTCTAAATGACTTTTTCCCCCTTTGTTCCAAAAAAATAATATCCAACAATTATATGGGTCTCACAAGTAGTTGTAATATATACCCCGCCATTACCTCTTATCCTCTCATGTTGGTATATAAATCTATGAAAAGTTTTATTTTGATTTTTATACAAAACATTGTTGCTATTGTTGGTGTGGCGTGGTTGAAAAGTTAGTCGAAACTCATTCACAAAACTATTTAGTCAAATTTTACGCTATATAAACAGCTATTAGTTATGTTCATGTTGAAGAAACAGGAAATACGTGTCGAAGCGAGTTGGAATATTAGGGTGGTTCTTTAACACGAAATATTTTTTTTACCCTACAAATTCCATTGGGATTCCGAAAACCTACAATTAACAAAAGAAAATTAATATTTGACTTAAAAAAATCAGAGCTACTTTCTTTTGAGGAGTAACCGAGGAAACAAATTGTTCTCTGCTAACCTAATGTTGACTCTATGAACTTTCCCTTCACATGTTCGTGTATTCACCATAACTTACATAACACTCGTGAGAATAATATTTTTAATATTCAACAACGATTGTAAAACAATTTATACAACAATAACAACAAACTTTATGCCACATTAGCGTTACGAATAATGGATGTAAATGTTCAAACACAGGCGGCGCTGCAATGTATTTTAGGCTGACATGTACACACCAGGAAAACTACAAAGTACAAATACATGTGTGTGGGTAAACGTGAGTGTGTGTGTGTATGTGTGATGGCATAAGTATTAAGTAGTTGTATGGGAAATACATTTGCATTTCCGCAGAACAAAAGTAGTGGTAATAGTAGTAGTAGAAAGCCTTATGATATGCACGAATTAATCTTAAACCTGGGCAGGATGTAAGAAGAGCAATCAGACGATATCATGTAGTTGGGACAAAGAGGAAGAAAGTGGGGTAATTGTATTTGTAATGCAATGTTAGTATGTATTGGATATCCGTTGAAGTGAATTGCAGAGTAAGTAGTTTCCCGGTAAACAAAATGTCGGATATTTCAATGTTTAATCCAACATGTCTGATGAATTTCCATTCGATTGTCCTAGGTCGGTATTTTTTTCAATATGTTGTCCTCTCTTGAATTTTGAAGAGCTTTGTTTCTTTTTGAGAATAACAATTTTTGAGTTTTTGAAACGAAAGCATGGACCAATATGAAAGTGTAACATAAACTGTGCCCCAGCAATTCAAATGTCGTAAATGTCCAAACGAAGTCTGAATTTTTTCCCATGTTTCTTACAAGTTTCTGTCGGAATTCTGAGAGTGATAATTTTAGCAAATGGTATTTTTTCTCTCTAAAGTGAATTTTGATTATTTCCTCTTGCTTCTTGCATTTATTGAGAGTTTTGTTTCTTTTTGGGAAGCGATTTCGTTTTAGTTACTCGCGAGTAAAATATATTTCGGAGAGGAATTGCTTAAAGATTACTACTTTTACATAAAGTTTGTATCCACTCTTTTCCTTAAAGAGGGGCGCTCGCGAGTTACTCTTCTTTGAAAAATAGGATTTGGCGCTCGAAATTAGTGTAAGAGTTAAAATTAAAAATATATCAGTTTGGTGATTTGTGTATTTGGTAGCTAACAAGTTTTGATCTTGCTTTCGACGGGTGTACAAAATTCAGCAGAATCAAGAGGTCGGTGTTTTTTTGGTGTACAAAAAAGGTTTTGCCGACAGAAGTATACCCCCATCCCTGAGTTATGATTTTTCAAACTGTTGGCTCTTTATGGAGGAGGCTCCGAAGCAGTTGGCTGTTAAGTCTGAAAAAAATATTACAAAGTGCCAGATTTAGACTAAACTTACTACTTCCTATACTTTATATGAGATATGTGCAAATTTTTGAAAATGTGGAAATGTGCGTGAGGTAACAGATATAGCGGACCGAAGTATTTATATAATACAGATAAAAATATTGGTATGTACAAAATTTGAAGGAAATCGAACATTCCTCAAAAAGTTGACCCATTGTGGGGGAGCTACCAAAAGGAATGGACCGATATGTCCCATCTTCACACCACACCTTGGGTCGATTAAGTGATGTCCGTCTGTCTGTGTGTCTGTCCCTCTGTCTGTCTTTTGTAATCACGATTTCTTTCGAGCGAATTGAGATAGTTGGCTATAATTTTGCACACATGTGTATTTTGTCAATAGACAGGTTAAGTTTGTAAATGGGCCATGTCGGTCCACGATTTCGTATAGTCCCCATATAACAGCATCTCTCAATTTTCGGTTTTTGATGATTTTGGCGGCATTTTTCACCGGAATTGTTTCAAACTTCGAGTTAGAAATTCGGTACGACAGCTTACGAAAAAAATACTTATGCATGTCCACATCTTCGATATTTTGAGATATTTTTTTTTCGGCGAATGTTTTTGCAACGACATGATGATGACATGATAGTTACTAAAAAACTCATATATTTTGGTTTGCTGGGTAATAAATATGGTAGTGTTGTTAGTAATTGGAACAATGTTTCCCTTTAAGTCATAGAAAGTACTGTGAATGTGCCATGGAAGATAAATGTTCATCAATCGTCTTCTATGAATAAGATATCTTCATGTTCAATGATCTATGACCACTTCTGAAGAAGACCTATTGCATTATATGATAATGATTTCGTGGTCTTTTTTGGAATAAGTCTTCTCTGAGTATGACTTCGTAAACTTTAAAAAACCCTTTTATAAAAAAAAAAACAATGTTGGAAAATGAGAAAAGAGACTTTTTGCATCCTGTAAGAAAAACTTATTGACCTCTTATGGGAATGACTTCCAGGTTTTAAAAAATAAATCATCTGGGTGTTTTTTTTTTTGAAAATTGTTGTTGAATTTTTCCAAAACAATCCTACTGGTCTAAGAGGAACCCCCCTTAAACATATACGAAATATGATTTTTGGTTATCCATGAAAGAGACAACTTACATTCTATAAGGAAGACCTCTTGGTTTTCTTTTTTCAGGAAGTTCTTTAGGTTTTGTCCTATCCTTCGACTTTCCTTTTCTTTTGCAAATTAGAATAACTTTTTTTCGATGAAAATCTATTGGAAATCCACTAGGTTTTCTGTGAAAATTTCTGTTGGATTTTTCCAAAACAATCCTATTGTGAAGAACATCTCATAATTATTTACGAACTATGATTTTTTGTTATCTATGAAGACACCTTACATTCTATAAGGAAGACCTCTTGGGCTCTTTTTTTCAGGAATTTCTTTTAGTTTTGTCTATTCTTCGATATTCTTTTTTTTACGAAAAAGACTAATTTTTTTTCGAAGAAAAGCTATTGGTCTTCTAAAAAGAAGACTTTTTGTCCTCGAAAAGAATACATCTTGCATTATGAAAACGATCTCTATCCATTCCATGATATAAATTCTATGACGAAGACTTCTTGAAGAAATTCTTAAATCTTTTATAATGAAGAACTCTTTGATTCCTATTAAGAACATTTTTGGACAACCCATAAAGAATGCCCACATTTCTCCTTCAAAAACCTCATTAGAACAACTACAATTCTCTCTCCCTCTTTCTCTCTTAAGAGCATATGTTTATCTTTTATGATTCCCTTTGAAGGGAAGCTCTATGTATTTTATGAAGGACTGCTGAGTTTCTATAAAAATTCTATAGGCATTCCATTAAGATTGTTATAGATTTCTACGAAATAAAATCCTTTATATTTCTACGAAAAATATGTCTTGAATTCCCAAGATGTGTGCCAGTAGTCCTTGATGAATTCTTTCCACTAGGATAGCTTTAAAGACTGTCCTAAGCCCTTTTTGGAGAACAAAAGTTCGGTTTTTTAAATAAAATGGCTTCGATATAGTATTTTTTTGAAGAAATACCT
Source organism: Musca domestica (assembly GCF_030504385.1). NCBI lineage: Eukaryota > Metazoa > Arthropoda > Insecta > Diptera > Muscidae > Musca > Musca domestica. The sequence continues at coordinate 8,450,633 of NW_026712311.1, forward strand.
ACTAAATGTCTCAAAGTGAATTATTAATTCAGTTTGAAAAAGGTTTTTGATACGATATGGAACAAACCTCCTGATAATCTGTAAAACCCCAAAATATTTCCCATGAAGATAATGTTTTTGTTTTTATAAAGAAGACCATTTTTCAGAATACTTTCCTTTTGAAAAATTGCACTAAGAGGTCTTGGAGAAACTATTCATGGTATGATATGAAATTATCTTTCGAATTTTTATAATCTTCTATTCTATAATCCTCAACTAAGAAAAAATTGTAAATAATTTCTCAAAACCTGGCCTTTAGACTTAAGCAAGTCCCAAACATATATGTCCAGTTCAACCTGAATCGAGAACGTTTCAACCAAACAAATAACCTACCCTTTGTTCTAATTGTTCACCTATGGTAAGCCATTCAATAAAAACAAGCCAAGCTGCAGCAACACAATTCGCCCCATCTACTTATGAATTAAATTAAGAAGTTGCCAAATGAGTTATCCACTTCAAATAATTTCCTGTTCTTCAAATTACAACAACACAAACACGAACTTCTTGATCACTTTAGTATTCTCTATGCATTCTTCTCGATTTTTCTTTCACACAAAATTTCGGCCATAATCTCTGCACAAAAGTTTAACAATTTAAGCTACTTAACCAAAAACTAATAACAAACTTTTACAATTGAATTAATGCCGGACATCGGGCAAAAATTCTTGCAATCTTGAGCACAGTAATGAGGTGGGGCGGGGGAGGGGCTGGAGTGTGGCAAGTGAAAGGAAAAACTAAATTAGGAAAGATGCCGAATGATTCACATTCAGATTTCACACATGGTCAAGAAATTGCAAAACGGATGGATGAATGTTTCACACGTTTAGCAAACATCTCGATACGACCGGTAGTGCCTGGCCAATGAACGCTTCACAAGGCCAATGGACAAATGCTTGGCTCCCAAGTGTCACAGTTAAGTTTGCTGGCTGCTCGCAAAACTTAGTTTGGGGACAAATAAACGTCCGTTCGACGAAGTGTTCGAGTGGGACAAGTAATTAGCAACAAGTGTAATTAGTTTCCAGACACGTTCCAACCTCACCTTAACCACCATAAAATGTTCAGCAGCATTGTGCTGAAAAGGACATGAGTTCTTAATTAAGATACAGTTTGAATAGACTAAAGCTTAAGGCTGGCAAAATGACGACTACGACAACAACAAACAACATTGACCACTCAACCCGCCTCCCTACCTTTCGAACTAAACTAAACCTGGGCCATATACAAATATAGACAATTAGGTGTACATCCCAAACAACAGGGGATCCGTTGTGTTTGTGTGTGAGTGTGTCGCTCGGTCGGTTGGTCGGACGATATGGCCAATCGATGCAAAGGACCAGGCAAGGCCTTGGAGATTGACATAAATAGTCAACTAACTACAAGTGTGGTTAGTTTCAATGACCGTTGCTAAGCAAAATAACCAAAGTGGCATGTCGTTCAAGTTCCGTATACTTATGTATATCGATGGATGGATAGGGGGACGGAGGGAGGGATGAATGTGGGTGGTGGTGTATTGAAATGTGACAGAGAATTTCGATCCTTTAAATATTTCAAATCCTGTCGCATGGCAGCAGAAGAAGAAGAAGTCGTTAAACAGAAATCCAAAGTAAAAGCTTAAAAATCAATGATTCAGAAGTTAAAGATGCAAGATTTTTAGGGACATTTTTAGGGACAGAGAAAGAAGTGAGTGAGAAAGAACAACAGAGGTGGTCGATAAAGCCTCTAGCTTTTTTTACCCTCAGAATTATAAATGTTTTATTTTTGACAACATTAAATCATGTGTGAAAATATATATAAAAAACAAGTAAAAAAGCTGTAGGTTCGGCCGAACCGAACTTTGAATACACTCCACCATTTGGCACTTTTCACGAGAAATAATAAATAAAATCCGTTAAAAATGCTGTTAACATCTTAAAACCAGTAAAGAAAGTCTTAAAGTCGGGCGGGACCGACTTTATGATACCCCACACCACTTTTCTAATTTAGTAGAGGTCCACATAACAAAAGTTTTTATGGAAGAATTCAAAAGACTAAATATGCCGAAGCATTTGAATCTTTTAAATTCGGACTTGTATTGTCCATTTGGTGCACAATTGATTTGAAATCGGATAAATATATATATGGGAGCTATATTCAAATCTGAACCGATCTCGATAAAATTTGGCAAAGATATTTCTGAGCTGTATTTGCTATATTTCCCCAAATAAAATGGGGGTTTCAAGGACTCTCTTGTGAAAACACATGGTTTTTTAAAATATATTTTCAGCGGCTGCCATAAAAAAATTTGGACTTTTCTTTTATTTATTTGCAAGGATTTCATGTCGAAAAAAGTGAAAGTTTTTGGAAGAGTATTTTTAAATTTTGCAAGAGTATTTTTAAGGGCATCCTGTCAAAAACGTGCTGTGCTTCCTGATGAAAACTTAGGACCTTTTAAATATTTTGAAGCACTTCCTGGACAAAAGTCTTAAAATTTTTATTTGCAAGGACTTTATGGCAAAAAATTATGCATTTTTGCATACTTTTTAAGGACGTTATGCCTAAAAATCGAAGATATTTTATAGAACATCATGAATGTTTTAAGGAGATCCTTACGAAAACCTCGAGGATATTGCAATTTAGAACTTTCTTGGTACAATATGCAAAATATAGATCTTCTAACTATAGAATCCTGTAGAAGATCTATTATATCCGTAGGTTATCCGTAGACTTTTCATCTATGGAAAACATGTAGAACACCTCCTTTCTGAAGCAGACTTGCAGGTCTTCTTGCTTGGTCTATTATATATTGTATAAAAATAGAAAAGCGCAATAAAAAACCTGTGGAAATTTTTTCCAATCAGCTGCAGAGGGGGTCTCATCCCTGGAAGACCTGAAGAAGGTATTTATAACTACTTTATAATGGTGCCTTCACTATAGTAGAACTTCAGAAAATGTTCTAGATTTTGGGGTCCTGTTGAAGCTCTTTTATGAATAAACAGAAAAAGTTACTCAGGCCTGCAGAAAGTCTACTATATATAGATGACCTGTCGAATTAAAAATTATGCATTTTATGAAAGTCTTGTTAAATGTAAAAGGCCTCTTTTTTTGCCCTCCACCATACATAGTATAGAGGTTATATTAATTTCGTCATTCCGTTTGTAAATTCATCGAAATAATCATTTTAGACCCAACAAATATATATTCTTGATCAGCGTAAAATTGTAATACGATTTAGTCCTGTTCCTCCGCCTGTCTGTTGTAATCCGGTTAGAGTCAATTTTAATAAAGGTAGGAAGCTACAGACCTGTTTTTTGTCTGCAGGCAGGTCAAGTTCGAATATGGGTTATATAGGTCCACGATATCGTATAGTCCCCATATAAAGGTACCTCCCGACATTCGGTATTTTGATAATTTCAGCCACATTTTTTAATGGCATTGTCTTAAAATCCACAGAAGGATTTCTTGTGAAGGAAATTGTCTATATAGGTTCACGATATGGTATATCTCTTAGATAACGGTTCTTTTCGATATTCGATATTTTTATAATTCTAACCACATTTTTTAATGGTACCCTCCAATAATTGATTTGTTTTAAAATGCACCAAACACACACTACACTTGAGAGAGGTTCACGATTTTGTGAATGGAATTGTCTGAAAATCCACACAAGGTGTTCCCTCTGAGAATTTTAACCCCTAAAAAAGAATTGTCATTATAGGTCCACGTTTTAATACCACACCATATAACGGTAGCTCCACATATTCGGCATTTCCATGATATTAGCGACATTATTCTCCGGAATTGTTTACAATTTCGTATTTGAAGTTCGCAATGGATACTACAATCTTTGACGGAAAATAGTCTATGCAGGTCCATGTCTTTGTATAGCCCCCATACAACGGTACCTTTCTCTATTCGGTATTTAGATGACATAAGCGACATTATTCACCTGAATTGTTTCAAATTTCGTATTTAAAATTAGGAATCGTTACTACAGCCTATGACAAAAAATTATTTGTGCAGGTCCACTTCTTATATAACATTTTTCATTTTTATATAACACTTTTTAAATAAACGGTATTTTTATACGGATTTTTTTGGAAAAAAAGTTTAAGTTCCTTTCAAGTGGTGGATTGTATTAAATGTTCGGCCCGGTCTAACTTAGCTGTTTTCATACTTGTTTATTTTATCAGAAATATTAGAAGTCCTATAGGTTAATTCTTTCAATTTAATCCATGTTAGTCATTGTTTCAATCAATATAAGCCTTTCCAGAAGAATATGGTTTCCCATAAGAAGGCTGGTTTCTCAGGAGAACATGGTTTCCCAATGGAAGGCTGGTTTCCTAGTTGAACATGGTTGCCTATAGGAAGATATCTACCGAGAAAAATGTTCAAATATCAAATGTTTCTGTTTATAGGGGTGTAGCTGGAGTATTCCTAGTAATGGATTTATATTGATACCCACAGAAGTTTTTCTATCTAGATAATCGGGGACTTACGCCAGGAATGATTTTCTCCTAAATGGTTACTAATTGGACTTTTTTTGTACGTTCATCCCCGTATATAATACTACTATAAGATCAGTAGATGGCTTTCGATTTACTGTTAACCGATTTAAAGATTTTTACCTATTAAAGATCTCTAGTAGTTCTTCTATTCGTAGAAAATCCTTAAGGGATTCTATCTACCTAAATATATATCTCTATTTTGGACGAAATGGTAGCATGCTACCAATAGTGGTCCTACACAGGAACCAATACCGCGAGACCGCTTTCGGATTACTTCGGAGTATAGCTCCTTGAATTGTCCATGCCTTCACATTTTATCTACTACACTTTTTCCGTCCTTATATCTTGGATATATGTTTCTTCTTGAGATAAAAGACGTAAGAAGAGCTTCAGAAGGATGTCTATCCATAAAAGCCCTGTGGGTGGTTACTTATTTTATATTTCCTAAATTTGACACAATTTACACACCAGAAGCCATACGTAACCCCAAAAATCTGTAACAAAAAGTGTTAGATAAAGAGCCAATAGAATACAATTACAAAATAGATACATCTACAGCCATAACCAGCAAAAACCATCAAATGTTTTACAAAATCATCACCCCTCCCCCCAAATTTCATTTGGGTCAGACATATATTTAAAGAATTGTTTTAGACATATGGTCACACTTAAAAATTGAAAATGTGATATGAACATTGCAAAAATAATTTTAAGGATTTCGAACAAAACAACAATGACTTGTAAAATCATAGATTGGCTTTTGGGCAATTGTGATAAGACTGGCCACAAAAACGTAAACACACACACACATGTACAATGGGATGACAATTGATTTTTTTGCCCCCAACCTCCTGTGATCTCAGGTGGCCAAAATCGTACGCACACAAGAATGAATTTTCAGGTAAAACAAATTGAATTCATTTTCCACATAACTGTGCATCCGATAGGTTTCCTGTGTGGATTTTATGAATACTTGTGAGGTATTGAATCCCCCTTTTGATGTCTCCACTTGGCTTCAGATGAAATTCTTATAAAGCCATTGTTTTTGTTATCTACCACATACAAACATGTGTGTCGGGGTGTGTGTGTGTGTGTATTTGTACATATCATTTACAACAACATTTTACTGACACTTTGGTTTTTGTGTTAAAGCCAAAAAGCTGTAAATGTTCTATTTCTGTTTTTCGGAAACATGTCCTAGACTCTTCCTGCCCTTCTGGTGCGGATTCGTCTGTTCATCTGCTCATGTGTGGATATATGTGTGTGTGTGTGTTGGAAAGCCACAAGATTTTTATAAATTGTTGACACTTAAGGATAGTTTATCTTGTTTTTGGTTTCTGTTGCTCTTTTAGTTGGTGTTGATTTTTCGAGTAAATCTCTCACTTTGTCAGAATTTCATATGGTACAGTAAGTGTAGTAGTAGTAGTAGTGAGTTGCTTAGTTTCAGTTTTTGTTCTGAAAACTTAGGTGAATAGAAGTCACTTGAATGGGGATATAAAATAAAGTTGAAATAGATTTGAATAAAAACTATGGTTTTTGTAATGGGACAATTTGTGAACTTATATGTAGTCCGAGATTCATTCTAAATTAAGAACTAATAACTTTGTAAAGGTAAAATAGTTCCTAGCTCAACAAATCGCTTAGCCACCATCAGGGAACATAGTTTATGATAGGATAAAATAAATTTACGTCGTTATTAACCTATCTTACGTTAGGTAACAGCGAAGTTGTCCATAATACATTTCATTTTTATCCGATATATACATTTTAAAATTTTAACACAGGGTGAGATAAAAAAACCGCAAAAAAGTCAAACGCCATAACTTTTACATTTTTTAAATTTTATTGAATGAAAGCTAAAAATGTCGGAAATAGCATCAAATTTTAGAATAAGTTTAGATTTGTTCGAATTGGTCACCTTTGGCACGAAATATAGCCTTTAAACGGCCAATGAAACTCTGCTCTGCGGTATTTTGGCCCATTCTCGGCGAAGAGCTTGCTTGAGGTGATCGACATTTTGGTATTTTTTGGTGCCAACCTTGCTTCTCTAAATATTTTGTCTCATTCTCGGCGAAGAGCTTGCTTGAGGTGATCGACACTTGGGTTTTTTTTGTTGCCAACCTTGCTTCTCTAAATACTCCTGACACAATAATCCAACGGATTGATATCCAGAGATTTTGGTGGCCACTGTGCGCTGGAAATGAAGCGAGAACCTCATTTTGTAACCATTCTAGGGTAGCGCGTGCTAAGTGCGATGGTGTTGAGGCCTGTTGAAAAGACCAAGGTCTGCGGCCAAAATGTTTGCGTGCCCAAGGCTTTAATAAGCCCTCCAGAATATTTTTTAGCGAGAATAGTCTGCATTTATTTTGATGCCACGGTCGATTAATACGAGCGGAGAGCGACCATCGGCTGTTATGGCAGCCCACACCGTCACCATGGCCGACGCTTGAGTTCTGAGGGCCAGCCGGAGGTGCAAATTTTCAGCTGACCTCTTGGCAATTAAACACGATCATTTTGTTTGTTTACAAACTGCTGGACAAGGAATGTTTTCTCATCGGAGAAAACTAAATTCGGCCGATCACCACTTTCGGCCAAGCGAAGTAATTCTTTAGCTCTTTTGAGTCTATTTTCATCCAGTTGCGGGGTAAGTTCTTGCACTTTTTGGAATCAATGGCTTTACTCCGAGCTCTTTTTTTGATATTTGGCGAATGGAATATTGAGATATGTTCAGCTCACGAGCCGTTTTTCGGCCACTGCGACGCGGGTTTGGATAAAGTCGCTTCTTTATTTTTAGAACCATTTCCGCTGATGTTGCTGTTTTCTTGCGTCCACTTCCTTGACGTCGGGCTACGCTACCAGTATCACGGCAACTAGCGATGGTACGAGACACAAAAGATTTATTCTCATTTAAATGCTGGAGTGCTTCAACGATAGCCACTTGTGGTTTTCAAGCCAAATATAAAGAAATCACACTATCACGCTTGAATTCCATAACCTTTTTTTTTCTGGAAAATTCTCTCCAAAATGCTTTTGTACGCTTGTTAACAATATAATGGGCTGTCTCTGGAATTATTTTAACGGCCGTCGTACGAGTGGCTTAGAAACGACAGCAGTCTGAAGGTGGTTACAGTTTTTTCATCTCACCCTGTATATGTACATTGTAATTATTTTGCAATATTACCTCCCACATCCCAATATTTGTAGACTTCGTTAGCTGCAACCACACATAATTATGTATGTATGTATGTGCATGGTTTGTTGCAACTTTTAACACGTTCTGATATGCAAGCCCTCCTCCCTCGCTTATCCCGGCCCTTAGCCATAATATGCCCTTTTCGTTGTTATAAACCTCAAATGATTGGTTTACATGTGAACTTCAGTTCATTTGCTTTGGGCAAGCGGATGAATTTCAATTTACAGATAATGTGTCCTTAATTATACAAACAATAAATTTTCATAATTTTTACCAACATTTACATAATGAGTTGAGAATACTTTATTATTGAAAATATATTAATGTTGCTGTTGTATTTTATTTAAATGTTGTAATTGGAGAGAGAGGGAGAGCAGATTTCAAGGATAAAAAAATACGGAAATACGGAAAATATGGAAATTATCGTGAGGAGCTCATGATTATTAATTTATGTAATTGTGGAATGTTAATTCATATTTTTAAAGGAACTTATGAGGGAGACCTTGGTTGCTTGAGTTAGATGAATTTTTAACAAAATATAGAATCCCATTTTTCAGAAAGAAGTAAAAATATGTAGTGACTAAATACTAAATATAATAATGACCCGATTCTTACAACGATAAGAGAAGTCTAAAGAAAAATACAAATTCTAAGAGATTTTTTTAATTATTGTGATGAGCATTCATAATTTTTTCGAAACTACAAATTTTAATTTTTAAAACTCTATTATTATCCTTCCCACAAATTCCCATTGAATTTAATACAAAATTATAATTTCCACAATCTTCTTTTTTATTCATAACATCATGACATCTGCAATAAAGTTTATGGCGAGAGAATACCGAAAACGTGGCGTATTGCATTTCGATAATAATGCGATAATGATAATAAAGATAATGGTGATTATGATTATCATTGCACGATACAATTGATGTGATTTTGATATACACACATATGTGTGTGTGTGTGTGTTTGTGGGCGACAGATGTGAAGTGCAATATCGCATCGTGTCTAGTGGCATTACAGTGGTGTTGAGAAGTGTAACAAATTATTGGAAAATGAGAGTAAAATTAAACCCTTATATTTTACAAAATTCAAAGGGGAGTCAGGTCAAGACCCTGAATTCATTCTGACAAGCTAAGTCAAGTACAAGATATTCAAGTGAAACCAAGAAAGAAAGGTCAAATGTGGGTGGGGCCGACTACATGATACCCTACACCACTATGCGTATTTAGTAGAGCTTCCGTAACAAAAAAGTTTATATTTGGAATTTATGTGAAGTAGATCAAACCAACTATGGTCCAAATAACATTGCTGTATAATGCATGACATGACTTCGATGAGGATTGTATTACAAAAAATATTGGAGCAATAGATATACTGGACCGAGTTTCACCGAATTGTAGAATACGGTTGTATATGAAAACATCTATTCAATTCAAGCTGATTTTATATATATGGTGAGCAATAACCGTAAAATCGGATGAAGGACCGATCTCGATAAAATTTGGCTGAGGTATTTTGGAGCTGTATCTGATACTCGGTATCAAGTATTATTGTTGTGGAGTGCATATTACGCACGTGAGGGGCTTTAATATCAAATCGGATGAAACATATATATGGGACCTATAGCTATATCTGAACCGATTTTCACCAAAATTTGAAGCACTTGCTTAAAGGCTGAATTCCTTCGGAAGTGGCATACTTCAGTCCATTTGGGCTGATATTAGACATTTGGTGCACAAAAATAGTGAAATCGGATAGAGATATATATGGGATCTATATCCAAATCTGAAACCATATTGATAAAATTTTAAACAACTATTTCTGAGCTGTATCTGATATCTGGTACCAAATATAATTGTTGTAGAATGCATATTACGAATGTGAGGGACTTAAAACCCAAAATCGGAAGAAACATATGTATGGAAGCTATAGCTATATCTGAACCGATTTTACCAAAATTTGAAGCACTTGCTTTTACGCTTTTACTCCGTTGGAATTGGCATGCTTCAGTCCATTTGGTGCACAAAAATCCTGAAATCGGATCCTGAATGGGAGCTATATCCAAACCTGAACTGATCATGACAAAATTTTAAACTATTGTTTCTGAGCTGTATTTGATATCTGGTACCAACAATTATTGTTGTGGAGTGCATATTACGGATGTGAGGGACTTAAAACCCAATATCGGAAGATGCATATTAAATTTGATTTACTTGCTTCTAGACGACATTCGGTTGGATATACCAAAATTCAGGTCAATTGGACTGATAGTGGCCATTTGGTGCACAAAAATAGTGAAATCGGATAGAGATATATATGGGAGCTGTATCCAAATCTGAACCGATCTTGTTACAATTTGGCAGGGGTATTTCTGCGTTGTATCTGATATCTGGTACCAAATGGAATTGTTGTCGAATGCATATTACAAATGTAAGGAACTTAAAACCCAAAATCGGAAGAAACATATAAATGGAAGCTATAGCAATATCTGAACCGATTTTCACTAAATTTGAGGTACTTGTACTAATTCAGGTCATTTGGACTTGCACTGGCCAATTGCTGCACAATTAACCCGAAATCGATTGAAGATATATGGGAGCTATATCTAAATTTGATCCGATTATCACCAATTTCAGTAGGGTTCGTCCTTGAGCCAAACAAATATTATATGGAAAATTTCATCTCGATCGGGTAATAAATGGGACCTGCACTTGGTTCACAATAAAACATGGACAGACGGGCGGACGGACTGACATGCATAAATCGACTCAGAAAATGATTCTATGAAGATCCTCAGAAGTAACTATGGATCTGACTCGCTTCCTTCTGCATGTTCTATTATTAAAACTCTGCGGTCCTCCATGATCAGTCATTATCTCTTATATATATATAGTCACCATCAATGATCTATGATCATCAATGATCTGTGATTACCAATGATCTGTGATCATCAATGATCTATGATCGTCAATAATTTATGGCCATCAAAGATCCATGATCTTCATTGATCTCTGATAATCAGCGATCTATGATCGCATTAAAAATTAAATATATATCACTTTTTATCGCAAGGACTAACTTAGTAAACGTCATAACCCTTATCATAATTCAGCCCCTAGTTAGTCCCTTATCACCTAGCCCTTTAACCTAACAAGTAGCAGGTAAGGCACTACTGACGTCATTTCGCAATGAAATATACGAATGATTGGTGTTTTAAATACCTTTCATTCAAATTTCTTAAATGCCTGTGATCACTTCACCTCTCTCTTTCTCTCCCTCTCCCTCTCTTTTTCGTTTTGGTGCAATTTGCCAAAATTTTCATTGCAGATCCATCAGATGTTCATTCTAAGGTTTTTGGTAGAAAACATGAATGTATGGCCAGACATACACGCACACATACGTACACATTATCTGTGGAATGCTATGTATGTGTGAACGTATTTTGGAATGTATGGCGTGCTGTAAAAGTAACTCCATTTTAGAAATGCCTGATTGCAGCAGTGTGTAGAGGAGGAGTGTCTGGTATTTATAGCAAAAACGTTTCCATTTCATTTTATCTGGTCGGTGGTTTGGAAATAATGACCTCTAGTGGTAACATGAATTCAAAATCTGTATGTGGGTGTATGGGTGTGTGTGTGTGTGTGTGAGCATGCGAAATATATGCTGAGACTAGTTTTGAAAGCGATAAGTTTAGATGATGTTCGTTGGGGTATTTGCTGAATTCACATAATGCAGTTGTAGGTCCGTCCGTCGGTTGGTCACTTCATGTTCATCATGGCGTATTGAAAAAGTGCAAAACAATCTGTAGTTGTTGTATATCTTGTAGGCATTATCGCTTCACTGTGGGAGTTCGGCATATGTGTAGGTCTTTTTCCTTTTTTCGATTGTTGTTGAATGCATTGTTGCATTGGGTGTGGGTATGGCATGCTGCATCACCCATTAGCGCAGTGTTGCGTCTGTTTACAGTCTACAGTAGTTTTATTGAGTGCTACAAATCCATGCTGTGCGGTCATGAGCGAATAAAACCATTCTTGTTTTTTCCACTTTGGCGAACGCAAAGTATCCAGCTTTTGTGGGTGGTATTTCGCACGCACAATTTTGTTAGGGATGGCAGAGATGGTGTGAAAGAAATTTATATAGACGAGAATAATTTATTTTCGATATGGGATTTCTGAAAAAGTCCACGGAGTTTAAATGTGAATTAAGAGCGTTCAAGGATCCAAACATCCGAAATAGAATATGTCCTTGAAGTAAATATATTTTCTAAAATTCAGGAACATTTTAGCAAGAAAAAAAGTTTAAAATTATTTAAAAAGGAAAAACGACCTGTGCGGGAGGTATTTTTAACAACTTCATGAAAGGACGAGTGGACTAGAAATTACAGATCGCAACAGCCAGCCCAGAAGACAGCCGAGCTACACCAAATGTCTGGCAATGAATTTCTTTACGATATACAGGGTGAGATGAAAAAACCACAACCAACTTCAGACTGCTGTCATTTCTAAGCCGCTCGTACGACAGCTATTAAAATTATTCCAGTGACAGCTCATTATATTGTTTACAAGCGTACAAAAGCATTTTGGTGAGAATTTTTCCAGAAAAAATGTTATTCGTGATGGAATTCAAGCGTGATAGTGTGATTTCTTCATATTTGCCTGGAAAACCACAAGTGGCTATCGCTGGAGCACTCTAGCATTTAAATGTGAATAAATCTTTTGTGTCGCATACCATCGCTCGTTACCGTGATGCTGGTAGCGTAGCCCGACGCCAAGGAAGTGGACGACGGAAGAAAACAGCAACATCGGCAGAAATCGTTCGAAAAGTAAAGAAACGACTTGATCGAAACCCGCGTCGCAGTGGCCGAAAAATGGCTCGTGAGCTTATCGAATATCGCAATATTCCATTCGGTAAATATTGAAAACTGAGCTCGGGGTAAAGCCATTGATATTCCAAAAAGTGCAAGAACTTACACAGCGGCAGAAAGAAAATAGACTCAAAAGAGCTAAAGAGTTGCTTCGCTTGGCCGAAAGTGGTGAACTGCCGAATTTATCTTTTTTCGATGAGAAAACATTCGTTGTCCAGCAGTTTGTAAACAAACAAAATGATCATGTTTACTTGCCAAAGAGGTCAGCTAAAAATGTGCACCTTCGGTTGGCCACCAGAACTCAAGCGCCAGCCATGGTGATGGTTTGGGCCGCCATAACAGCCGATGGTCGCTCTACGCTCGTATTAATCGACCGCGGCATCAGAATAAATGCCGAATATTATCGCGAAAATATTCTGGAGGGTGTATTAAAGCCTTGGGCACGCAAACATTTTGGCCGAAGACCTTGGACATTCCAACAGAACTCAGCACCATCGCACTCAGCACGCGTCACCCTAGTTACAAAATGAGGTTCCTCGCTTCATTTCCAGGTGGCCATTGTCACCAAAATCGCCGAATACCAAACCGTTGGACAATTGTGTCTGGAGTATTTTGGAAAGCAAGGTTGGTACTAAAAAATACCAAAGTGTCGATCACCTTAAGCTAGCGTTTCGCCGGGAATGGGCCAAAATACTGCAGAGCAACATTCGGGCAGCGTGTGACGGTTTCATTGGTCGTTTGAAGGCCATAAATCGTGCCAAAGGTGACCAATTCGAACAAATTTAAACTCATTCGAAAATTTGATTTCCGACATTTTTTGCCTTCATTCAATAAAATTAACCAAAAAAAAAAAATGTGAAAATCATGGCGTTTGACTTTGTGGCATTTTTTTTTATCTTACCCTGTGTTTGCGGTGTGAATATTTTATTTGGATGTGATTAGTTTCTGATTTTTCAAAAATATATATGCTCTCTCCGAAGGGAGGGACGAGATAAGTTTTCCGTTTAAAAAACTGTCCTTGTTGTAAAATGGCCAGGCTTAATCCCTTTATTGTGGCTTGTATAAAAACAAGGTTTGTTAATTAGTGGAGAACGATGGTAATGTTTACCAGAGGGTTTGGTAGGGAATACCTATGTTTTGGAACGAACCACCAATCCTCATCAGTTCCCTAGTTTTTTGTCTGGGATATTCTCCCCAGGTATTATTTCAAAAATAACTCCTATGACAAAAAAATGTCCACTACGAAAAAATCTCAATCGAAATCCCTAACATGAAAATGTAAATACTTCAATATTAACATGGATAAATTTCAAACTTCATTCGTTTCGAATTGTGTACACATAAAATAATTACATACATTTATAATAGAAATTATTGACTGATAAAATCCCTTCGGGGAATGCATTTGTTTGTGTGGTAATGCGGATTTGCCTATGCATAAGTTTGTGTTAACAGTGAGGAGAAAAAGTGAGCACGCCTAAGTGGTTTAATCGAGGAAATTAAAAGTCTTTCTGCAAATTGAGTAAAACTAGATCCCATACCTCCAAAGTGAGATTCTATGTTTGGATCTAGGCTAACTTAGATACGAAGCTGACGATTGATAGTGAAAACATTAAAGAATAGATAGAAAGCCAAAATATTTGCCCTCCACTGTGTATTTACGTCAATATTTATTCACCTCTCCACCCCACAATTATATTTATTGCACTATTCATGTCGTTGCATTTTATATGAGAATACAAAATAAAATTCCGAACATGAATAATGAACTACTAACGATTGACTGAACAACGACAACAGCATTTAAATAGGCCTACTGGGTAAATATATAGAATAGAAATGGTATAGGTTTCGAGGGGAGGGGCTTCTGAACGGGAGAGGTAGGGTACAAAATAATATCGCTCCAAAAAAAAAAAACTACATTCCCAAACCAACAGACTGCAATTAATGTGTGAGTGTAGTAGAGCACTTGGTGCTCACAAGAAAAAAAAAACACAACACAACAATGCCGTTGATTAGATATCGAAATGCACTGCAAACAAAGCCTACTCCTCTCTCTCTCTCTCCATTGCCGCTCGCTCTGCGCTGGACACAATAAATGTTTATTCGTTGGCAATTATGGAATGATTAAATGGATGTTTATACAATTAAGTATTTATAAACGGCTTTACAAATAAAAATCTATTAAAAAGTCAACTCTGTTTAGATAAATTTATTATGTGTCGCTCGTTCGTTCGATGGCTGGCTGCCTGGCTTTTCAATTTTTAAATGCGAAAATCTGATTTACATATTAAATGAGGTTTTTGGCTTGCTAGGTATTTTGAAATTTAAATTAGGATATTGGAATTGTTAGATTAAACTATTGATTATGAGTTTAATGTAAATAGAGGTATTTTAAAGGATTTTGGAAGAGAATGTGTAAGTTTGTATGTAATGAAAGGTCATGCGGCTATATTTACAATGTATTGACACATATTTGAAGGACGTTTTCGAAAAAAAAGAGTTTAATAGATGTTAAAAGTTACCTGCATAAATACTGAGGCTTAAGATGCTTTAATTAGATTTCTTATTTTCAATCTGAGCAGGTTGAGGAAAGATGGTGGCCCATTTTACAGTAAATTAAGCAAGATGCGATAACTTCGACAGGCCCAACTTTTAATGCCCTTTAAAATCGGGAAATGTTGGAATGTATTTCTATATGGCAACTCTACAAAATCGCACATCTGTATAGATAATTTTCACAAGGCAGGATAGTACCCCATCAAAGTGGACCTAGTGAAAGATACTCGCAAAAGGGTTTCTAAAGGTTCGAGTGGACAAATATTTTTAAACAAACAGTTTTTGATTTTGATGTGGGCTAGAGATCTTATACAGAGACGACTGGAAATTTTGGGTGAGGTCACTCATGGTCCGAAGGGGTCAGATAAGGCTGAGGTTTTTAAAGTTCGTACTAGAACGCTACGAAAAGTATTAAACCCTTTGTACCCTTTGTATTTGAGGAAGCCGTTGGTATGATAGATGTATCAAAGTATTTTTGGAAATGTACGAAAAGTACTTAAATGTACTACATTTGGTACCATTTCGCATCATGTGAACGGCTAGATCTAAAAACTTGAAATTAGGAATAACTTGAAATTGGAAGTGTGTACTCATGGATACGAAAAGTAGTAAAGGGTACTTAATTTAGTAAAATTTGAATTCGGAGGAACGGATGTATCTGTAATCCTGAAATTTGAAATGAATATTACTGGCGGAGTTTATTTTTGTAAATTCATAAGTAGTTTTGGAAATTCATACTTATGTGTAATAAATTGCACAAAAAATTGGTACAAATTAAATTTTGGGAGAACCAACAGTGTTGGAATACTGAAATTTGGAAATAAGATTTCTATTGGACTGTATGAAGTAGGTAGTTATGGAAATTTGTACATAAGTGTACTAAATTGTACTACATTTGGTACAATTTAAATTGAGATGAACCGATAGGGTTGGAATTAAGATTGCTGTTGGAGTGTAGGGTTGGGTTCTGTAGGAAGTTTGCAAATTCGTACTTATCTCTACTACCAGTATAAAAATGGACCAACGTAAGCCTAAAAGAATTTCATTGAAAATATATGTAAAATAATCAAAATATCGAATATGGGAAGGTATCGTTATGTAGGGGCCCTACCAAAGTGTGATCCATTACGAACTACAGATTCCTTATTTTGAACTATTCGGATGAACAATTTTGCTTAAATTGCCAATATAGCCAAATTCAGGCGGAATTGTTAATAGAAATATCGGGAGGTTCCATTATACGAAGGCTATAGGGAAATGTGGACTCAAATAAAATATTTTCTGTCAAAGGAGGAGATACCAATGAAAAACTATAATTTTTAACTGCAAGACTATTCCCATTAAAATATATGGTTTTAATAATCGAAATACCCAATATCAGGAGGCGGTTATACAAAAACGTGGACCCATATTGCCCATCTTTATACTTGACCTGCGTCAAAAGACAAGAGATATACAGGATGAAATGAAAAAAACTGCAACAAAGTCAAACGCGATAGTTTTTACATTTGTTTTTAAATTATATTGAATGAAAGCAAAAAATATCGGAAATAGCATTAAATTTTAGAATAAGCTTGGATTTGTTCGAATTGGTCACCTTTGGCACGAAGTATGGCCTTCAAACGGTCAATTAAACCGTCACACTCTGCCAAATGTTGCTCTGTGGTATTTTGGTCCATTCCCGACGAAGCGATTGCTTGAGGTGATTGACACTTTGATATTTTCTAGTGCCAACCTTGTTTTCTAAAATACTCCAGACACAATAGTCCAACGGATTGGTATCAGGAGATTTTGGTGGTCATTATGCGCTGGAAATGAAGCGAGGAACCTCATTTTGTAACCATTCTTGGGTGGCGCGTGCTGAGTGCGATGGTGCTGAGCCCTGTTGAAATGTCGAAGGTCTGCGGCCAAAATGTTTGCGTGCCCAAGGTTTTAATACAGCCTCCATAATATTTTCGCGATAATATTTGGCATTTATTTTGAGACCACGGTCGATTAACACGAAGCGAAGCAACTCTTTAGCTGTTTTGAGACTATTGTCTTTATGTTGCCGTGTAAGTTCTTGCACTTTTTGGAATATGGAAATCGAATATCGAAAGGAATATTGCAATATTCGATAAGCTCACGAGCCATTTTTCGGCCACTGCGACGCGGGATTTAGATCAAGTCGCTTCTTTACTTTTCGAACCATTTCTGCTGATGTTGCTGCTTTCTTACGTCCACTTCTTTGACGTCGGGCTATGCTACCAGTATCACGGTAACGAGCGATGGTACAAAACACAAAAGATTTATTCACATTTAACTGCTGAAGTGCTCTAACGATAGCCATGTGTGGTTTTCCAGTCAATATAAAGAAATAATGCGCTTGAATTCCATCACGAATAACTTATTTTCTGAAAAATTCCAAAATGCTTTTGTACGCTTGTAAAAAATATAATCAGCTGTCACTGGAATAATCTTAACAGGTGTCCGACAAGTGGCTTAGAAATGACAGCATTTCGAAGTTTGTTGCAGTTTTTCATCTCATCCTGTATTTATAGGTTTTTAACAAGGACCTAGGTAGGGTGGTCCGAACTTCCCATTTTTTTTTTATTTTTTACATGAAAACATATTCAGGTCCCTCAGAAACACATTCCGATTTCTGTGAACGTTCCTAGTTCCAGCACTTTCCCTTATAAAATTCACTTCCTCCCCTTTTGTCCTTGTTAATTGTGAATCGTTTAAAATGTTTTTTTTTTATCGACGATTTATTTAAAATTACAATACCAAAGTACATTACAAGCCACTTGAATTTTTGATCACAAGAGATATTGATAAAATTTAATTGTATTCCTCAGTTAAACTAATGACGGAAATGAATCCTTTTTTATATAAAGTTCATACTCATGAATGGATAAAATTCCTCGAGATAACATATCATAGTTTCCTTATCCAAGACACCACTTTTTAGTTTTCTTATCCAAGGAGACACAATATCCTAGATTGCTATCAATGATAATTGAGTCTAAAAATTCAAGGATATCATCTTCGCCTCTTGTATCTCAACATTTTTAATTTTTAGAAAATGATTCGGAAACATATATCTATGGCATCAACATGTTCCTTTTTTGACCTCTTTAAAATGTTATCACTATTCCAGTAGAAGATATTGACAATTCATACAAATTTGAGTAACATAGGCCTTCGCCAAATAATGTTTTAATAAAATTTCTCTGTGGTGATAGTAGGTTCATATCATATCGAAACTTAAAAAAGCCCCTTTTTGTCGAACCGTTCAAAATTATTGGGAATCTTGTTTTGCAACTTCTCTTCATGAATCTGAAACATATACCTTCATATCAGTATCAACATTTTCCTCTTTCCCCTGCTTAATTATGTTACTATTCTGGAAGAAGAAAATAACAAAACATGCAAAGTAATGTAAAAATTGCCAAATATTGGCTTACTAACATTACTGTAATCTAACGGTGCATACACTGTGAAATAAGGATAACCAATACTCATACAGTAATACTGGTGGTGAATAAAACGGCTTATAAAATACTCATCATGAAGAATAACAGCAAGAGACACACTGAGGCAAGTGGTGAATAAAAGTACTCTCCTTGCAAATACAATAACATTTTTCTCTCATTGTGGGGAGTCGTTTGCAATTATAACGTATTTTTGTCAGAGAGATTGCCATGAATAAATGATTTACGAGTGATACTGAGAGTACCAGCTTTGTATCACAAAGAGAGAGAGAAACGTGTTTACCCAAAGTGCGTAGGAAATGTTATTTAAAAGCCGAAGTAACATTCGATTTATATTTGCCATTGCTCGTTGTTGAGGTAGGTTGTTTAGAAAAACGCTGTGAATCTTTGGGAAGGCTTTTTTAATTGACTTGATTTTTTATTTGACTAGATCTAGATCTCGTGATTTGTGTATTAATTTTTTTTTGATGCTACGATTTAAATTACGAATGTCATATACGCTTTTATATAAATCGTAACATCAAATGTGAAAATGCCAAAGACACGAAAATTTAAGATAATATATGAGTCAATAACACATTGTCTAAATAACTATTCACAGAGTCTTCGGAGACTCGCATTCGTTTAAAAAATTTCTTTTAATTCCTCAAGACATTACGCCACAGAAAATTATTTTTATTGGCCATCATTGCAATTGCGAGATCATTAAGAGGCAATAAAATCAATGTCAAAGTTAACAAAATAATGCAATAAAACGTTCAGCAAAAAGAGAAACCTATAACTGCTAAGAAATATTAATAGTGGCACACACACACACACTTATACACAAATACAATGAAGAAGAAATCCTTTCTTTCTTTTGCTTCCATTTTCCTTCGAAACTTTTATCCTTACCACTGCCATTGTGTGGTAACTTTGTCATGCAACGATGTCTGATAGAAATAATGATGATGACGATGGTGATACTGGTGATTATTGGAAAAGATAAAGTGTAGTTTTAAACTTTTCCCAGCTAGTTTAAGATTTGTATACATTATTTCTTTTGCAGATTATTTTAATTTTTTTGTTTGTTGAATTTTATTTGTGCATAGTTTTACTGGGGAATTTCACCCTTCTTATTGTAACTTTTAATTATTTATAACTTTGTTCGGGGAGTATTTACATTTGAATGTGAAGGGACTTAGAGAAGAATTTATGTAGCATAAATAAAAAGGGGGGGGGGGGGTGGGATTTGGGATAACATTTTATTGTTTAAAATAAAAAGAGATGAACAAATTTATCAAAAAGAAACAGTTGGATTTTTATCTAAGTATGACCAAGGTCGTCGATTTTTGCCATATTGACTATTAGAGACGAAAATGTAATACAAAAACATTTTCTTTCATTAAAATTTTATTTTGAGCCTATAGATTTTAGTTATAGTAATTTAGGCTTGTTGGTATTAAATCAAGCTCGCAATGACATATATAGATTCTGTTGTATGTCTATATAGCTATATATATTTTATCCACAAAAAGGATAAGGTTTAACTAGTCTAAATCGGTATTCGTTATATAAAAAAATCACAATATGAAAAATATCAGATATTTTATATTGTAATAATTCAAAACACAAGATACTGATAAGTGTGACATTCCGGTTACTCGATGTATATAAAAGTTGTTAAAACATTAGATTTTAGCAATTTTTAAGATTTCCTCCGATTTCACAACCGAGCTAGTTATTAATACGATTTCTTAATAAAACCTTTTCACGCAAAAAAAAAAAAAAAAAAAAAAATGGGAAAACCAACGAGTTTTCACGCCATTTCCTCCGCAATATACCCTTAGAAAAAATTCCACATTTCTCCAATGAAATGAAGTACCCTGCTTTCTAAGGAAAAAAAAAAAACGCCAGGTATTCCAACAAATATGCCATCAATGTTCTAACTTTTGATGTTTAGGACCTCCTTTAGAGCTAACAGCATAGACCTTTGTACAAGTATTGAATTGATAATTTTTATCATAAATTTCTTAAGTTAATTTTTTCAGAATCTATATAATTGAATTTGGACAAAGTTCTACATAAATAGATGCGCTTATCCAAACCAATACAGGGTGATATGAAAAAATTGCAATCAACTTTAGACTGCTGTCATTTCTAAGCCACTTGTCCGACAGCTGTTAAAATTTTTCCAGTGAGAGCTCATTCTATTGTTTACAAGCGAGAATTTTCCAGAAAAAAAGTTATTCGCGATGGAATTCAAGCGTGATTTCTCCATATTTGGCTAGAAACCCACAAGTGGCTATCGTTACAACACTCCAGCATTTAAATGTGAAAAAATCTTTTGTGTTTCGTGCCATCACTCGTTACCGTGATACTTGTAGCGTAGCCCGACGTCAAGGAAGTTGATTGAAAAAAACAGCAACATTAGCAGAAATGGTTCGAAAAGTAAAGAAGCGACTTGATCGAAATCCACGTCCCAGTGGCCGAAAAATGGCTCGTGAGCTGAATATATCGCAATATTCCATTCGGCAAATATTGAAAAATGAGCTCGGGGTAAAGCTATTGAAATTCCAAAAAGTGCAAGAAATTACATCGCAACAGAAAGAAAATAGACTCAAAAGAGCTCAAGAATTGCTTCGCATGGCCGAAAGTGGTGAGCTGCCGAATTTGGTTTTCTCCGATGAGAAAGCATTCGTTGTCCAGCAGTTTGAAAACAAACAAAATGAACGTGTTTACTTGCAAAAGAGGTCAGCTGAAATTGTGCATCTTTGGTTGACCACCATAACTCAAGCGCCGGCCATAGTGATGGTGTGGGCCGCCATAACAGCCGATGGTCGCTCCCCACTCGTATTAATCGAACGTGACATTAGAATGAAGGCCAAATATTTTTGCGAAAATATTCTGGAGGGTGTATTAGAGCCTTGAGCACGCAAACATCTTGGCCGCAGACCTTGGAGATTCCAACAGGACTCAGCAGCACCCAGCTCGCGCCACCCAAGAATGGATACGAAATGAGGTCCCTCGCTTCATTTCCAGCGCAGAATGGCCACCAAAATCTCCGGATACCAATCCATTGGACTATTGTGTCTGGAGTATTTTGGAAATCAAGGTTGGCACTAAAAAATACCAAAGTGTCGATCACCTCAAGCAAGCGCTTTGCCAGGAATGGGCCAAAATACCGAAGAGCAACATTCGGGCAGCGTGCGACGGTTTCATTGGCCGTTTGAAGGCCATAACTCGTGCCAAAGGTGACCAATTCGAACAAATCTAAACTTATTCTAAAATTTGATGCTTTTCCAACATTTTTTGCTTTCATTCAATAAAATGTAAAAAAATGTAAAAATTATGGCGTTTGACTTTGTTGCAGTTTTTTTATCTCACCCTGTATATACCAAAACCAGTGATGGGAAGCTCTTTTCTTCGGAGTTAAATTTGACAAGGTAAACTACAGAACATTTTGTGTCGAACATGCTTTTTTAAAATAAAATTTATTAAAATTATATCAATTCTATTTTGAAATATCCAGGTAATTTGCCATTTTTTTACAAATTTAGAATAAAAGCAGGAATACCAACAATCGGAAATATCGAATTGAGCAACTGATGAAATATACACAGCCCTAACAACCACATCCACTCGGGGTCATAAATTGTGGATCACAAATGGCTTTCGGTTTTGTGTGTAGATCAAATTTTCCTACCATAAAATTCTACTTTTCAAAAAAAAAAAAATCATTGTTCACCCAAATGGAACCAATTTTTCATATATTGTCCGAAAAAATATTTGCAAAATTTGTTCACCTCTTAAAACGAAACACAAGTATGGATACATTTCAATACTGAACATGTCTTGAATATGAAATGTCAAATGAGTTTAAAAAAATGTCTTCAAATTGCCTTTTTCAAAGTTAAATTGAACAATGTCAACTCATTTTTGGTTGCTGATGAATTTAAGCCACAATTTTAACATGAAAAACGCTCGTTAATCATTTGTAAAATATTAGAACATTTTCACGGCATAGGAAAATAGACAAATCACACTCACACACACAGACACACCATTCTTTCTCCTCTCCGCACATGTTAAATGGTCTCTATAATACCTGCCATTACTTTTCACTTTTCGTTGATGATGAAAGTCCAAAAAAAGAAGGAATGAATTGCTCTTCACACTTAAATAAGACATTGAATGACACACACACACACTCTCAAAAACACTCGCACACACACACATACAGATGATATCTTTATTAGTTGTTCTTTCCGGTTCATGGCATGTTAACACATGTTCCTTGGCATTGTTGTGTGCGTGAGTCTGTGCGTCTGTGAGTGGGCATGGCAAACGGAGAATAACAGGAAATGCCTTAATACCCCATCAATTATCAACACATCAGAGATCAGAAAATAAGTTGGGAGGATATGCCTATTCAAATGAGTTGTAACAAACGAGATGTTCGAAAGAAAAATCGTTTTGCATTTTGTGTTGGTGTAGAAGTGAGTGAGAGTGTGTGCGTGTGTGTGTGGGTATTGTTCTTTGATTTGAATCGAATTTTTTTTGTCTGTTGTGGGAGGGAGGAATAGAAGAAGTACCAGCAAACATTAAACTTTTCCGCCCACTGCTGGTAATCTTCGGTTAAAGACTTTTTCAAGAGTTTACAACGTTTACAATCATTTTAAAAAGTTCAAGTTTAATTCAAGGCTATGCAATGGGAAGAAATGTACTTTAAGTTTTAAATAAAAAATTTAGAATATGACAAAAATTAAAATAGTTAAAAATAGGAGTATAATCGGAAATTGATGGGTTGTGAGACATTGATTGGATATATCTTTAAAAAGATATTTGAAGGCACATCTCACAATATTTTATGTAACTTCTTAAAGCGGGGTATCTGAACTGTGATACCTCAGTAGACATACTTGTATGTTCATAAGAACTGTGTTCTCTCTACACAGGGTGAGATAAAAAACTGCAAAAAAGTCAAACATCATAATTTTTACATTTTTTTTAAATTTTATTGAGTGAGAGCAAAAAAAAAAATCGGAAATAGCATCAAATTTTAGAATAAGTTTAGATTTCTTGGAATTGGTCACCTTTGGCACGAATTATGGCCTTCAAACGGACAATAAAACCGTCACATGCTGCCCGAATGTTGCTCTGCGGTATTTTAGCCCATTTCCGGCGATCTACACTTTGGTATTTCGTAGTGCCAACCTTGCTTTCCAAAATACTCCAGACACAATAGTCCAACGGATTGGTATCCGGAGATATTGGTGGCCATTGTGCGCTGGAAATGAAGCGAGGAACCTTATTTTCTAACAATTCTTGGGTGGCGCGAGCTGAGTGCGATGGTGCTGAGTCCTATTGGAATGTCCAAGGTCTGCGGCCAAAATGTTTGCGTGCCCAAAGCTTTAATACACCCTCCAGAATATTTTCGCGACAATACGAGCGTAGAGTGACCATCGGCTGTTTTGGCGGCCCACACCATCACTATGGCTGGCGCTTGAGTTGTGGTGGCCAACCGAAGGTGCACATTTTCAGCTGACCTTTTTGGTAAGAAACACGATCATTTTGTTTGTTTTTAAATTGCTGGACAACGAATGTTTTATCGCCGGATCAATCCAAATTCGGCAGTTTACCACTTTCGGCCAAGCGAAGCAACTCTTTAGCTCTTTTGAGTCTATTTTCATTCCGTTGCGATTAAGTTTTTGCACTTTTCAAGTGAAGTTTCAATGGCTTTACCCCAAGCTCATTTTTCAATATTTGCCGAATGTCAATATCGAATATTGCGATATGTTCAGCTCACGACCCATGTTTCGGCCACTGCGACGCGGGTTTAGATCAAATCGCTTCTTTACTTTTTGAACCATTTCTGCTGATGTTGCTGTTTTCTTCCGTTCACTTCCTTGACGTCGGCCTACGCTACCAGTATCACGGTAATGAGCGATGGTACGAGACACAACAGATTTATTCACATTTAAATGCTGGAGTGCTCTAAGGATAACCACTTGTGGTTTTCCAGCCAAATATATAGAAATAACACTATCACGCTTGAATTCCATCAGGAATAACTTTTTTTCTGGAAAATTCCCAGCAAAGTGCTTTTGTGCGCTTGTAAACAATATAATGAGCAGACACTGGAATAATTTTAACAGCTGTCGGACGAGTGGCTTAGAAATGACGGCAGTCTGAAGTTGGTTGCAGTTTTTTCATCCCACCCTGTATGCCTGAACATATAATTCTTTGTTATTTTAGGCCAAAAATACTACTACACACACCGAGACTCACTAAAAATAACCACAACCACACACGTTATATGTGCTAAGGACACTTCACACGCCAAAAAGTCTAAGCCCAAAAGGGACCTACAACAATCTGAGTTGGACAGGACATGTCACATTGCATTCTTTTGGAAAAGTTTTGTTTGTCACCTCCTCCACCATTGTTGCAAAGAAAGGATTGTAAGGCATCGCTTGATGTCTGAGTGAGGAGCAAAGGGTCCCAACACTCAGTGTGGAATTGTCTTATTACAAAATACGAAAAGTTCAATGTTTCCTTTATTTTCTTCTTTTTTTGGAATCCCTTTTCTTAAGCATGTCAAGTAGTGCATTTTTTCTGTAAACTTCAACTCAAATGCAATTGTGGCTAGAAATTTTGTTCACAGACTTTTATATCCGTTGGGTATTAGGAGAAAAAATTATAAAAATAAATATAAACTGAATCTTTTGTTACTTTAAATTTATTTTTATTTATTTATGGACCTTCATTGTTTTAAATGAAAATTCCCCATAGAATTTTTAATAAATTAAATCTTTTCATGACATTTTGTCTCCATCAGAAAGATAAACATTGGTCAGTTAGCAATTAAAAATTACTTCCGAGAATTAGTTGACAAAACTGGATTTTTTTCTGAGAAGCAACATTTGCCATAAAAACTGGTAATATGGTCAAATTATCATTATACGGCAGATGCTCCAAGTTAAATTGAGGGTTAAAAAGAGAAAAAAAAAATTCAACAAGATGCGTCGAATTTTAGGTAACGCTGTAAAGCGGACTTGGATGATTTGGTAAAGATTGAAATAATAAAAAGTGATGTTAACATGTTTTTAAGCGATCGTAGCGTTTTGGAGAGAGGATAAAGATTGAATTAATGAAAAGTGGTGTTGATTTTTTTTAAGCTGCAGATCGTATCGTTTTGGAGAAAGGATACAGAGAAGGAAGAAAGAAAGAGTTTATGTTTTTATGAACTTAATGTAGACTTCTTTCTTCCTCCACAAAACCAAAAAGTCCTTGAAGTGCACCAAAAAACTAGTTCACAAGAGAAGGCCTTTAAGTGAATAAAAAAGTTGAAGTTTTGAAATGAGTAGGCCTGCTCGAATTCTTCCTTCCCAAATGCAAACTTTAATAGAGAACCATCTCCTTGATTGCACCAAAAGTGAAATCTTGAGGCGAAATTTTTGAGGTGATAGCCTCTAATTATATTGAAACAAACCCGAGGTATTGTAGGGGAATTTTTAATATAGAGTACCCTTTCCTTTGTGGATCACAACGTGGGTGGACATTTGTGATACCATTTTAATAGAAAACAAGTTAAAAGGGCTTTAAGTCGAACTTTTTATACCCTCCATCACTACGCTTAGTAATAATGAAACAATGATAAGATAAGAAACAAAGACCTCAAGCTTAAACAACACTTGTTTTATTAAAATATAAAAAGGTCGAATAAAAGAAAAACATTAGTTGTAGAATATGTTAATCTAGAATAATAATCCGTTTTAATTTAAAAATTACTCAAATAGCGAAATCTATATTATCACCTAGTTTGGTTGGAAATTGGGGCAGAATCCTTCAATGTACCGAAAATCGAGGGGGTCCGTTATATGGAGGCTATACCAATTAATGGATCTGAATCGAACATTTTTTTCAAGGAGAGAGCAGGCCTACCGAGAACTCCAATTATTATCTAGTTTGGTTGGAAATTGTGGAAGAAACCTTAAAAATACCGAAAATGGGGGGGGGGGGGGGGGGTCATATAATTTAAACCTTTGTACCAAATTTGATCAGGATTATATACATTTTTCGGGGTTTCCGGGGACCTTAAACTTCACCAAAACAAAAGGGGACTTTGTATGGAACCTGTTTTTAAACAAAGAAGGCCTCGAACTACAGAGCAACGAAACCTGGATCTTTGTAGGAAACATTTTTAATAGAGATAGTCCCTGAATTAACTGAACTTTGTATGGAACTTTTTATGTAGAGAATCAAAATGTGAGACTTTAAGAATAAGTTTTTCAAAATACTTTTTCTACTTACTCTAAGACTCTTTAGGGAGAAATTTTTTTCCAGAGGTAGGCATTTTTACCCTTATTCCGGGAAACTATTTTTCTATTGGGGAACGGAGCCAGGACCCCAGATTTTTTACCCAAAGTCCGGATTCAAGACCCGGGCTAGACGCGGATGCACCCGATAAAGGTATCGTTTGAAAGCTTATAAAAATACATGTCCCACAAGTGATTGGGAACCCAGAAAAGGTACTAGCACAAATTGTAAATTTTGGAAAGGTAAGATTGTCAGCTATAATTTTTTTGATCCCCAGAATGGGCCCTTTTTCGACATTTTGTGGGTTTTCTAAGAAATCCAGGTCCAAAAAATAGATAATTTGACTAATATATATATGATAATTAACTTTCGAACCGCTTCAAATAACCATCATGTGACCACTTATTGTCTATATCGAACAAGTGGATTCGGGTAAAAAATCTGGTGTCCCGGGTCAATTTTCCAAGAAAAATTATATTTTCCCGGAATCAGGATAGCACTACCACTGGCAATAACTAAAAAAAAACAAGTAAAAAAGTTGTAAGTTCGGCCGGGCCGAACTTTGAATACTTGGAACTTGGCAATTCTCAAAAACAATCAAATCCGTTAAAAATTCAGTTTAAATTTTAGAAATACCGAATGGAGCTGTTATATTAGGGTCTATACGACGACATGGACCTGCATAGGAAACTTTTTTCATAAGTTATTACAATATTCAAATGCGAGACTTAAAAATAATCGTCGAATATTGTAGCTAAAATCATCCAAATACCGTATTTCGGGAGGTACCATTATATGGGGGCTATACGAAGACGAAGACGATACGAAGCACAGACAATTTTCTGTCATAGTATCCATTACGAAACCAAATAACAAATTTGAAACAATTCCGGTGAATAATGTCGTTAAAATCATCAAAATACCGAATATCGGGAGGTACCTTTATATGAAGGGCTATACTAAAACGTGGACCTACATGGCCTATTTTCAATATGAAAAGTCCTGCAGACATAATGTACATTCGAGTAAAATTTTATCAATCTACTTTATGTCGTTCGGAAGTTAGAGTGATTTCCACAGACGGATAGACATAGCTAAATCGACATAGAATGTTATGCGGATCAAGAATATGTATACTTTGTGGGGTCTAAAATGTATATTTCGAGGTGTCACAAACGGAATGACAAATTTAATATACCCTCCATACTATGGTGGATGGTATAAAAATTTAAGAGTTTTTACTAAACAAGATCTGCGTAGGAAACGTCCTTTAGATTGAGAATCAAATAAAGTCGTGGAACTTTTTAGGAATAAGAAAGGTGAAAACTTTTTACCTTGTAACGTAAAACTACAGTCATATCTTTAAGGTAGAGCCTCCATTTTAAATATTTGTAGAAGGAAATAGGAAGGTCTATTCTTTACACAAGTTTTTCCCTTAAGCAACTGATGCGATGACTACTTTTAGAAATTTTCTTCAATAGTATGGAGCAGGAAATGCTTAGGATATTTTTTATAAGAGCGTGTCCCTACCTTCCCTACAGAAATAGGGACTTTCCAGTAATTCTTTTTTTATTAATTATTAGGGAGATATTTTACTTTCCGGATTATTTTAGGAAACGGTTATTAGGTAGATTCAGTAACAAATAGTTGTTGAAATTTTGTATGAAACCTTCTACCCCCTATTATTATGTTAGCTTTCTGTGTAGGATAATTTTTTTATGGACGGAAGCGTGTTTTTATTTTAAAGAAACAACATAATTACATAACCAAAATTGAAATAATCTGCACAGATTCTCTCTAGTTAGTTTACTGACAATTTTTAACATCATTGTGTTTAATAACTTCTTCACCGAAGATGGATGTTCACAACGCAAAGCATGCCACGTAGAACCCCCATTTATTCTGCTCTCCGAAAATTATAAATTGTTGGTGACGTTAGTTCCAGCAGTTTTCTACAACAACTCATCAATTATTGACCAATAATTGCATTACTTATGTAAACGATAAATTGAATTGTAACCAATCAATCTTAATTACAGCTTTCCGCAGGTTTCCCCTCGTCTTTGTTGCTTTGTTTTGTATTCTGCAAAAGAAATTCGTAGCTGCTGCTGCTGTTTTGCTATTTTTTTTTTGCTTTTATCCCTTTCGAATATTGCCAGCCAGCCAGGCATTCAGTCAGCACACGCATCAATATTTCAGACGTCATAGCTCGTCATTGGCATTGGCGGTTGGTTGATGGTTTTCTTGTTATTGGTTTGGCCATGTGGTAAAGGGTTGGTGATGTTGGCGTTGTTGTTGCTGGGTTACATTATTTGGTTGTTCGTTCGACGTATTCGATTGAAATGGCGAGGCGATTTATTGTTTTTTAATGGTGAGGGAGGCGAAAACATTTTTAATGTGACCTGGGGTGAAAAAAGTTGGAAAGGGCAGGTTGTGCATTTCGTTAATGTGATATGTGAGAGGACTCAATTTAAAAGTTGTTATTTTGGGGGATTTGAAAAAATGGGTTCATCGGATTTAAAAAACCAAAAAAATAGGGGGAAATGTTTAAAAATTGATATTTTCTTCTTTCCCACCGACATAATAATGTTAGGTTGTTTATTTTTGCTAAAAAAGATTTAAGATTTAGATGCACTTTAATTTTATTTTTCGACCTCAACCAGGATAAAAAAATCGTAATATCCTTGTCCTCAAACCACCTTTTTTTCAGAGGATTAAAACTTTATGAGACCGAAATATATTTCATACTTTACCACCCCACCACCATAATTTTATTTTACTTATCCTTATTAATGACCGTTCCGTTATGCCCCGCATTGTTATAACATTTAATAAACTTTAACTTCACAAAAAAGCAACTGTGTCATTGTTTCATAGACAGTCACAAAAAATTGCAACACAAAATAGAACAATACAGTGCACAACGCGATACACAATGCATTTAATTATAATTTTCATTATTCATAATAGCAGGCAACGTCCATCGTGCTAATTCCTTAGTTTTTAACCGAAGCCCTGGATTACTTGATGGACGAAGAAGTTACAAACCTAGTAAAGGTTTGATTTCTGCTTGGGTAATGTTGGGGAGAAAATGAAAATTGAAATAAAAGATTTAGAATTACTGGAAAACCAAAATTAAATGAAATAAATCCTGAAATTTGATATTGAGGTCTCTGTGTGCACTAAGTGTGACTAAATTTAGCATTGGGTGAAGGGAGAAAGCTGAAATCCTGTCTCTCGTCTGTGGTTAATATATGAAGTTGTTATTGGAAATGTGAACGATAATTTTTCGAAAAGTACTAAAATTTGTTATTGAGAATATATCAAATAACATGAATTATAATTCCAAAAATTGAAATAGTTATCTGATCTGCGAATCCATAAAGTTCTCGTATAATATTTACAAAAATAGCTTTTTTCGGTCATACATTCCTTGAAAATATTTTTTAAAAATCCACGATCTTGCTCATGAAAAATTAAAAAAAGGCTCTTGGACGATTCTTGGGTATAAAGTCCTTAAAAAATAGTTATAAAAAATCGCTGATTTTCGGATACAAAGATTTAGAAAAATATTTTAAAAATCAACGATTCTTGGTCGAGAGTATCTTGAGAAATATTTTAAGAACAGTCGAAAAGTATCAGTCGATGTATATTTGACTTTCGTTATGATTATTCAAACTGTAGACCCTTGATGGGGAAGGTTCCGATGGTGCCAGAATTGGACTATATCGATTATTTCCTTCACTCTATATTAGATATGTGATATATGAGTTTGGAAGGAATTGGAGGTTTATTCCACGTTTTATGAGTTTTATGGACATTTAAAATTTTGATCTATTGTAAGGGAGGACCATAAGAGCCGGGTCGATATCTATCATCTTTATACCAGATCTTGGCAGATGTGCGTTACGTATTTCCAAATTGTGAACGCTTTTTAGAGGACATAACCGAAGTAGTAAGCCGATATACCTTATCTTTACAGCAAATCTTCTATTGATAAAAATATTGGGATGTTCCGAGTTTGAAAGGAATCGGATGCTAATTTCGCGTTTTCTGAGCTTCATGGCTATTTAGAATTTTGACCCATTGTCAGGCTGGGACCATAAAAGGTGGGCCGATTTTTTACAAGATGTGAGCCGATATTTCCCATCCTCACAGCAGATTTTGTGTTGAGAGAAGTATAGGTATGTCCCTAGTTTGATCATATGGCGTTTTCTGAGCTTCATGGTTACAGGGTGAGATGAAAAAACTGCAACCAACTTCAGACTGCTGTCATTTATAAGCCACTCGTCCGACAGCTGTTAAAATTATTCCGGTGACAACTCATTATATTGTTTACAAGCGCACAAAAGAATTTTGGTGAGAACTTTCTAGAAATAAAGTTATTCGTGAAGGAATTCAAGCGTGATAGTGTGATTTCTTTATATTTGACTGGAAAACCACGAGTGGCTATCGTTAGAGCACTCCAGCATTTTAATGTGAATAAACCTTTCGTGTCTCGTACCATCGCTCGTTATCGTGATACTGGTAGCATAGCCTGACGTCAAGAAGGTGGACGGAAGAAAACAGCAACATCAGCAGAAATGGTTCGAAAAGTAAAGAAGTGACATGATCGAAACCCGCGTTGCAGTGGCCGAAAAATGCCTCGTGAGCTGAACATATCGCAATATTCCATTCGGCAAATATTGAAAAATTAGCTCGGGGTAAAGCCATTGAAATTAAAAAAAGTGCCAGAACTTACACCGCAACAGAAAGAACTTGGCCGAAAGTGGTGAAATGCCGAATTTGGTTTTCTCCGACGAGAAAACATTCGTTGTAGAGCAGCTTGTAAACAAACAAAATGAATGTGTTTACTTGCCAAAGAGGTCAGGTGAAAATGTGCAACTTCGGTTGGCCACCAGAACTCAAGTGCCGGCCATGGTGATGGTGTGGGCCGCCATAACAGCCGATGGTCGCTCTACTCTCGTATTAATTGACCGTGGCATCAGAATAAACGCCGAATATTATCGCGAAAATATGGACGTCCCTCGCTTCATTTCCAGCGCACAATGGCCACCAAAATCGCCGGATGCCAATCAGTTGGACTATTGTGTCTGGAGTATTTTGGAAAGCAAAGTTGGCACTAAAAAATACCAAAGTGTCGATCACCTCAAGCGAGCGTTTCGCCGGGAATGAGCCAACATTTGGGCAGCGTGTGACGGTTTCGTTGGCCGTTTGAAGGTCGTAATTCGTGCCAAAGGTGACCAATTCGAACAAATCTAAATTTATTCTAAAATTTGATGCTACTTTCGACATTTTTTGCTTGCATTCAATTAAATTTAAAAAAAAATGTCAAAATTACGGGGTTGACTTTGTTGCAGTTTTTTTTTATCTCACCCTGTATATTTTGAAAAATTCAAGATTCCTAAAAAAATGTTAATATTTTTACCCAGGAAGTTCTTGAAATGTTTATAAGTCTACAACTTTGGGTTAGGATTATGAAGAAGAACAATTGTTGGTCAGGAAATCCTCGAAAATGTGTTTTTTAAATCCATAATACTTGGTCAAAAAGCGAGAAGGAAAGAAAGGATTGGACCAATATTGACCATCTTTAAACTTTTCCGAAGATACATAGGGGGTTTTACCCTTTGGTCGTATATCATCTGCATTGACATAAAAAATGCAATTTAGGTTCATTGCCACAAACAGCACTTCCAGCACAACTTCAAAACATGTTTCGTTGGTTATAATCTATAAAAAAATTAATGTTAATTAAAATTTCTATTTCTTGATTGTAGTTGTAGTTTTATTTTTCAATATTTCTTGCCAAATTTAAATTAATTACTATTTTAATATGGTCACAAATGATGGTGTGGGCAAATGTAGCGTATACGCATTGACATAAATTATACGCTCCCCTCAACACAGAATTCACTACTACTTCTCACCACATTGAACTTAAAGAAAGGAAATATTATTTTCCTTTTTTTCATAAATCCTCTTTGGCTTGATGAGGAAAACCATATAATCCATGGTTCTGCTTTAATGGTTCAATTGACTTTAAATTGTAACAACTTGCTTATAGAGCTATTTAGAAATTGCCATGATGACGATGATGATGGTTTTCCTCTATTATGCTCTTCTTCATTCGTGCCAAGGATGATATGGAAGAGAAAATTTTGTCGATTGTCTGTTACGATTACAACAACATTCAGGCATAATGGAGTGTATGATTATCGGATGATTTCAATACCTGATTGTTGTTTCGTTTCGTTACGATTTTTTGCAGAGAGACTCAATATCTATTGCCTATTTTTAGGAATTTAAAGCCCCACAGACTGCAAATGGGTAATAATCTGGGAAATTCTGGCATTGTTTACAGTTAATGAAAACTGAAAATGTTTTCATTTGGGAAAAAGATTAATATTGTCTTTGCAAATCCTGGTGAGGGTGATGATGATGATGGGGTGATGATAATCTAAAAATAGCTTGGAAATTGTTCTCCGTCCATCTCTTTTGCTAAGCTGACAATCTCCGTTGTTGACAGGTAAATTAGTCTCAATATAAAATGATTGGCATTGTCGGAAGGTATCAATGGCGATTAGGAACAACGATAGGCCTTTGGAAAATAATACAGGTAACCTTGGGCTTAAACGTAAACTGTCAATTTAAATTTTACAATGTTGTACAATTTTCGGTATTTCTCCGCTTTTGTTTGGAAAACACTCCCAGGAATTATGGGTGAAGTAGATATGGGAAAAATTCGAGAAGACTGAAAATAACATTAAACAAAATTTGCATTCAATATTTTTCACTCAATTTGCTCTTTACAAGCCATTTTTTTTGTTTAACTATGTCTATGTTATAGCCATGTTTGCCTTTGGGTTTCCATTTCTTTTCCAATCTCTTTTTAAACATATCGACACACACAAACACACACACTTCAGACACTTGAGTACGGTGTTTGTTCAGTAATTGAGTATGGCAGAGGAATATTTCAAGAGTAAAGAACTGCAAAATGGAGAATAAAAAAAAAAACTGCATCGAAGATTGTTTTTTTTTTCTCTCATTGTGTGAGTGAGTGAGCGTGTGTGTGTGTATGTGTGCTATTCAAACGTTTATGGCTAGCCGGATGAGACTATGGTTAAACATAGACTCGAACAAGTATATCGGTAAACAAAGCCTGGACGTGTGGAAATAATTTTCACACGGATTAAATGGTTTCTCATCAAACCGTAAGAGCTTGGCATTGGTGTTGGAACGAAATTAAATTTTAAATGCTAGGCAAAATTGTTTGAAATTGACGCTTAGAGGGAGGAGTGCATCAGAGCTTGTGATTGCTGTCCATACATATACGTCACGGACAACTATGACACAATTTGGTGCTTCGATTGATATTTTGAAAATTTCTATTGCAAAATATCTCCTGTCAGAATAGAGCTACAGGTACAGCACTAATGGCTTCACTTGATTATATAATTTTTTCTTCAGATATTAGCCAAATTTTTAAAGTCAGTGCTACATCGTGTTCATAGTTTGAACCTTTTCGAGGAGGCCAGGGAGTTGGTACGAAGCCTGTATAAACGAGCTGTACCACATGGATTCCAAAAGAGTGCTATATAGACTTTCCGCCAACCAGGAGGTTTATTTAGATAAACAGGAGACCAGGAAGACCATATAAACTTGATGCAGGCCAGGGAGTCCACACAGACAATCAGGAGGCAGGGAGTCTATATAGACGAGCTGGATGTCAGAGACTTAATTTACAGGAGCTGAACGCCAGGAATTGTATACAGGCCATCTGGATGCAAAAGAGACCATATAGCCAAACTGAAAGACAGAGCTTCTATAGGACGACCAGAAGAGCAGGGAGCCCGAGCTGAAGACCAGCATTTTTATAGACGAGCTATGGGTCAGATTGACCACATAGATGCCCTGGGTACCGGGGAGTTTATATAGACGAGCTGAGGACCAGTGAGTTTAAACAGAATAGCTGGATGTCTGGTAGTCAATACAGCTAAAGGCTAGGGAGACCATATAAATGATCTGGATGCCAGGGAATTCATATAAACGTGGTGAATATGAAGTCTAGGCCAGGGAATTTATTTAAACGAGCTGGATGGGAAGTAGCCTATTTAGATGAGCAGGAGACCAGGAAGACCATATAGACTTTCTGCTGGTCAGAGAATTGGATACCAGAAGGTCTACATAGATAAGCATGAGGGCTGGATGCCAGGGATTGCAAATATATCTATATAGACGAGCTGAAATACAGGCGCTCTATAGGACGACAAAGAAACCAGGGAGACCGAGCAGAAGGCTAGCGTTTTTTACAGAGAAGCTGAGGGTTAGAGTGCCCACATAGAAGTCCTGGGTGCCAGGGAGTTTATATAGGCGAACTGATGACCAGTGAATTATAAAAGAAAACCATACAGTTTGGTAGTCAATATAGGCGAGCTGGATGCTAGGGAGTCTATATGGATGAGCTGGAGGGTAGGGCGTCCATACAGATGATCTGAATGCCAGGGAATTCATATAGACGTGGTGGATGTATGGAGATGAGTTTTATTCAAACGAGCTGAATATTAAGGAACCTATTTATATGAGCAGGAGACCAGTGAGACTATATAGACTTTCTGCAGGCCAGGTAGGATGCCAGGAAATCCACACAGACAGGCATATAGTCGAGTTGGATGTCAGGGAGTTAATTTAGATGCGCTGGATGCCAGGCATTGTATATAGGCGATCTGGATGCTAAAGAGTCCATATAGACGAGCTTAAATTCAGGAGTTCTACGGGACGACCAAGAGACCAGGAAATTGGAGCTGAAGATCAGGGTTTTCTATAGACTTAGACGACCTGGGGAGTTTATATGGACGAGCTGATGGCCAATGAGTTTAAAAATAAAAGCATCTAGTTTGGTAGTCAATATAGACGAGCTGGATGCTATGAGTCCATATGAATTAGCTGGAGGGTAAGGAGTCCTTATAGATGAACTGGTTGCCAAGGAGTTCATATAGACGAGGTAGATGTATGTGTATTATGGGTAGGCCAGAGAGTTTATTTAAACGAGCTGGATGTCTGGGAGATTATATTGAGGAACTGGTTGGCAGGGGGTCCATATATATGAGGTGAAGGCCATGTAGATAGTCTGGTGGCCATAGACATCTTGGAGGCTTTTAAAAGAAGATGGAGTTTAAATAGACGAGCTGTGGTACAGGGATAGTTAGGGAGTTCATATAGTTGAAGGCCAGTCCATAAAAATGAATTTAAAAAGATGAGCTGGATGTTTGGGAAAAATATAGGAGAGGTGGACACCAGGGAATCCAAGTCCAAATATTCAGGACACGTGTATTTTCTCATCCGGGTGATTCTCCTAGAAAATCTCCATAGTTAAAAATTCAAGTTCAAGGTTAAACAACAAGAAAACTAGACGTCATGATGAGACGAGAAATCATAAAACCATGCAGTATAAAGGGTGAACAATTCTAGAAAAGTAGAGATTAAACAGTTCCGGGAATATCATCCCAAATTATGGGAGAAGTGATGCTTCAAGGGTCTTCGCTACTGGTGACATAAGTGAAATCGGACTGTGTGAGTTCCCTTTGTTGGGTGGCCATTCTTGCCCATTTCCATTTTCTGAACTCGACTTCCTGCATCCTATTTAAACACACCGGGTAGGTCCATGTATCTATTGATTTCAGGATTCTGTTCATGATGTTATTGAAACCCATACATACCCAAGGCAGAGAAGGGAATTTTTGAAGGGTAACATTACCGTCGTTCTCCTTTTCATATAAATCGACATTATGTCTGAATTCAATGGCACGATCTAGAACGCCGTTAAATTTCTAAAGTTTTCTCTAGTTTTCTTTTCAGCTAAATGTACAATTTTTCTCCGCTATTAAATCTAATCCTATTTCCATTTCGCTCCTCATGATTGTGCAGACCACTTGAAAATTGCGTTCATTTTTTATGAGTGTGTATGTTGGTATGTTGGTGGTTGGTAACTGCCAAGCAATGTTGTTAAAATGCATCAGCCTAAGGCAGACATTATAAGTGTCTGTGTGTGTGTGTGTGTGCGAGTATAAAAACTGCCTTATGGTCATTTGGTTACGAGAGACCTACTACAGTCAGTCATACATAAGGGATAACGTTACGTTCTTAGCCTAAGGCCATGTGATGGCGGTCCACAAGAGATGTGTGAATGAACATGCCCGAGCATGGGCAAAATGTTAATTCCTTTGCCAGACATAATGAACGACTGCTAATAAGAGGATTGCAATTCATCGAACGCTTTAGATTCGTTATGATGATTTTCGTTTTGTTTTTCTTTGGCTTTCTTTGGGGTAATGGGGAAGGCAGTGAGGGAGGTTAAGTGAGTTCAGGGCGGTTTAAGGATTGCGGTTTTTATTGTCTTTTTTAGAAATGAGCAAGGCATTCAATTTTACTGAAAAAATCAGGTTTAAAAGTAATTAATAACGAATTTATTACTATTACCCAATATTTTAATTTATTTATAAAAACAAGTTAAAAAGTATCAATCGGTTTTGCCGACAGATGTATAGCCTCAGCCAATGTTCGATTATTAAAATATATTTTGACTTCTCTTATGATAATTCATTCATAATTGGACCAAAATAAATATGATATAAACATTGCGACTGGACTATTCACTTTATATGAAATATCTGAAAATTTTTAGAAAATGTTCAAATATGCCTGAGGTACCAGATATAGTTGACCCAAGTATTCCATATTATTTCATATTTCATCTAATACAGATAAAAATATTGATATGGACAAAATTACAAGAAAATCGAATATTTATGTCCAATTTTATACGAAATAATAAAATCAGTATTCATTTCAGATTTCTGGTTGGTAGAAATATTTAGATATAGCAAGTTGTAAAGAATCAGTGACTTGTATCCCAAGTCTCGATTTTCAAAATCGAGATATACAGAGTCTGAATGGAATCTGGTGTTACTTTTGCGTTTTATAAGCTTCATATATTCCATCTTCACACAAGACCTTGTGTTATCAAAAATGTTGGGGTATGTGAAATTTTTAGTGCTTTAGATACTTATTTCCCATTTTATTAGAGATATAATCATTCAAATTTTTGACCCGTTGTTGGGGAGGTACTTGAAGGAGTGGCCCGATATATTCCATTGTCACACCAGGTCTTGTGTTTGTGGAAATATTGGAATGTGTGAAGGTTAGTGTGAATCGGATGCTTATTTCGCATTTTATAATAGTTTTGGTTATTCAAGACTTAGACCTTTTGTGAGGGAGGTACCAGAATGGTCCGATTTCTGCCATCTTTATAACAGAGCTTGTGTTGATAAAAATATTGAGATGTGCCAAGCGTGGATGGAATGGAGTTTCGCGTTCCATGCCCTTCATTGATATTCAAAATTTTTACCCTCTGTAGGGTAGGTGTGGACCGATATGTTCCCTCATCACACCAGACCTTGGGTTAATGAAAATATTGTACTCTGTGTAATTTGAAGACAATCGGACTCTAACATCACCTTTTATCAGAGTTATAATTATTCAAAAATTTTACCCTTTGTGGGAGAAGCACTTGAAGGAGTGGGCCGATATTGCCCATATTTGCACCTGACCTACCACGGATGCAAATATTTGGATTTGCAAAGTTAGAGCAAAATCGGATTACCGTTTCCCTTTCTGTGCAGAAAATATCTTTTTTTAATTTCGACCTTTTTGTGGGGGAAGTACTAGAAGGAGTGGATCGATATATTCAATCTTCACACCAGACCATGGGTTAATAAAAATATTGCGATTTGCGAAATTTGAAGACAATCGGACTCTTACATTACATTTTATCGGAGTTATAATTATTCAAAATGTTGACGCTTTATGGGGGAGGTAATTGATGGAGTGGACCGACATTAGCCATTTTCGCACCTGACCTACCACTGATGCAAATATTAGGATTTGCAAAGTTGGAGCAAAATCGGATTATTATTTCTCTTTCTGTGCTAGTCTGAACCAAATCGAATACTCGTTTCGAGAGAGGGTCTAAAACCGTTATTTTGATGAGGTACGTTTGCTAGCCATATGGCTGAGGATTTAAAAAAATATATAGTGCTTTTTATGAAATGGAAAAATTATAGTGAAGTTAGGGTTAATTCGCAGTATATCATTGTTTCAAAACTTTCGAACATTTTCATGCCATTCAACACTGCATGTCACTGAAGCGCAGCGTACGATTATGAGTTTGGCCCACTTTATCATTGCCTCGAATGAGAAATAAACGTTTAATCATTCACATTGAAAGACCTATAAACGTTCATGCTTGCGTATACGTACTGTGTTGCAGAAAGACATATAACTTATACGCCGTAAGGAACCCAATATTAATCACCTCTCATCAAATGTATTTCAACAATTATTAAATTTATATTTTTCCAAATTGTCTGAATTTTAAATCAAGTCTGGAAGATGGTAGCCCTTTGGGATACTCAATTTTCTGCATCTAATTTATTCGAAGTAGCCTGTAATAATTTTTCCATAACAAATCATTATACCCAAAGATTATTGGATTCCAAACATTTGTCACAATCGTGACAATTTTTTCTGGGACAAAAAGACACACTCGCACACACACAAACATCATTCCAATTTGAAATTTATATACAGCATCTAGTTTTGTGTTTCCTGTCCAACGTTGCAAAAAGTTTGTGTTTGAGAGCGAAAGTTTTGTTTGATGATGATGCTTTGTGGGTGAGTGTATGAGTGTGTACGTGTACGTGTGTGTGTCTGTCTGTCTCTTTTTGGCCTCTAATATTTTTATGGCCATATACGGACGAAGTGGAAGGAAAAAAAAGAAACATAAAAAGATGCCACAATGACGCGTCCATTTGGCGTCTACAAAACAGATAAAAGCCTTCTTCTTTCTGCTGTAGAATTTTGATGTCATCGGTGTGTTTTTGGAGCATTGTTTGGCGAATCGAATGAGAGCGTGTAAAGCTAAACATTTATTAGACGTGGCGTGGAAATTTTCAGTTTTCTTTTCTGTGATGACACTAGCGCCGAGAGAGAGAGGGGAGAGAGGAAATGTTACTTGTCATAGTGACAAAATCGTATCAAAAATATCATAAACATATTTTTGTGTGTTTTTCGCATAAATTAGATTTTTATTTGCTAGGGAAATTGGAGAGAATAAATATGGGTATTATTTCTTGGAAAAATCCATGAATTCACTGTTAGTTTTATTTCAAATGTGAGGATAGTGGAAAGGCGAAGAATTTTCCTTAGTCGACAAGGTCGGTCATTGAGGTTTGAGTTGGAATCACTCTGGCAAAAAATTGTGATAATACGTTAAAATTAGCATTTTTTGTAAAAAAAGAGCTGCATTTTCTTAAAATGAGAGATATACCAATATAATAATGGATTCATATGACAAATTTTTATCATCAACATTTCTGCAAGTAATACATCTCTTGAAAAGATTTATAAATTTAAAATTTTTTTATAGACAAAAAGATCTTGTCAAGAACCGAGAAACCTCTTTATAACTTGTTTTTAAAACAAATTATTTTTAATGATCAAGATATCTCAAAACCTGAATTATTTTATTTCAGAGAACAAAAGTCTTGAAAACATAGATTTTTTACGACAAACAGACATAAGAGCATGATGTTTTCAAATAATTTTTTCAATGACAAACATACACTAACCGACAATTTTTGGACTCGCTTTTTAACGACAATAGACGTATGTTTTGAACAAATATTTTTAACGCTAAAAGTCCTCAAATTAAAATTTTCTCAAGAACAAAAAAATGCATGGATATTTACAAAGAAACTTCACTTGAAGCTAAAACGTTCCTACAAAAATATTTTCAAGTACCTGAAGTCTTCTGACCGACAGATTTTAAGACATTTATTATTGCAGGACATATTTTAAGGAAATTTCAAGTATTTATTTTCAAGGACGTAATGTCCGCAAAACTTGGATAAAATTATTTTTCAAAGCGTCGATTTATAAAAACAACTTAAAATATCAAAAAGACATCAACATTTCCATTTGTCCTCAAAACCTACTGAATAATTTTCAAGACCCAAAAGACCTCAAAACGTACTCAAAACATGGAGTTTTTTTAGGAATTCTTTATAAGGACTTAATGATACCAATACCAGATTTGTTTAGTGTTATGAACCGTTTTATCTTAAAAACGGATTTTAAGAACCAATAGTATTCAAAACATTTTTAAAGAATTTAAAGAGTGGACGATTTTAAAATGTGAATTTTATTAGGGGGTTTGAATGTACTTCGACTTCAAAATGCGAATCATAATATATGCGTCAGTGCTAGGTCAGCTGCGAACATGGACAATATCGGTCCACTTCATTAATTACCTCCCCCACAAATGGTCAAAATGTAGAATAATTACAACTCCAATAAAATGTGATTTAAAAGTCCGATTGTCTTCAAATTTCACACATCGCAATATTTATATTAACCCAAGGTCTGGTGTTAAGATGGAATATATCGGTGCACCTCCTGGTACCTTCTGGTACCTCCCCCACAAAAGTTCGATATTTTCAAAA
Organism: Musca domestica; assembly: GCF_030504385.1. NCBI lineage: Eukaryota > Metazoa > Arthropoda > Insecta > Diptera > Muscidae > Musca > Musca domestica. Next base: position 8,492,113 of record NW_026712311.1, read on the forward strand.
AATATATTTTCTGCACAGAAAGAAGAGCAATAATCCAATTTTAATCTAACTTTGCAAATCCTAATATTTACGTCAGTTCAACATTTTCCATAATTACACTACTATAAAATGTTATATAAGAGTCCGATTGTCTTCAAATTTCACACATCCCAATATTTTTATTAACCCAAGATCTGGTGTTAATATGAAATATATCGGTCCACTCCCTCTGGTACCTCCCCCACAAAAGGTCGAAATTTTGAATATCCATCAAGCTCAAAAAAGCGTAATTTACATCCGATTGCATTCAGACTTGGTACATCTCAATATTTTCACTAACTCCAGATCTGTTATAAACACGGTAGAGATCGGGCAATTCCTTCTATCACCTCTCCCGCAAAGGGTCAAAGTTTTAAATAAACAAAACGTTTATAATATCCGAAATAAGCATCAGGTTCTTAGATTCACGCATCCTATTATTTCTACTAGCACAAGATCTGTGCTAGATCTCAAAATTATGAACATCCATGAAACTCATAAAATCGAAATTAATATCCGATTCTATTTCAGTCATGGCACATCACAATATTTCCATCAACAAAAGATTTGTTATAAAATTGGTAGAGATCTGACCATTTCTTCTTGTACCTCCCTCACATAGAGTTCAAGATTTTTAAAGACAAAACGCTCAAAGAAAGCGAAATAAGCATCCAACTCTCTTCAAATTTCACATACGTAAATATATTTGCTAACACAAGATCTGTTGTGAAGGTAATATATAACTTCGAACCCCTTCTGGTACCACACCCACAAAGGGTAACAATTTTCAATAATTATATCTGTCATAACTTGCGAAACATTGGGATTGGATATAAATGTTCGATTTTCTTCAAATTTTGCATACACCAATATATGTATCTGGTTCAGATGAAGTATGAAAATGGAATACTTCGGTCCGCTATATCTGTTACCTCAGACATTTTTCCACATTTTCCAAGAATGTACACACGTGAAAAAATTGTATAGGAGGAAGTCGATATAGTCTAAATCGGTCACGTTTTAATATTTATGTAAGGCTACGAATTGGTCAATATTGGCCAACTGTTTCGGAAGCGTCAACAGCTTAAATAATCATAACTCATGGCTGGGGGCAAAAACAACTGATACTATTTTATTTGTTCTAATTTTTTTTTGGTAATTTTTTTTTTCGAAAGGTGGAGTTGATCCCCCAAGTATCCTCTTGTCCTCTTTCAATGTTTCAATATTTTCAAAAATTAATATTTTCAAAAATCTTAATCTAACACAAATGTTTTGAACAATTTCTCTCAATTTCAATTTTAGTAAATTTTGTATATGGAAAAATACATCCTTCCGGTTCCTATCAATGGACTGTAGTGTAGGGTGTTTAATTTTCATTTTTGGTAATTAGGAGTTTCTCCAAAGAAAATTTCGCCATTGAGTCAAAAATGCATTTCATTCATTCCTCAAGGCATTTACTTTCTTTCCTCATGTCATTTAACAAATACTTGGCATTATAATACTTTTTGTTACAGAAGATGCAATGAATTATGCGCATGCAAATTTTATGGTTATTTACTTTATTTTTTTTTTATTTGCTGCAACCCACAAAAAGAACGATTATTTCGTCAAATTAGAAGATAAGAAGGATGAGGCAGTGGCACCAGAAGCCTGACAAAAAAAAAAATGAAAGAGCAATTTCAACGAAATTGCAATGATGATGTACACAACGCAATAGAAGTATGACAGGTATTTGAAATGTTTTTTTTCTACAAGGATATGAACATGGTATGGCATCTTCCTTCCCTTCTCCCAACTACTTTTCTTTTCAAAGAAATATGCAAAAAAAAGAGCAAATTCCTATGTACTTTAAGTGATTGTTGGACAAAACATTAAATAAAAGTTTCCTATTTTCTGACGAGAGTTTTCTGCTCTTCGGAGAGAGAGAGAGAGAGAGAGAGAGAGAGAGAGAGTTTTCAGTTCAACAATTGTTAGTTTTTAATTTAACTTTTGGTCTTGTTGGTACTCTGGCTCTTGTCCTACTCGCCTTTAACGAAGTAACGCACACATGCACACCCACCCACTTTTGTTGATGTTAGTTGTTAGCAGCGATGCCTGAAGTCTTCCACAAAAAAAAAAGAAAACCATGCGTAGCTATGATGTGCCATATATGATGTGCATCAGCCTAAAAGTATGCACTGTTACACAAGAAATCTTCGAAGAAACTTTCATTTGTGTTAAAATAACACACAGATACTGATTAAAAAATAATACTCTCTAAAACTGAATACAAAGTCTTAAAGTAAACTTGGCTCAGTGCACCAAACTCTTCTTGGCTTGTCATTGTTGAGATTTTGTTACAGTTTCGAAATTAAGTGGGTGTGTTGGTACCATTACAAATTTCCTCATATGTGTGTGCGTGTGTGAATTTTGGTTTTAAAATTGTTCGACAAAGTGTGTCATCGGTTTTCTCAAAGGTAAATATTGACCAAAGGAAATAAATCATTTATCAGCCACTTGGTTATTCAATGAAGCATTGATTTGCTTTTTTTTCTTGAGCTCAACAACGTCAACTAAAGCAACTGTTGAAGAGTTTGACCACTTGCACTTTTCAACATGGTTTAATGTCTAAGTGAGCAAATACACTTGTGATTCGACACACACACATGACCACATATTTACACAATGTTTAAACACTTTTGGGTTAGATGTGATTACCGTGATTTTATGCAAGTACTGATAAATATATATGTATATTATTGGTAGAATGACGTATTGATTCATGGATAAGACGGTAGCTGGATTTTATGTGGACTTGTAAATGAAAAATAAAAAAAGTCGTAAGAACCAAACATCAAATAATAACGTTCAACTGTAATCCTCCTACCAAGTTGTGACATTTTTTTATATTTTTATCGCATGCGATTTTTTCAATTCGACTTATAAAATTGAATTGTATATTTTGCAATATTTTTTCACCTTACAACACAGGTTGGGGTTATTATATACAGATTGCAATTATCGTCCGATCCTCACGAAAATTTTCACAAGGGTAGGGTTAGACTCAGAAGGACTAGGCCTATTGTTTTCAAAGATGTCCGCAATATATTTAGGGGTTGAAATGGGCCAACAACTAAAAATGTTCCTGATCACAAATAAAATCCAAAGGACACGAAATCTCGCATGAAGCTAGAGTTTAGGACAGCGGGCAGAATGGACCACTACTTTGTGTGAAAAAATACCAGCATTACTTTCAGGCGATATCCGAAATACACAAAAGGCGAACTTCAGGCTTTTTTACGCTGATTTCGTTGACGAATATAGCCAAATATCGTAGACAAGCAAATCTTATAGATGAGTATACATTTGGAGATACAGAGGGGCCTTTGAAGATGTTCACAAAATATTTAGGAGTTCAAATGAACCAAAAACAGAAAAAAATTCCTGATCATACAATTGAGCCAATCGACACGCCTAAAAAGAGGGTTAAGGACAGAGAAGAATTTTAGCATTTTGGATGACCATTGGATTATATTTAGCTGTAAAATGGACAACAACAGCTAACAGCACGACGGAGTGCATAAATATAGGGCAAGTGTCCCTGTTTAAAATGCTAAGGGTAATATCTGGACAGTGTTCCGTGACAAAATTTCAAAAGTGAAATCTTCCAAAATGGATTTGAACATAAGGATGCTTCTAACATATTGTAGTGTTGTAGGGTATCACATGGTCGGCCCCGAACGACCATATCATTTGTTTACTTGTTTTTCAATTCAAGTTAACTTTTCTGCAGTTAAAAAAACTCGTACTTAATATGGACCTATATGGAAACTAAGTAGGGATATTTTTTATAAGGGCTGTATCAAGACGAGGATCTATATCGATATTTGTTTGCTAGCAGCGTTTCTACTTAATAAGAACCCAAAATGGAAAAATTTTGCGAAATGAAATAGCAAATAAAAATAAAATACTTGAAGGTAAGAACAGTGAAATTATGAGACAACTTACAGCGAACGCGGGTTATTTAAAAACCAAAATTTATGATATTTTTATACAATCAGCCATATGGCTAGAGAGGTTATATATAATTTCAAAGGTCGAAATAACGGTTTACGAGCCATGTCTCTTTGGGCCAAACCCGTTGCAGAAAATTTGGAGTCGATTTAGCGATATCCGTCCGTCCGTTCGTCTGTCTGTCTGGCTGGTGCGCGGGATTACTCTCGAAGGGAGTATCCGATTAGGTTCAAACTTGGTACATCGTAATATTTTTGTCAAACTTAGATCGAGTTCGGAGATGGGAAATGTCGGTCCACTCTGTCTGGTACCTTCCCCGCAAAAGGTAGAAATTTTCAAAAAATTATATTTTCTGCACAGAAAGAGAAACGATAATCCGATTTTGCTCCAACTTTGCAAATCCTATTATTTGTGCGAAAATGAAAAATATCAGTCCATTCCATTATGTACCTCCCCCTTAAAGTGTCAAAATTGTGAATATTTACAACTCTTATAAAATGTGATGTGAGAATCCAATTGTTTTCAAATTTCACACATCCCAATATTTATATTAACCCAAGGTTTGGTGCTAAGATGGAATATATCGGCCCACTCCTTCTGGTACCTCCCCCACAAATGGTCGATATTGGCAATATTATATATTTTTGCACAGAAAGGGAAACGATAATCCGATTTTGCCCAAACTTTGCAAATCCTAATATTTGCGCCAGTGCTATGTAGGGTGCGAATGTGTAAGAGTCCGATTGTCTTGCTCTAACTTTGAAAATCCCAATATTTGCGTCAGTTCTAGGTCAGGCGCAAAAATAGGTAATATCGGTCCACTCCATCAAGTGCCTCTCCCACAAACGGGCAAAATTTCGAATAATTATTAATCTTATAAAATATGATGTAAGAGTTCGATTGTCTTCAAATTTCATACATCCAAATATTTTTATGAACCCAAGATCTGGTATAAACAACGAATATACTGGTTCACTCCTTCTGGTACCTCCCCCACAAAGGCTCAAAATTTTGAATATCCATGAAGCTCATAAAAAGCGAAATCAACATCCGATTCCATTCTAGACTTGGTACATCTCAATATTTCCATCAACACAAGATCTGTTATAAAGACGGTGGAGATCGGACCATTCTTTCTGGTACCTCCCCCACAAAGTGTGAAAGTGTTGAATAACCAAAACGTGTATAAAATCCGAAATAAGCATAAGGTTCTCTTTATATTTCACAAAAATTATTGTTAACACAAGATCTGTTGTGAAGATTATATATACCTCCGAACCAGAACCTCACCCACAATTTTCAATACTTTTATCTGTCATAACTTGAGAAACTTGTCAGCGATGCTTTACAACTTGCAATATCTAAATATTTCTATTTTTAACCAGAAACCTGAGATGAATATGGAATTTATGATTTCGCATAAAATTGGATTTTGAGGTTCGATTTTCTTGTAGTTTTGCCCATACCAATATTTTTATCAGCATTCGATGAATTATTAAAATGGAATACTTCGGTCGACTATATATGGTAACTTACGCACAATTTATCATTTTTTAAAAAATTCAAACACATATCTCACTTAAAGTGAAGGCAGTAACATGGCACGTCGCAAAAATTATATCATATTTATTTAGGTCCGATATGAAATGAACAATATTGGCCCATTCCTCCGGAACCTACTCCATAGAGGGTCAAACATTTGAATAATCATAACAAAACTCAGAATATATTTAAATAATCGAACATTGGCTGAGAGTATACATCTGACGGCCAAATAGACGACAGATACTTTTTATCCAGTTTACATTGCCTTTCAATGCATTATTTGGATCATTTACAAGTGTTTCTGGGTAGCTCGTGATTTTCGGCATTTTTAAGTTTTTGCAAAGTGGCAATTTTGAGTACCTAGTAGAAAAAAATTAACTTTTCCATGCAAAGAGTTCAGTAAATGTCCGAGCCTCAAGGCCCCCACCATGCGTAAATCTCTGGCTCTCCTATTTCTAGACATTCTATATGTTTCGGCGTCTTCCTAATTTAATTTAGTATTTCGGGTTTTGAGTGAGTAGAACTCTAGTCTACCAAAATATGCTATAATAGGTCTTCTATTTGTTAGGGAGCCATACAGAATTTTTCAATTGCAGGCTCCGTGAAAATCTCAGCAGTATTTTTCAACAGCTTATACAGTAGATTAATGTTAAGTGTTGGCCTAATCTCTAGTCAAAAAAGATTTAATATATATCCAACGACTGATAAATCCTTATATGACGATAAGTCTTAAATTGAAGATTACAGCCACGTTTTTAGTCCAAACGGAATTTCAGAAGCCCGCATCTATTATACCAACTATGTTCCATTTTTTTATTTTTCCCCAAATTTTAATTTTAATTTTTATTCAATTTCAATTTTTTGTCATAGACACCTTTCCAAAAAAATGTGCCTCTTCGACTGACAGGGATTTTTTCTTAATCTGTGTATGCCCTCCCATAACAGTCATTTTTACACCAGTTTCGAGTGCTAATAAACCTCTCACCGGGACAGGGCTTTACTGAACGTTTATGAAGCCACTACATTTTTACTTCATCAGCCGGCAACGCATATGTCGGTGGTCTAACCATATTTCAAAGCCTTGCTGCTGAAGTGCATGCGCCTATGTGTTTAGGCATGTATACATGTATGTGCAAATGTTAAGTGACCAGCTATTTTGTTTTGCCAATCTAGCAGCCGTTTTTCACAAAATGAACGAACGAACAACAACTATTCTTTTGTGCTGCTAATATTGTCGTGGTTTAGGCTTACAAACTATGGAAAATATTTGCTGAGAATATTTGCCATTATATCCTGCTGATTTTCAATTGTGGGCTAGCAAAAGAGCACAAACACACACACTGATACACAAAGGAGTCCACATGTATTTATTGTGTTTACCCCGAGTACACACACACACACACAGCAATCTCTTGTTGTCCCATTGTTGCTACTAATTTCAGTGATATTGGATTTTCTCTAAACCAAAAATTGTTGAGAGAGTCCTTTTTCAGCAATCCTTCCTTTTGAGTTGTTTATGCTTGACAACGTGAGCCATTGTCAACAGCGTGGGTGGACAGGGATGAAGATAAAGCGGACGATGATGAGTGTTTTGATTTCATTATGTGAAATAGTTGCATGTATGTGTGTGTGTGTAAAAAAATATATGTGGAGCAGTAGAGCTAAGCTTGTTGTCCTAGTCCAAGTACTTAGATTTGTACACAATATTTTGCTTTATTATCATTTTCGAAACGTTTTTGATTTTGCACGTAAAGCACACAAACTTGATTTTTTCATTACAAAAAAGGAATTTGTAGAAACATATAAAAGATACTTTCGAAAATAAAATCCAGTGGGCAGATTTTTCTCATTGTGTGCATGAAAGGATAGGAAAATATCCATGCTCAATAAAAAATGGCTATTGAGAAATTGGACCTATTGAAAACGATTGCGACATGACTATCCTTTAGTATATTGTAATCACACTATTTTCCGCAGAAGTTCAGATCGAGTTACTTTCTCCAAATATAACTGCCTGTATAGGACCAAGTTTTTGCACAGGTCCCAAAGTATCGCTTTCTCCTAGTTCTAGTCAATTATCCTCATATAGAGGATGAGATGAAAAAACTGCAACCAATTTCAGACTGCTGTCATTTCTAAGCCACTCGTCCGAAAGCTGTTAAAATTATTCCGGTGACAGCTCATTATATTGTTTACAAGGGTACAGAAGCATTTTGGTGAGAATTTTCCAGAAAAAAAGTTATTAGTGATGGAACTCAAGAGTGATAGTGTGATTTCTTTATATTTGGCTGGAAAACCACGAGTGGCTATCGTTAGAGCACTCCAGCATTTAAATGTGAATAAATATTTTGTGTCTCGTACCATCGCTCGTTACCGTGATACTGGTGGCGTAGTTCGACCTCAAGGAAGTGGACGGAAGAAAACAGCAATATCAGCAGAAATGGTTCGAAAAGTAAAAAAGCGACTTAATCGAAACGCATTGGCCGAAAAATGCTCGTGAGCTGAACATATCGCAACATTCCATTCGGCAAATATTGAAAAACGAGCTCCGGGTAAAGCTATTGAAATTCGAAAAAGTGCAAGAACTCACACTGCAACAGAAAGAAACTTGACCCAAAAGAGCTAAAGAGATGCTTCGGTTGGCCGAAAGTGGTGAACTGCCGAATTTGTGTTTCTCTGTCTCCGACGAAAAAACATTCGTTGTCCAGCAGTTTGTAAACAAACAAAATGATCGTGTTTTCTTGCCAAAGAGGTCAGCTGAAAATGTGCACCTTCGGTTGGCCACCAGAACTCAAGCGCCGGCCATGGGGGTGGTGTGGGTCGCCATAACAGCCAATGGTCGCTCTCCGCTCTTATTAATCGACTGTGGAATCAGAATAAATACCGAATATTATCCCGAAAGTATTCTGGAGGGTGTATTAAAGCCTTGGGCACGGAAACATTTTTGCCGCAGACTTTGGACATTCCAAAAGGACTCAGCACCATAGCGCTCAGCACACGCCACCATAGCGCTCAGCACATGGTTACAAAATTAGATTCCTCGCTTTATTTCCAGCCCACAATGGCCACCAAAATCTCCGTATACCAATCCGTTGAACTATTGTGCCTGTTGTGTTTTGGAAAGCAAGGTTGGCACTAAAAAATACCAAAGTGTCGATCACCTCAAGCAAACGCTTCGCCGGGAATGGGCCAAAATACCGCAGAGCAACATTCGGGCAGCGTGTGACGGTTTCATTGGCCGTTTGAAGGTCATAATTCGTGCCAAAGGTGACCAATTCGAACAAATCTAAACTTATTCTAAAATGTGGTGGTATTTCCGAAATTTTTTGCTTTCATTCAATAAAATTTAGAAAAAAATGTAAAAATTATGACGTTTGACTAAAAGTATTGAAAATTGTAACCCTTCGTGGTTGAGGAGAAGGGGTTCGCAGATATATATCATCTTCATGTGTGTGAAATTTGAAGAGAGTTGGATGCTTATTTCATTTTGTTTATTTCGTTTTGTTTTCAAAAGCTTGAAACCTTTCTGGTGGACGTACCGGAAGAAATGGCTCGATCTCCACAATCTTTATAACAAATATTGTGTTGATGGAAATATTGAAATGAACCAAGTCTGATTGGAATCGGTCGCTAATTTCGCGTTTTATAAGCTTCAAATTTTTGGTCAAAAGAGACCAGAAGGAGTGGACCGATATATCCCATCTTCACAGAAGATATTGCGTTAGAATAGAGAACCGAATGCTTATTTCGGATTATATAATCGTTTTGGTTATTCAAAATGGAGTGGATCGATATTGTCCATTTTCGCACGTGACCTAGCACTCATGCAAATATTAGGATTTGCAAAGATGGAGCAAAATCAGATTATCCTTTCTCTCTCTGTGCAGTAATTTTTTTAAAATTTCAACCCTTTTGGGGGGCTTTGCCAGAAGGAGTGGACCGATATTGCACATCTTCGAACTCGATCTAAGTTTCATAATAATATTACGATGTATCAAGTTTGGACCAAATCGGATACTCCCATCTAGAGTTATCGTGCGCACCAGACAGACGGACAGACATCCCTAGATCTACTCCAAATGTCCTGAAATGGTTTTGGTCCAAAGAGACCTAGAGACTAAAACCATTATATCGATTAAACACGTTTTGGCCAATCAAATTATATATACCGTAGTTAGTGGCTGAGGGTATAAAAATGGCTATTGAGAAATTTTTTGGGTATTTGAAATCGATTGAGCCATCCTCTATCCTTCAGTATAATGTAATCACAATATTTTCCGCCAAAGTTCAGGTCGAGTTACTTTTCATTTTTTTAAATAGGTCCGACGGTGTCATACATCTTTTGCTCGTCATTTATCCTCATATAATGTCAATACCCCATTCAATTTCTATTCAAGACTTCTATAAAGAGTGAAGATACGAAGTTCTAGTATTATTGAAATAGTCACCTACACCAGCCAAATTTTTGGTTAAAATGTTGCTGAAATCCTCCTAAAAATCAGAAACTTGTGAAATCCTCAGATTTTAACTATATCAAATTTCGATTTTTTCCATTTAATATTTAGCTCATTCTAATTCTCATCCTTCCCTGCACCAACTACTGCTAATACGTATTTTGAACATAATCAAGAAAATGTTTTTCGTAATCAGCATTGTGCTGTGTTTCGTTTTTTTTTTCTCTCCCACTTTCGTCTGTTGTAGTTCAGTTTTGCGAATAGTATTTTCTTTCGTCCTTATTTAGTCTCTGCTCTGCTTTGCTGCTGCTGTTGTTGTTGCCATACGAGATACTAATTTGTAGAATAATTTTCCACAAAATTAACATTGTTATCTTTGCAACAAGATGACAAGTCTTTGTGTGTATGTGTGTGTGTTTTTTGCTATTTCTCCTCTCTGCCTTTGTCTTGGCATTTGTGGTAGATCAAATAAAAGACTCACAAACAGAAAAAAACCTACATTATTTGTGTGCACATTAGTCGGAATATATACAAGCATTTTATAGTTCCGAAATAATTTAATTACGAATAAAATATATCAAATTAACTTAAGAAAATAAGAATATTTTCCGGAAAATAAAAAAAAAACATAAAGTCATTAGGATTTTTGGGCAAATTAAAAAAAAGCAATCTTTAATAAAACAGTCACACGCAAAAATTATTTATTATCTTTAAAGGCGAAAGCATTAATTTTGAAGGTCTGCGGCTTTATATATCAGATCTTACATGGGATCATCGAATTTTTTGGAATTAGGTCAAACATCATTATTTAGAGACATGGGATTTTTCCATTGATTTGATCTATTTCTGTTATATACAAAGCTCTCTTGTTCCCTTATGTTCTGAACGTAACAAAACATCAGTCGGTTTTGCCGACAGATGTATACACTCAGCCAATGTTCGATTATTTAAATTATTAGAAAATTACAAGAAAATCGAACATTTATATCCAGTTTTATGCGAAATCATAAATTCCATATTCATCTCAGGTTTTTGGTTGAGAGAAATATAAAGAATCGCTGACTTGTTTCGCAAGTTATGACAGATAAAAGTATTGAAAATTGTGACCCCTTGTGGGTGAGGCACCATACAAAAATATTTGTATGTGTGAAATTTGAAGAGAGTTGGATGCTTATGTCGATTTCTTTGAACGTTTTGCTTTGAAGCTTTGAACCTTTGTGGGGGAGGTACCAGAAGCAATGGTCCGATCTCTACCTTCATTGTAACAGATCTTGTGTAGATAGAAATATTGACATGTATCAAGTCTGAATGGAATCCGATGTTAATTTCGCGTTTTATGATCTTCATGGATATTCAAAATTTTAAACCTTTAAGGGGAAGGTACTTGATGAAGTGGACCGTTATTGTGAATTTTCGCACCTGACATGGCACTGATGCAATTATTAAAATTTGCAGAGTTGGAACAAAATAGGATCATGCTTTCTTTTTCTGTGCAGTAAAATATTTGTTCTGAAAATTTTGACCCTTTGTGGGGAGGTATCAGAAGGAGTGGATCGATGCATCACATCTTCACTGCAGATCCTGTGTTAGTAGAAATAATGGGATGTGTGAAATATGAAGAGAACCGGATGCTTATTTTGGATTTTATATTCGTTTTGGTTATCGAAAACTTTGACCCTTTGTGGGGGCGGTACCGGAAGAAATAGTTCGATCTCTATCATTTTTATAACAGATCTTGTGTTGATTGAAATATTGAGATTTACCAAGTATGAATGGAATCGGATGTTAATTTAGAGATTTATAAGCTTCATGGATATTCAAAAATTTGACCCTTTGTGGGGGAGGTACCAGAAGGTGTGGATCGATATATTATATCTTCACACTAGACTATGGGTAAATAAAAATATTGTGATGTGCGAAATTTCAAGACAATCGGACTCTTACATCAAATTTTATGAGAGTTACAATTATTCAAAATTTTGGGGAGTTACCAGACCAAGTGGACCGATAAATTCCATCTTAACACCAGACCTTGGGTTGATAAAAATATTGGGAAGTGTGAAATTTGAAGACAATCGGAAACTTACATCACATTTTATAAAGAGTTATAATTATTCTAAATTTTGACCCTTTGTGTAGGAGGTACTTGGTAGAGTGAACCGATATTGTCCATTTTCGCACCTGACATAGTACTGATGCAAATATTAGGATTTGCAAAGGTGGAGCAAAATCGGATTAACTTTTCTCTTTCTATGCAGTTTTTTTTTTTTAATTTCGACCGGAGTGGGCCAATATTGCCCATCTCGGAACTCAATCTAACTTTCATAATAATATTACGATGTACCAAGTGTGGACCAAATCAGATACTCATTTCTAAAGTTATCGTGCGCACCAGAAAGCCAAACAGACAGACGGACGGACATCGCTAGGTAGGCTCCACATGTCCTGAAACAGATTTGGTCAAAAGATACCTAGGGTCTAAAAACCGATATTTCAATGAGGCAACTTTCAGTCGTATTAAATTACATAATTTACCTTCAAGGCATTGCGCTCTGGCCATTTGGCTGAGGGTATAACTAGTCATATGGCTGAGGGTATAAAAATCCTGAATAAAACAGTCGCACACTAAGAAATTGTTGTTCTCTTTAAAAGCAGCACATGTAGGATTCAAAGTATTAAGTTTGAAGGTCTGAGCTTTGTTTACCAGACTTTATATAAGAAATGTAGAATTTTATTGAATTAGGACAATTTTCCTATTTAGATGCTTGAGGCTTCTCCATCGATTTGGAGTACTTCTATTTCAAACAATTTTCTACTACTCCCTCATCCTCCAAATATAACAAAAACAAATATAGTTTTTTGTAGATTAAAACTGCCTCAAAAACATTTCCACTGCAGGCAAAATAATTTACAAAAGGCAGATATGATGTACTAAAGAATAAACATTTATTTCCATAGAACCAGCATAAAAATATACCCATCTTTTGAGGGAATTCCTTGATCTGACTTTAGTAGCTTTCCCCTTCCCCTTCCCCTCATCATCACCATCGCAATTAGCCAACTATGTAACCTTAGAGCTAAACATAGATGTTGGACATGAAACCACACACAACACTAGTGCCCCTCAGCAATTTCAAGGTACAGCACTAAAATCTGAATTTCTACACAAAGGCAAACTATAAAACCAGCCTCCCACCGAAACAAAAGAAAGAGAAATTCAAAATGCTGCAGAGAAAAATGAGTAATTTACCTTCAAGGCATTGCGAATGAACACTAATATTCTTCAAGCTTCATGCCCACGATTCACACAGTAACATTCAAGCTGGAACATAGTTGGAGGGGGTCGCAAATGTATTACAAGTCATTTTTGGATGGTGGGGGAATTACGGAGTGTTGGGGTAACAAAATAAAACCACACCATCATCACCTTTTGGGCTCTGCCTAAAAAGTGAAACCTTTTGTTCTCGGGCAAATCATTGCTGATTAGAGAAAATGTTGGGATGTTGCCATGACTGATCCAACATTGTTCGCTCCAAAGCCTGGTCATATTCCTTCCTGTCACCCTGTCATCCTATTTATTCTAACAACCAAGCCGGCGCTGCGGGTATTTCTGGGTGAGGGTGTGTGTGTGTGTGTCTTTAGCTGCTACCGGCATCACCGAATGCTGCTGCCGCTGCTCTCCCGCCGTAATCAGATGCATTAAAAATGTCCACGTTTTATTCATGGCCTGGAGGCGAACACAAAAGAATGAAAACAGCCAACAAAATAAAAAAAAGAGCCGTTGATGTGGCAAAGACTTCCTCAATGGGCTTAGCCATGACAATCAGTGTCACTTACAACTCAAGGTAAGATTGATTATGCAGTTAGATTTCGCCGATAAGAAATTAAAAAAAAAATTTCTAGAATTATAATAATGGCTAAAAAATATCCATTATAATTTAAGGAGAATAGATGAGAGGGTAGAGGGGGCAGCCATGGTTTGGATCCGAAACAACATTGTATCCGAAAGAATGTAGATAAATCTATAAAATTAAAGAAAAAAAAACATAAAAATTAATTCCACATAACTCGAGTAAAAATGACTTCTGTGACAAACTGTGTACACTCTCCACAATCGGCCTTCCTTACAATTCATAGTATTCGGAAGTTCCAATATATGGATGCTATACCTACATCGAGTATTTTTTGAGATAGTAAAACTATTCCCTGAGAATTTATTTTTTTATAAGAAGTAAATGTATTAATTGATTTGTAATATACAGTTCACTTGATTCGAATTTTGGTTTAAACATTCAATATTGGAAAATTGGGAGATATCATAATAGCCCCCATATTAAATGTGGATCGAGTGTATTTGCAATACTAAAATTCCACATTTCATTCGTTTGTCCTTTTTTCTTGTTTTTATTTAAATAAACGAATAGGCAGATGGGCGTATATCGCTAAAGCAGAGTTTTTTATACCTTAGCCATACAGCTAGTGAGGTCATTTGATATGGCCAAAACGTGCCTCTTCTAAATAACGGTTTTAGCCCCTAGGTCTCTTTTGACCAAATCCGTTTCAGGATATTTGTAGATGTCCATACGTCCGTGTGTCTGGCAGGTGCGTATGATAACTCTCGAAGGGAGTATCCGATTTGGCCCTAACTTGGTTCATCGTAATACTATTATCAAACTTAGAACGAGTTCGGAGATGGGCAATATCGGTCTACTCCTTCTGGTATCTCCCCCAGAAAACCTTAAAATTTTCAAAAAATTATGTTACTGCACAGAGAGAGAGAGAGAGAGAGAGAGAGGGAGAGAGAGAGAGAGAGAGAGAAAATATAATCCAGTTTTGCTCCAACTTTGAAAATCTTAATATTTGCATCAGACCTAGGCCGGGTGCTAAAATGAACAATTTCGGCCCACTGCATCAAGAACCTCCCCCACAAAGGGTTAAAATTTTGAATAGTTATAACTTCTATAAAATGTGAGGTAAGAGTCCGATTGTCTTACACACATCACGATATTTTTATTAACTCAAGGTCAGGAGTGAAGATGGAATATATCGGCCCGAATCCTTCTGGTAGGATCAAAATTTTGAATATCCATGAAGTTCATAAAACTCGAAATTAATATCCGATTCTATTCAGACTTGGCACATCTTAATATTTCTATCAACACAAGACCTGTTATAAAAATGGGAGAGATTGACTATTTCTTCTGGTACCTCCCGCACACAGTGTTCAGGATTAAAAAAAAAACAAAGTATTTAAAGAAAGCGAAATAAGCATCCAACTCTCTTCAAATTTCACACATACAAACATTTTTGCAGGATATGTTGTGAAGATGATATACATACTAGGCAAACATTGGTCCTACTATATTGATGGTAGTTTAAAGGCAATAAGTGGATTTTCTCGCGCTTTAGTTTTCCTATAATGACATTTCACCATGCTTAAAATGAGAAGAAAAGCAGCAATTTTTGTCCATCTTAAAATTTTCATAAAAAATTATCATTCCAGAGAAGAATTTCCCACAGTTCGAAGTGCTGATTTTTTTTATAGAATTTTTCTCTTTACCAGGAATGTTGAAATATTTAAAATCCAACACGGAATTGTTTTACTCAATGTCTAAAACCAATAACATTTCTAAATATTTTAACAATGAAACATTTATTTTCCACAGCCCCCCATCAAGAGCAATCATGTTGAAAAAATTTGCAGTGAAAACTAAACTACAAACGTTTACAATGTAACTGCAATTGCAAAGCTAATTTCCCAAGCGTAATTTTCAAACTAAAATGAAAACGATAAAAATTGATATTCCGCTGTATTTCAATACTCTCGTTAACAGAAATTTGTGTTGAAAATTCTATGGAATTATATGAAGCAAGTAAAAAAGCTGTAAGTTTGGGCGGATCGAACTTTGGATACCCTCCACCAATTGGAATGCATTTGGAAATAAAAAAAACTGTTAACAGTTCTGTATAAATATTAAGAATGCAGAATATAGGGAATTAAAATTTTTGTCATAGCCATTATTGTATTCAAATACGAAACTTAAAACAATTCCGGTGAATAATGTCGCAAAAACATCAAAATACCCAATATAGAGAGGTACCGTTGTATGGGGGCTATACGAAGACCTGCACCTGCATAGACAAT
This sequence comes from Musca domestica, assembly GCF_030504385.1. Lineage (NCBI taxonomy): Eukaryota > Metazoa > Arthropoda > Insecta > Diptera > Muscidae > Musca > Musca domestica. Next base: position 8,508,268 of record NW_026712311.1, read on the forward strand.
TTTCTGTTATAGACTGCAGTACCCATAAGCAACTTCAAATTCCAAATTTTAAACTATTCCGGTGAATAATGTAGCCAAAATTATCAATATACACAATATAGGGGGATTCCGTTATATGGGTGCTATACGAAGACCTAGACCTGCAAAAACAATTTTCCGCCACAGGTTGTAGTACTCGTTATGAAGTGCAAATGCAAATAAAAAATTGAAACCATTCTGGTGAATAATGTAGCTAAAATTATGAAAATAGCGGATATAGGGATGTACCGTTATATAGGGACTATACAAAGACCTAGACATTTACAAGCAATTTTCTGTCACAGGATTTAGTATCGTTATGAAGTGCAAATAAGAAATTGTAATTTATTCCGGTGAATTATGTAGCCAAAATCATCAAAATACCGAATAATGAGAGGTACCGATGTATGGGGGCTATATGAAGACGTGGACCTGCATAGATAATTTTCTGTTAGAGGCTGTAGTACCTATTAGGAATTTAAAATAGGAAATTTGAAACAATTCCTGGAAACAATGTCGCTAAAATCATCAAAATACCGAATGTAGGGAGATACAGGGTAAGATAAAATAATGCAACAAAGTCAAACGCCATAATTTTTACATTTTTTTTTAAATTTTATTGAATGAAAGCAAAAATGTCGGAAATAGCATTATTTTAGAATAAGTTTAGATTTGTTCGAATTGGTAACTCTTGGCAGGAATTATGATCTTCAAACGGCCAATGAAACCGTCACACGCTGCCCGAATGTTGCTCTGCGGTATTTTGGCCCATTCCCGGCTTGCTTGAGGTGTTCGAAACTTTGGTATTTTGTAGTGCCAACCTTATTTTCCAAAATACTCCAGACACAATAGTCCAACAGATGTGTATCCGGAGATTTTGGTGGCCATTGTGAGCTGGAAATTAAGCGAGGAACCTCATTTTGTAACCATTCTTGGGTGGCTCGTGCTGAGTGTGATGGTGCTGAGTCTGTTGGAATGTCCTAGGTCTGCGGCCAAAATGTTTGCGTGCCCAAGGCTTTAATACACCCTCCAGAATATTTTCGCGATTATATTCGGCATTTCTTCTGATGCCACGGTCGATTAATACGAGCGGAGAGCGACCATCGGCTGTTATGGCGGCCCACACCATTACCATAGCCGACGCTTGAGTTCTGGTGGCCAACCGAAGGTGCACATTTTCAGCTAACCTCTTTGGTAAGTAAACACGATCATATTGTTTGGTTACAAACTGCTGGACAACGAAGGTTTTCTCATCAGAGACGGAGAAAACCTAATTTGGCAGTTCACCACTTTCGGCCAAGCGAAGCAATTCTTTAGCTCTTGTTAGTCTATTTTGTTTCTGTTGCGATGTATGGTCTTCCACTTTTTGGAATTTCAATGGCTTTATCCCGAGCTCACTTTTCAATATTTGCCGAATGGAATATTGCGATATGTTCAGCTCAAGAGAGATTTTTCGGCCACTGCGACGCGGGGTTCGATCAAGTCGCTTCTTTACTTTTCGCACCATTTCGGCTGATGTTGCTGTTTTCTTCCGACCACTTCCTTGACGTCGAGCTACGCTAAAAGTATCACGGTAACGAGCGATGGTACAAGACGCAAAAGATTTATTCACATTTAAATGCTGGAGTGCTCTAACGATAGCTACTTGTGGTTTTCCAGCCAAATATAAACAAACACACTATCACGCTTGAATTGCATCACGAATAACTTTTTCTGGAAAATTCACAGTAAAATGCTTTTGTACGCTTGTAAACAATATAATGAGCTGTCACTGGAATTATTTTAACAGCTGTCGGACGAGTGGCTTAGAAATGACAGCAGTCTGAAGTTGGTTGCAGTTTTTTCATCTCTCCCTGTACAGTTATATAGGGGGGTCCGTCCGCTTGTGGAAATCACTCTAGCTTCGAACGAATTGTAGTTGGTTGGTAAAATTTTACTCAACTGTGTGTTTGGTCTGCAGGACTTTTGGTATTGAAAATGGGATATTTAGGCCTACGTTTAGCTTAAATATCCCATTTTCAATACCAAAAGTCATGCAGACCAAACACACAGTTGAGTAAAATTTTACCAACCAACTTCAATTCGTTCGGAACATAGAGTGATTTTCACAGACCGACAAACGGACGGACGGACTGATAGACAGACAGCCACAAAGAGGACGGACATCGCTAAATCGACAGAGTTCTATGCTGATCAAAAATATATAATTTTTGGGGTCTCAAATGTATATTTCGAGTTGGTACAAACGGAATGACAAACTTCATATACCCTTCATACTATGATGGAGGGATATACAAATAACATATACAACCAATGATAGTGAACGTTCAAGGCCTTCCTTTTTCCTGAAAATTCAACGAAAATATAATTAACAAAAATAGGTTGCTCGATTTACCCTTGACGTTTTGTTGGAATGGAAATATTTCATGACAAGGTTACAACACTTGCCCATTTGAATATTCGGGATCTTCGTTGGAAATACATTTCAGAATAAGTATTAATTATGAAATTTCAATTCGTTCTACATTTTGAGAAAATGTTAAAAAATTTCACCGAAAAAAAAAATTCTAAAAATATATTTATGAATTTGCCTCTTCACATTTCCTCAATAGATTGCATTAAAATGCATAAATCTTTTCGTTTTTCCTCCAATAAGTTAAATGGCATGTCATCACTCTTGTGATAAGCATCACTCGCACTGAGTCAACAGTCAATAGATATGTGCAATGATGACATGCCATCAAAAAAAAAAAAAGTTGCATAACATACTTGTGTACAATAATGGGATAAAAAGTCTAAGAAGCTTGGCAAAGAACAAGATGTTTCGCAACGATAATCTCCGATGCAAGCGTTCTTATCTGTAAAGTACACACAATATTATCAAATTGTGCAACAACATCCCAGTAAACAATTTTTGCCGAATTCGGTCCGATTTCTGTCAGAATCTCTGAAAAAATGTCCGATTCTGATTCCGAATTCCTTCCGATTACGGTACGAAAGTTGTATGGACGTGGTCACCGAATTCGGAAAGATTTTCTGAAAAAAATCTAAAAAAATATTAGATTTTCTGGACGAATTCGGTCCGAATTCGGTGAAAATTCTTGAAAAAATAGGAGAAAAAATTAGATTTTCGGAAAAGATTCGGAGGACAACTCCGAATTTCTGAAAGAAATCGGGCAGAATTCGTCTGGAAATTCGGCGGAATATTCAGATTTTCTGAAAGAAATCGGTCAGAATTCGAAAGAAAATTCGGAATAAAATTCAGATTTTCTGAAAAAAAAAAAACGCTCAGAATTCGGGAGAAAGTTCCGATTTTCTGCAAGAAATCGTTCAGAATTCGGAAGAAATATCGAAAAAATCGTCACACCACTTAAAAATGAAAAAAAAAAAAAAACACATATTTATTTAAAAAACAAACAATTTATTTCGGGTTTCGTAAAAATATAGTTTAAATATTACATCTATAATACATTTACATTATAAATATTATTTTTATTAGGAACATAACATACAGTAGCACGTTTCTGTTTCAACTGCTAAACAAGAACTAAAAATAAAAAGCAGTGCACACAGAAAACCGGTATGTAGTTGTTTTTGCAATTTTTTTCCATCATATTTTTTTGGGAACGAAAGAGAAAGAGGCTGATTCACAACAACAACAAAACGCACATTTTTACAACGGAAAATCTAACAGTTCACAATAACAATAACAAATAGCATTTTTGCTTTGCGCTTTGTTGTTGTTGAGATCTTGAAATGAATGATCACAACAACAACTACTATGGGAGAGAATGTGTCAAACCACCACCATCCGTTTACATGTGGGAGAGAATATGCCAGAGCAATAGACAATCTACTCTCTCCGTTTGTACATTTTTCGAGTTTTTTTCGCTTAAAAACACAGGAAAATGTGCAGAAATTCTAAAATAAAACGTTTAGAAAATCGGACCAATTTCTATCAGAAATTTCTGAAAAAAACGTCAGAAATTTCGGAAAAAAATCTAAAATCAGAGCAGTCGGAAAAAATTGTTTACTGGGATGTTTTTTTCCATACGTACATACTCGTATACGTAAGAAAATGTCTAAGCCTATGTATGGTATACAAATTATAAGATGTTTTTATTGCATACTTTAAGGGATTACAAAATAAATCCCATTTTTTTTGAGAGAGAGAAAGATTTAAAGTATTTCTTGGAAAAATCTTGTGTAATGTTTTAAAATAAAGCAGAGGAATTTTTGGAAATATGAAAATGGGGTATAAAATTGATTAACATAAGACTTAACAATTCAACAATTAGTGGGGCTATGTCAGAGAATGTTTCCTTCAAATAGACAGCATGAGAAGAGCGAGGCATATTTGCAAAGTTTGAAGGTTGTTGGTACGATAGCGCTGGGATTTTCGAATTGATGAATTTATTTTTATAATTTTAAATTGTTATTTGCCGATCCACAAAACAAAAAACTACAGCAAAAATTTCCTAATGTTCTTTGTAATAAATTGTTAGCATAAATCTATTATTTCTTTTTTTTTGCATAACAACAAATATATAATACCACAAACAATAAATAATGACGAGTCGTAAACAAATGCATTATTACATCGCGATTACAAAATTCAGTTTTTTTGGTGATTCTCTTTTTGTTGCCACACGGCACATAACAAATGTTTGGCGAGGCAGAGAAGAAATTATTTCCTGCCCACACCGTTGTTGCAACAAATGCAGCAAACATTAATCATTCGCTGTGGTTCTGGCCTCCGACGGCAGTAGTAGTAAATGACAAATTAGCTTCTTTGTGGTGGGACACAAAAAAGTAACGTTTTTAAAAAAAGCGTACAATCAGAATAAATATTTGCACTGTGGTACAATATATTGGGATCGGACAATATTTCGTTAAGAATATCGTGGCTTTTGGGGGAATTTGAGTTTATTGTTTTGACTGTTTAATGACATTAAAAATTATGTGATTTTATTTTCAAAAATGATGATGACAAAACTTAAAAAAAAACAAATTTAACAAATTTTTGTGAATATTTGGAAAAGTAATTTCTCGGCAACTATTACTGATATACAACTAAAAATCACCCTGGAAGATTACGTACCTCACATGAATTTTACACTTTTTTTGTTTTTTTTTTTATTTTTTTATTTTTTTATTTTTTTTTTTATTTTTTTTGGCAGATCGTGAGTTACTCTTGTTTAAAAAATAGTGGGTACCAAAGAGTTTCATACAGAGTAAGAGCATACTTTAAGAGTAAATTATAATGGGGACATTTTTATTTGCTGAATAGAGTATTCGGCAAGAGCAGTATATGTTCAATTTCAAGCGGATTTTACTCTTACTTGCCAACTCGCTCTATTTTTTTATTTATACTCGCAGGAATACACTCCCTCGAATTCGAGAGAGTTTTCCTCTCTATTCATCGAATTCGATGAAGTATTTTGGAGCTCAGATTTAAACAATGAGAACTTGCTCACCTAGCAAATCTCTAGGAAATTATGAAACACTGCAGAAAAATTTCAACGACATGAGCTGACTAAGGAAATGTCAGCTTGTCATGGTTCAAGGGTTTGTAGTAGAAACAGATAAAAGCTGAAAAACAGTCCTGTCTAAGAAAATGGAAAGTAGCCAGAGACGTGGGAATAGTTGAGGGGAGCGCTTCCATCGGGTGCCTAGGGAGATTATACATACAGGGATACTGGATGAGAACATTCAAGTATTGAAACTGGCTCGAAGTCGAGCGGAAGCACACCGAGAAAAAGAAAAGACAGAATGAGCAAACTCTAGTTTTCGGTTTCTGGATAAGGGCGAGCATACTTTGTTCGTTATGGAGTGGGTGAAAATAGCTCAAAAACGAATAGAATCTACATTTTATGCTCAACATCAACCGGCCACTGCTTATAATGCTTTTCGCTGCAACAACATCAGAACTAGTTTGCTTAGTCATGAAGATCAGCAAAGAATAATATTTTTTCCACTCGACTTCACTTTTAGAGCAAAATCTCACTCTACAGGTTGAGATGAAAAAACTGAGATTCCTCGCTTCATTTCCAGCGCAGCATTTTAGAAAGCAAAGTTGGCACTAAAAAATACCAAAGCGCTTCACCGGGAATGGATCAAAATACTGCAGAGCAACATTCGGACAGCGTGTGACGGTTTCATTGGCCGTTTGAAGGCCATAATTCGTGTCAAAGGTGACAAATTCGAACAAATCTAAACTTATTCTACATTTTGATGCTATTTCCGACATTTGTTGCTGTCATTCAATAAAATTTTAAAAAATTGTAAAAATTATGGCGGTTGACTTTGTTGCAGTTTTTTTATCTCAATAGGTGTGACTCGTGAGCGCCCTATCATAAAACAAAAAAGTGAAGACTAAACTCCGTTTCGAACTCCCACTCATCGAGCACTCCTCTTGCGAGCAAGTTTCACTCCCGAGTGAAACCGTGGAAAACTGTTCTCTGCTATTAAGTTTTCAATAGAGAATATGCACCTGTATTTGCCCTGCTGAAGTTCTCTCCGGGTCTGGAAAAACTGGGCCTTGAAGAAATTTTTTCTGCTTGGCTAAAGAGGATCAAATTGAGCATCAAATTGTTACTGCCAAAACGTGCTTCGTCGAAATAACGGGTTTAGGCTGTATGTGTCTTTGGACCAAATTCGTTTCAGGACATTTGGAGTTGATCTAGCAGTTGGTGCGCATGATATCTCTTGGCGGGGTATCCAATTTGGTCCAAACGAGGTATCTCGTCATATTATTATCAATCTTAGATCGAGTTCGGAAATTAACACTCCTTCTGGTAACTTCCCCACAAAAAGTCAAAATTTTCAATACAACTTGAAAGGATCATTCAATTATATTCAAACTTTGCATATCCTAATATTTCTAACAGTGCTTGGTCAGGTACGAAAATTGTCAATATATATTCACTCCTTCTGGTTCCTCCCCCAAACAGAGTCAAAATAGTGAATAATCATATCTATGTATATAAAATATCAAAAAAGTGTCCGACTGTTTCCAAAATTCATATGTCCCAATTTTTCTACTAACTCTAGGTCTAGTATGAAGATGGGATAGATCAGGCCTCTCCTTTTGGAATCCCCCTCACAAGGGTCAACATTTTGAAAAACCATAACTTTCATAAAATACAAAAAGTGCGTCGTGCTTTTTTCAAAGGTTGCACATCACAATATTTTTCGCAAACACAAGATATAGTATGAATATGACATTTATGGGCCATCACATCTGATACATGCCCGCAAGAGGCCAATCTTTCCTTTTCCAAAAAAAGTTCAAAATTGTCAAAAAGATATATACACACACATCTCATATAAAGTGCAGAAATTAGTCGATATAGTCCAAGCCTGACTCGTTGAATATTCTATAATAAGTCGGATGCGAAATGGTTCGGTACCTCCTTCATGAAGGGTCAACGCTTTGAATAATCATAATGCAGGTCAAAATATATTTTCATAAACTGACATATGCTGAGGGTATACATCTGTTTGATACCGACTGATACCTTCTATATCGTTAATACACTTTTTATACCATATATTTCAATATCAAGAGTATTTTCGAGAATTGGTAAAATTCCTTATAACACTTAACAGAGGCGACCTCTATGCAAAATTGCAAGAATTTCATTGGCCATATCTGATGAGGATATTTTAGTCAGACATATTATAATTCTTAAATCCTCTCTTTCCTTTGGATGCCTCATGCTATTTACTTTTCTCAAATAAATTTATTTGTTAAATTAATAGAAAAATATAAAACATAGTTTTCCAAATACATTTTTAAATTGTTTTCAACTCCTCACCTTCGTTAAAATTCACACCCCATCCCCCCTTGCAAAACATACACAACATTTTTTTAGGTCAATAGCATATTTCACAAAACAGTTGTTATCCATTGTACATTATCCTGTCGGAATGTATCAGTGTTGCGAGAGCTGATTTAACAGTTTCGGGGGAAACTATAAATAAACAACAAAAACAACAACTATATTTTCGTAGCAAACTTTTTGTTCATAGTTCTCTGTCATTTGAAATAGCCAACCGCAAAAACCATCCATCCAACCACCTACACCCACCCACCCACACCACACATTATACATTGTGAAAGTGAAACGACAATTCGCCATTCCGAAATCCTTTCTATGCTCCTGCCTTCCAAACAATGGCGAACTGTCCCATTGAACGAGTTTTCACATGAAATTCGCTTGGATGGATAAGCGGAAACACCAACAACACTAACAACAAGCAACTAAAGGTGAGGATAAGCGGGCAATAATGAAATGTAATCCCTCTTTTATGAGATTTTGAACGTGTGTGAAATATCCGATTGTGGCAAATGGGTGTGAGTGTGAGCGTGAGCTCGCCCTCGAATTCGCATAGTTCAAGGAACTCTAAATAGATTTTGTCGCTGTAGCGGCATTTTAAGCTCTTGGCAATGTCTCAATTTGTTTTGGGATTTAAACTAAATCTACGATAATAAATAAAACTTGTATTCAAGTCCGGCCAGCTAGAAGTAAGGAGAGAGAGAGAGAGAGAGGGAGAAAAAAAACTGAAATGGATTCGATTGCAATGGATGGAAGGGAAAGGCGGAGCGAGAAATGTGAAATAAAAACGTTCTATATTCTATTACAAATTATATCTTAAAAGACGCCTTAATGTCTCCGCGCTGTGTGACTCGAAAATGTGTTGCAATGGAAATGGAGATGGTATGTCATGCCAGTGGATGGCATGTTCGGCAATTTGCTCTGTTGCTGTTGCTGCGGCTGCCGCTTTGCTGAGTTGGCCAGAAATGTTGTTGGAATGTATATGCATATGTATGAGTGAGTGTGTCTATACTTTGGCCCAAACACATCATTATAGTCTCTTTTTGTTTGAGGGGCTTTTCTATGGAGAAGTTTGGTTATTTCTCTCTACTGCAACTTGTTTTGGAATTGGTTTCGTTGTTGTTGCAGGGTACCCCAGCCGTTTGCCTTTGGGTGTAATATATAACTTTTTTCTGTTGTTTGTTAATGTTTGTTAGTTTTTGGTTTTTGAATAAGCCTTTACAAATTCTTTATGTGTTAGCTAAGCCAAAAATTTAGTTGGTCCTGCTTATCGTCCTTACGACGTTTTATTTTTTATTTCCTACAAATGTTGATTGCTCAGATACATATCCTCTAGGAAATGCATTAATACGAAACATAATGAAGGGTAAGATCATAAATTTTAACGAAAAAAGTAAATATATATTAAAAACAATAAATTTGGAGATATTATATAAACAAGTAAGAAAATAAATATCATTAATTAAAAAAAAAATTATATATAAATAAGTTCATAAATATAAATGAAATAAATGAGCAAAGAAATAATTAAAAAAAAAACAATAAAAACAAGTAAAAAAGTATCGGTCGGTCTTGCCGAAAGATGTATACCCTCAGCCAATGTTCAATTATTTAAAAATGTTTTGACTTCTGTTATGATTATTCAAATGTTTAACCCCTTATGCAGTAGGTTCCGAAGGAAAGGACCAATATTGGTTATTTCGTATCGAACTTAAATAAATATGATATAAATATTGCGACTTACTAGGTTTGGACTGTGTTGTGTTAATGACAATTTTGGGATGTACCAAGTATGGAATAGAATCGGATGTCAATTTCTCTTTTTATGAGCTTCATGGATATTCAAAATTTTGAGCCTTTGTGGCAAAGGTACCAGAAGGAGTGGACCGATATATCACATCTTCACAACGGATCTTTTGTTAGTGGAAATAATGGGATGTGTGATATATAAAGATAACCTGATGCTTATTTCGGATTTTATAAACGTTTTGGTTACTAGGAGGAATGGTCCGATCTCTACCGTGTTGATCCTGTGTTGATAGAAATATTAAGATGTGCCAAGTCAAAATGGAATCCGATCTTAATTTCGCGTTTTATGAGGTACCAAAAGGAGTGGACCGATATTGTCCATTTCCACACCTGACCTAGCACTGACGCAAATATTCGGATTTGAAAAGTTGGAGCAAAATCGGATTATCGTGTCTCTATCTGTGCAAAAAATATATATTTTTTAAATTTGTGGGGTAGGTATCAGAATACCTTTTGTGGGTGAGGTATCAGAAGGAGTGGACCGATATATTCCATCTTAACATCAGACCTTGGGTTAATATAAGTATTGGGATGTGCGAAATTTCAAGACAATTGGACTCTTACATCACATTTTGTGAGAGTTGTAATTATTTAAAGTTTTGACCCTTTGTGGGGGAGGTACTAGTAGGAGTGGACAGATATTGTCCAATTTCGCACAAGACCTAGCACTGATGCAAATATTAGGATTTGCAAAGTTGGAGAAAAGTCGGATTACCGTTTCTCTTTCTGTGCAAAAAATATATATTTTTTGAAAATTTCGACCATTTGTGGGGGAAGTACCAGAAGGAGTGGACCGATATATTCCACCTTAACACCAGACCTTGCGTTAATATAAATATTGGAATGTGTGAAATTTGAAGACAATCGGACTCTTACATCAAATTTTATAAGGGGAGGTACTTGATGGAGTGGACCGATATTGTCCATTTTCACACCTGACCTAGCACTGACGCAAGTATAAGGAGTTGCACAGTTGGAGCAAAATCGGATTATCCTTCCTCTTTCTGTGCAAAAAAATATATTTTTTGAAAATTTCGACCTTTTGTGGGGACCAGAAGGAGTGGACCGATATTTTTCATCTCCGAACTCGATTTAAGTTTGACAAAATGATTAAGATGTACCAAGTTTGGACCAAATCCAAATACTCCCTTCGAGAGTTATCGTGCTCACCAGCCAGACAGATGGCCGTGTGGGTGAGGAACCAGAAGGTGTTTGCAGATATACATCTTGTTCAGCATTCCATCTTAGCATCAGATCTAGAAATAATGGGATGTGTGAAATATAACAAGAACCAGATGCTAATTTTGGATTTTATAATAGTTTTGGTTATTCAACATTTTGACCCTATGTGTGGGGGGTACCAGCAGAAATGGTCCGATCTCTATCTTCTTTATAATAGATGTTGAGTTCATGGACATATTGAGATGCACCAAGTCTGAATGGAAGTGGATGTTAATTTCGCTATTTAATATGTTGACCCTTTGGGGGGAGGTACCAGAAGGGATTGACGGATATATTCCATCTTCACATCAGAACTTGGGTTAATAAAAAATATTGTGATGTGTTGACCCCTTGTGGTGCAGGAACTTCATGGAGTAGACCGATATTGTTCATTTCTGCACCTGATCTAGCACATGCAAATTGGAGGATTCTACTTTAATCTTAAATTTTGTGTACACACACTCTGATTATATCCTTTCATGTCTATAACCACGCCTGACTATTGTGACATCTCGAAATGCTGCATTTAAGTCACTGTCCAAAATTATCCATTCTGCAGAATTTCGTATGGCAACGGCGGCGACATTGTTGACAACGACGACAGAGTAGTGTCTTAGTTTCATTATTTTTTGGCAACAACTCAAATTTGACACACACACATTTATGCACCAATAAACAAACAATCGCACACACACACACACATATAAGTGAATCCCCACATAATGATGATATGGACACACACACACACACAAACACACATATGAGATATTTGGTTTTTGTTTGAAGACATTTTGAAAGGGAGTGTGAGCTGGTTATAGGATTTATGCCGCCATTCAATAAAGACTTGATGGTCAAAGGATGCTAGAGATTTTTTCCACTGCATACATACAAAGACATACACATATATATATCAGTTTATAAAACAATTAAAGGGTCCTAGAAGGACTTCTGCCATTATTGCTATCCAAATTTGTTTGTATCAAACATATTTTAGTTCCTAAAGGTACATATTCTAAATATTCATAAAGGCAAATTTTTCAATTTTAAGGATAATGTTATTTTTTACTCAATTTCATATATTTGAAAAAAGCACTCTTTACACTCTTTTTCGTAACAATAGAATATTTTTTGATAAAAATGTGAAATTTACGGATGTTTTTAAAATCAATAAGCTTTTTTTGAAAAGCTTTGGTTTCTGTTCAACAAATTTACTTATATTTTTCAATATGTGTACCTATTTATTTGGACTTCGTAATGGGTACTACCACGTCCAAGTCTTTGTATAGTCCTGTGTAGCCCATATAGCTGTATCTCCCTATATAGGGTATTTGGACGATTGAAGCCACATTTTGAACTGAATGGTTCACAAACTGGTTCGCAAAGTTCGGAGTAGGTATCAGCTTCTATGACAGTTAATTATCTATTGGTATTGCCAATTCCTAAAAACAAAATTCAAAAAAAGTATGTACCGCTTTAATAATAGATCTCAGCATTGAAAAACATATTTTCCAAATGGTAAAGTTCAACTTTTTGCCCTTGTAATATCCTCAGCCATATGACTACGGCCATAACGTGCCTCATCGGTCTCTTTCGACCAAATCTGTCGGTACACCAGTCCACCCGTCCATTTGTATTAGATCGAGTTCAGAGATGGGCAACATCGGTTCACTCCTTCTGGTACCTCTCCCACAAAAGGTCAATTTTTTAAAGAAAATAAATTACCTCATAGAATGAGAAAGGATAGCCCAATTTTGAGCAAACTTTGCAAATTTCAATATTTTATCATTGTTAGATCAGGTGGAAAAACGGACAATATCGGCCCACTCCATCAAGTACCTGCCCCACTAAGGGTCAACATTTGGAATAATTATAAATGTTATAAAATGTGAAATTTATGTCCGATTGTTTTCAAATTTCGCAAATCTCACTATTTCAATTAACACTAGATCTTGTATAAAGATTCGAAAAAAACGGACCTCTTCTTCTGGTATCTCCCCCCAATGGGTCAAAACTTTTAATATATAATAGCTTGAGAGTACCTGATATAGTTCAAACGTCGTAATATTTAGAAGAGACCTTAGCCATGAGACCTTTGATAACAATAAGTCTCTTAAAATGTGAAATCAGTATATAATGGGCCACTCAATCTCGTACCTAACCCACAATAACTCTTTTGAAATGGGAAATAAATGATCGAAAAAGTCATATATATTTCACCAAAGTCATACATATTAGTCCAAATTTACAACAACGTTTACAACAGACTTAGGTCAGTAGCGAACATAGGCAATATTGGCTCACTGCTTCCCGTATGTACCCCAAAAGTTCAATATTTTGAATAATAGTAACTCTTCTATAATGTAAATCGCATGTTGAAGTCTCTTGAGTAATGCTCGTGTATAACTCGAAAAAGTGGCACAAGGGTGGTCTAACCGAGTTGTCGACCTTAATGTTAACTGACTCGGATCCAAGTCATGTCAATTCATCTGCTGCATCATTATCTGGACGGGCTGGAACCCAATAGAGCTGGATGGATAGAAAATGCCGTAGATTTAATGGTAAATTCATTTAGTGCTTTCAGATCAGTCTGATTATTGAGGTATATAAGCACCGGGTTAAAGACCCGTTCACTGTTTCTATTTGCCAACAGATCTATGGCTTTTCCATCCTAAATGATCAATATCGATGCGCGTCTTTGAACTTTATTAATGTCTTGCTTGTAAAATGAATTCTCTTAAGAGCGCCATCAAACTAGATCCCAATAGGTGACATTTGGACGGACAATTGACTCATTTTATTTTATTTGATTCATTTGATTATATTAGGTTTAAGACACCAACGTTTACCCATACAGACACGTTCCTCAGTGCATATGTCGGAACGCTAACTGAAATATTCCAACTAGATTTTAGTAACATTCTTATATTTTTGGTACTAAAATGTACATATTAGTGCTAGTTATTCTTATTCGAGGATAAACTTTTGAGGGTATTTTTTTGATAGACCCCTTGTTTGGATAAAGGATTGTTTACAGGTTTTTGGTTTTGGTGTTTATCTGGGGATATTCTCCGCAGGAATTATTAAATAATAACTCCTATGAAAAAATTGTTTGTATGTTATGTTTAAATAACTCCTAGGCGGATATCCCTTGTCAAAGTCAAAAAAACTAAATAACTGTAAACGATTCTTTATGGGTGAGAATTTATCCAAAAATATCCTCAAATTATTTTTATAGGATGATAAAGGATCTTTTGCAGGTCTTTAATGGATAGAACTTCTTTGGGGTTTGATGCAAAATTCCGTGTCGATAAGTTTTCAATTGTGGCCTCTTGAGCGACTAGAAAATTAAAAAGATTTAATATTTTTAGTCCATTTGAACCCCAAAATGTACATCTTAGGAACAATATGCTTAAATTCTGACCCCAACCCTACTCCCATGCAAAATTTCCTGAGGATCTAACGATAATTGCGACATGCATGCAATACTCCAAAAAGTAGTGTTGCGGGATGTAAAAATTTAGAAAATTTACAATTCAAAATAGTAAGACGGCTGAACAAATCACATGCGGTAAAATATAGGACAAAAATTGAAAAACTGGAATATAAGAATATTTTCCGCGATTTTAGTAGATTTTTTTCTTTTCTGGCGAGAGACCATTCCGAATTGATGGGAATTGGGAAAATCGGCCCAGCGGTTCCTGACTTATAAGCAGAATAAATAAGATCTATTCTTTTACATATATATTGCACCTATTTTGCTATATATCCGATTTCTTGGCTATCAACATCACTTTAATGATCAGAAGTGACCTTTAATTGTATTTGTGATTTGGCTGGGATTAAAAATATTCGTGGTTTAGTGGAAATTTTCCTATTTTCGTACATAAAAGTTAGGCTCTATTTTACCCGCTAAATATTGTCCGATGGCCGCCCAGTCCCAAACTCTAACTCCATGTAAATTTCCGCGTCGATTGATTCATAATTTTGGCTTATAGAGCAACTGCAAAATCAAAAAAAAAAAAATCTGTTTTTGGTCCATTTCCACCCCTAAATATTTTGCAATCATCTGCAAAAACAATAGGGTTCTATTCTGACCCTAACCCCACCTCCACATAGCTAGGTCGACTCAGCTCGGCGAGATAGAAAGATCCATATATGTGGGAAAACAATATTTCGAGGTTTTACATAATTTTTGGCCTAATCAAACTTATAATACCCCCAACACATAGTGTTGCAGGGTATAAAAACTCAAAATTTAGAAGGCAATAGTAGTTTCATTTTAAAAATATAAAATTTCAAATCCATAGTAGTTTGTCCAAATCACAACATGGTATTAATTTGAATAAAAATGCGGTACCCTTAAATGCCTTCAAAATTCTAACAAGTTCTTTTAAATGTATTACTGAGAATTCTATGTCTCTAAGGTCCATTATCATTCTCGAAGAATTTCTTGGTGTCACAATTTATTAAGAAATTTGTGTGTGTGTGTGTGTTAGTTCATTCCCTCAACTGATTTAATTGCTGAGAGTTATTTTACGAACTGACAAAGAGCCTCCGTATCCAAACATAATTTCACTTTCTAATTAGATACTCTTGACAATGCACCCCCGCCGCCTCAACCTGCCACATCTTTTATACTCGTATTGAGAGTTTTGGCCAATAAAAGCTTTTTGTGGTTAAAAACCATTAAGCAGGAAATTCATTTTTATTCCACTCTCCGTTGAGTTTTCTTGAGTAGTCGTTCTCCATTACTTTTCTGTCGCATAGAATTCAAGTTTTTTTTTATTTTTTCCATTTTTCAAAAAATAAAGCCAAAGAAATATTTGCTTTTCATCCATTCAAACGAAAATCTATTCTTCCTTGGCATTATGTACGTTTTTTTTTCTTGCTGTGGATATCGTTATTGAGTGCTTCCAAGGATAATAAGAGGACGAAGAAGGAAGCGAAGCTATCTTAGCGAAGCGACTGGAACAATTAGCCTTATCTCCATCTCGTAGATATTTATTAAGCTGAGAAACAACTGCCAACAACTGTTAAGTGGATTAAATGCACATCTTGTACGGGGCTTACAAACACCAACAACGCGAGAGGACGAATCATCGCCATCTCCATTTCCACCACACAAACATGCCACCAAGATGAAGTCCAAAGTCATTGATAGCCTGGCATTAAAATTGTGTTTGTGTTTGTATATGGCAGGGCGAGGGGGCGGAGGTGTCTTCTGCTATTTTTAATGGTCCACAAAGCGTATCAATGCATTTGAAGCTTAAAGTGGCTTCCGAAGCTGAATAAGGCGACATTTCATTGAATAGCTGTTGATGGCCACGATATTTCCAGTTGAATGAATAATTTCGCCATTTAAAAGAGAGAGCGTTCGAATAAATAGAAATATTTTAATAAAAGTCGGCATTTATGCAAAATTAATACACGGCGTGGGAATATAAGCCATTTCATTCAAACTTTAATAGATTCCTAAAAATAACCAAGTCTATATTGGGTCACATTTATCCACCAACTGATGTATTTGAAAAATTGCTGCAGAACTTTTTATTGTTCACCCACAAAATTGAGTACTTATTTATTTAATTAGGCGTAATCAAGCGGAACTTGCAAAATCAATAAGTTAATAATTTGTCCTGGTTCTTTGTTCGAAAAGGAAATGCTTAATTAACAATTTTATGCTTAATTTGCAGCTGCTGTTAAATACATAATGTGGAGGGAAATGATTAAAAGGCGTAATGAAAATCGATATCCTTTGTTGTGAAAGCTACAAAATTCGTTGGGGGCTTGATGTTGTAATAAAACAATGTTTGATGTCGGAAAAAAATTTGCTAACTACACAATGTTGTGAAAGGGTTGTGTGTAGGAGAGTTCGAGAGAAATTGATGGAGTTTCGCTAAAGAAATTGTAATTTGTTTTGAAATGTTTTCTAAATAAATGTACAAAGAAGTACAAAGAGAGGAGAGACAAAGTAAATAAATATAAATTGAAAAACGCGTGTTCCTCAAGGTCACCTCGGTTTACAAGCGTACATTCTCTTAATATGATTTAAAAAAAATCACTCATTTGCCATTGTCATCACAATATCACATAAGAAATAATTCTGGTGGTGACATATATGCTTTCGTTTTGGTTGACGTATCATGCTCACTACTGCAGGGGGCTTTCGTAAAGGGTACGTTTGAAATTACTTTTGAAATCATTCACTGTCGTTAGAATAATAGGAACTGTTAGCGGGGAATATATTTCTTGGCTGGCTTCCATTAACTTGAGTGGCTGTGATTATAGGGTATTTTTTTGGAAATGCTGTAAAAAATAAGTACCGAGTATTTTTCAAAATTGCTTTTTTTATACCCTCCACCATACTATGGAGGGTATATTAGCTTTGTTATTCCGTTAGTAACTCATGTCAGACCAAACAAAGTATATATATGATCAGCGTAAAACTCTAAATCGATTTAGCGATGTCCGTCACGCTATCTTTGGAATAAATTGAGATAGAAGGTTAAAATTATTTTGCCAGTAGGCAGGTTCGTAAGTGGACCATATCGGTCCACGTTTTCGTATAGGTCCCATATAACGATACCTCCCAATATTCGGCATATTTGAATATTCTAATGGCTTCTACAACCTAAGAAGAAAAATAAATTATGCAGACCCACGATAATTTAAGCGACACTATTTACCGGAATTATTAATAATGTCGTATATGAAGTTCGTAATGGATACTTCAACCTAAGACAGAAAATTATCTATGCAGGTCCTCTTTTTCGTTCAGTTCAATTTTTAAGTGGTGGGTATTAAAGTTCGGTCCGGCTGAACTTAGTCGCTTTTTTCTTGATTTAAGTACAATCCTTCCTGTTAATTATGGAAAAAATATTCAAATGGCTGCCTCTATTGGGCATGCAGTAGGCTTGTGTGCTGCTGTATTTCACCAATGGCTACACGAATATTGGCCATTAAAGCGGCAATTGTCTCTTACTTGTCGGCACAACACTTATCTTTGACGGCACCCCACAAATAATAGTCCAACGGTGTCAAATAGCAGCTCCGAGATGGTCAACCGACATCAGTTCTGCCGCTGATAATGCGATCTTTAAAAAGAGGACGCAAACCATCGAGTTTAGCTTCGGCAGTGAGGATCGTAGCACCGTTCTGTTTAAACCAAATATTGTCAACATCCTCCTCTTAAATTTTTAGGAGCAATATTTCGTTCAACATGGCCCGATAACGCAACGGCCACTTCTTGTCCAAAGAAATTTTGTCAATTTTGTGTCTGGACCAAAATCAGCAGCAAACATCGACTCGTTTCCGGTGAACCGCGTTTTCAATGTATGTGTGCTATGTCTGCTTGTTTACATACGGAGCTGACGATGGACTAGAGGAAACGTTATATAGCGGACCCTTTACATCGACCCAGTAGCTTCGGGCTCGCTGTTCCAACCGAAATCTAGAGTAGCATAGACCGACTAACTAACCTCCAAGAACCGATACTAATTCCCGATTATCTATTCCTCGTATATGACCCGAAAACCTGTGAGCCGAACGCTTATCACCACAGTTCCCAACCCAAGCGTCATAATCGTGGTCCCCGACTTTTGTTCCCGATTATAACCCGAACAGCGGCATCGTCTACAACTCGAGCTTCATCATCTTCTTCCCAATTATAATTCGAACAACGGAATCGTCTACAACCTAAGCGTCATCATCGTGTTCCCCGGCCGGAATTTCCGATTATAACACGAACAGCAACATCGTCTATGACCAGAACAACGAAATCGTCTATCATTGTGGACCCCAACCGGATTTTATGTTTATGCCCGAAATCGTCTACAACCCTAGCATCATCATCGTGGTCCCCAACGCCCGTTCACCAGAATTCCCGATTATTATTGAATCCTTTGTGACCCTAACATCGTAATCCCCGACGACCGTTCCTTAGAATAGGCGACTATCGTACAATAACCTACAGCCTGAAGATCATCATCGTAATCCACGTACGACCGACGTCCGTTCATCAGATCTCCTACAACTCCAAGATCATTATCATAATTCCCAAACATCCAACGTTTGTTCATCAGAATCCCCGACCATTATCCAATCTCCTACAACCTGAAGATCCTCGGACACCCAACGTCCATCAGCGTTCCCGACTATCCTCAAATCTCCTACAACCCCAAGAACATCATCGTAATTCCCGGACACCCGACGTCCGTTCATCAGAGTTCCTGACTATCCTCAAATCATCTATAATCGGAACTTCATCCCCAATATATTCATGAAATCCATATTATCACATAGTGATGGAGTATTTATATGGCGCCCGGACTTAATCCACATTGCAATTATGGGGATTATGACCAGTTTTTTCGGTCATAATCCCCATAATAAAGTAGGGGATTATATGTCCGTTGTGGAAGCGGACATTGGGAGTATGACCGTTTGCTGTGGGGACTTCTTACAAAAAATATGAAATGTACTAAACTTGGATTCGCATAAGCTGGTGCGGGACATACCCAGAGTAGGAAATCTCCGAAGGCTGGCTACTTACAATAAGTTTAAAATTGAGAAAACTTCGGTTAGCGTTAGCACATAGCACATACATAAAAGAGAAAAAAATAAAATGTCCAAAAAGGTTAAAATTTAGAAAACATAGCATTAATTTAGCCGTTGCCGGATATACCCAGAGGAGAAAATCTCAATTTTTTCTCACACTCGTCCGTATATCCGTATTCGTTTTTGACTTACCCATTATGATGGAGATCATGTCCGCTACTTCTATGGATTATGACAATTTTTTTTTTGGGCATAATCCTCATTCAATAATGGGGGTTATGATCGAAAAAATCGGTGGATATTATGACACGGCATCTATTTGAACATCTAATTTTTACCGCAGGAAAGGGAAAATTCTAATCTTTTTATTTCATAAGGTTAAGCGAGTCCTTATGAAGGCCTTAGCTGGGACTGAGCTTATCTCAGCCGACGAGAAAACCACATTACAATTGGACCGAGATTTTTGGATTACACCTAGAATCGTTGATGGAAGATATGGGTCATACCTGTGAAGAAATAAAAGAAAAGAAAAAATTTTCTCAAATTTATGATGGGTCCAAATTGTTACCAGGTCCTTACAATAGCTTAAAATTGCCTTTAAGAAAAGTTAAAATAAAAAAAAACAAATCAGACTCTGGAATTAGACAAAGGGTTCTGTTTAAAATAATTCCAGAGAATTATGAATGAATTAAAATTGAAGGTTGTTGAATTTCTATTGTTTCTAAAGTATTTTGCCTTGACCATTTTGATATTTTTTTATATTTAAAAGGGATAACTGGGGTCACTGCCCTTTTCGTATTTTCCAAATTTGCATTGCTCACAAAAAACCTTAGGACTTTGATAAGATATTGTTTTTGGGAAAGGCTGCAAAATTCAAGGTTAATATGCCCCTCTTGCTAAGCTAGAGAATATGGAAAATAATCAGCCATGGAAAATAATCAGGTCCTCAAATCAAAAATTTTCGATACTGTAGGTTGTTAAACTTAAAATAGAAAGAAAACAAAAAAAAAAAAAACAAAAAAAAACATTTTTAATTTGTTTGCAATCAATTCTGATCTTCTCGAAAAACGAGGTGTTTAATTATTTCATTAATGTCCTTTTTTAGCCAAGTGTAAAGATTTTCTTTAACAATGTTTACCAATGTCTTCTTACAACTCATTCTTAAATTTAATCACGTATTAGGATTTACTTTTCCCCAAAGCATGTTTGGGATTCTCATAGAACAACAACAACAACAATTAATGGCGGGAGTAAAGTTAACACTTAATTATCAATTGATGGACGTCCTTTCTATTATCCTTTGTTTATGTTTGGCATGTTAAGCATTTCCAGTAAATTGCAATATTCTCCCCATTGTTTCTCAGAAGACCAAATAAAGAGAACACTTTTTACTACCATTTCAGGCTTCATTTCGCTAAAATTATGATTTATATGTTTCGTCAATATTTATGTCAGTCTCAGTCTACGACTGCCAATTGATGGCAAAATAAATGCAAACTTTCCTCTCAAAATGTCCTTTTCTCCTTTTTCTCTTTTTTTTGCAGCAGCATTGGCAAGTTCTTGGTTTGCCTTACAGCGTAAATGTGTCTCTAAACTTTAAATTGAAATAAATATACTTTGACGAAGAAGAAGAAAAAGAAGTTCTGCATCCAGCCTTATTCGGTTCAAAAGTTTTGCTTTCAGGTGGTTCACTTCGGCAAAGAAAATCTTAGGGCCAAAAGAAAAGACAAGTGAATGAACGGCAATGCATTTTGTAAAACTAACAACAAAGTTTACGGTTGCTTGAACGCAACTTTAGGTGCGCTTACAAACTGAGTTGAGAAGACGAAAAAATAAGAAAAAAATACAACTATGTAAGGAAAATATTTGTGAGCAAAGTTTGCATATTCGTAAATCTGTCATTCAGTTCGCAAGCCTTTTGGCGGATTTGGGGGAAGTGTTGTAAATTCTCAATGAGATTTATAGATTTTTTTTCGCTTTAAACTGAGCTGCAAATATTTTTTAGACAGCCTTTGGCTTTGCTTACTTCCAGCTGCATATCTGTGGCATGCGTAAAATTTCTGAATGTATGTCCCATTTGGAATGTGAACAATTTTCTAAAAATTTTTACCTTCATCACCCAACATCACCAACAGTTGGAATGTGTGAAAATTTCTATTTCACACATAGGTTACACAACGTTTCTTCCGGTTTGTGGAGAGAATGCAACAATTTGTTGCAAAATGTGTCTAGCATAATGTCAGTTAGTGTTTGAAATAACATAAGTACTATCACGAAGGTGGGATAAAGAAGTAAATATGGAAGGCATATTTTGTGCAATTTTTCCTGGTCAATGGAATTAAAGGAATAATAAAGGATTCTTGATTTCGTTATTCAACATGCAAAAAGGAAATAATATTGAGTATATACTCTTAAATAGACAGGGGTCAATCGAAAAAATAATCATAAAAATCGAAAGAGGATTTTTAAAATCCAAAGTTGTAGATCCAATATTATAGAAAAAATAATTTAAAAAATCAAAACAGTTGAAATAATAACAAATTCCCAGTTATTTTACCTATAAATTTAAATTTATTCCTAAAAATCCTCATTTACTGGCAGAAAATTCGAAATATGCGCTCTGAAGAATTAATTTAAAGTTCACAATTATTGTTTTAAACCTCTAATTGAAAATTCGATTACTAAATTCACGATAATTTTAGAAACAAGTTAAATAGTATCAGTCGGTTTTGCCAAACGATGTATACCCTCAGCTAATGTTTGATTATTGAAATATATTTTGCCTTCTGTTATAATTATTCAAATGTTTGACCCTCAATGGAGGAGTTTCAGAAGAAAAGAGCCAAAAGAGCCCATTTTGTATCGAACCTAAATAAATATGATACAAATATTGGGACGTGTAAGATAAGGACTATATTGGTTACGTCTTTCATTTTATATGATAATTTTTAGAAACTGCTAAAATACGCGTGAGGTATAGTCAATCGATCTATTTTCATACTCCATCTAATACAGATACAAATATTGGTATGAGCGAAACTACAAGAAAATCGAACGTTTATATCCAATTTTATGATTATTAATTCCGATAAATACCATACTCATTTCAGGTTTCTGGTTGAGAGAAATATTTAGATATAGCAAGTTGTATAGAATCGCTGACTTGTTTCACAAGTTATGACAGATAAAAAAATTGTGGGTGAGGTACCAGAAGGGGTTTGCAGATATATATCATCTTCACAACAGATTTTGTGTTAGCAAAAATGTTTTTTAGTGTGAAATTTAAAGAGAGCTGAATGCTTATATTGCTTTTTTTGGGCGTTTTGTTTTTCAAAATCCTGAGCCGTATGTGGGGGATGTACCAGAAGAAATGATCCGATCTCTACCATCTTCATAACCGATGTTGAGTTGATGGAAGTATTGAGGTGCACCAAGTGTGAATGGAATGGGATGTTAATATCGCGTTTTATGAGCTTCATGGATATTCAAAATGTTGACCTATTGTGAGGGAGATACCAGGGGGTGGATCGATATATACCATCTTCACAGCAGATCTTGTGTTAGTGGAATGTGTGAAATATAAGGCCATCCGCATGAAATATAAGGCCATCCGCACATCACATTTTATAAGAGTTATTATTATACAAAATTTTGACCCTTTGGGGGGAGGTACTTAATGGAGTTGACCTATACTGTCCATTTTCACAGCTGACATGGCGCTGATGCAGACATTAGGATTTGCAAAGTTGGAGCATAATCGGATTTTCCTTTCTCTTTCTGTGCAGTAAAAAATTTTTTGAAAATTTCGAACTTTTGTGTAGAAGGTACCAGAGTGAGTAGGGCGATATTGCCCATCTCTGAACTCGATCTAAGTTTGATAATAATATTACGATGTACCATGTTTGGACCACACCGGATACTTCCTTCGAGAGTTATCGTGCGCACCATCCAGTCAGACTGACAGACGGAAGGACGGACATCGCTAGATCACTCCAAATATCTCAAAAGGGATTTTGTCCAAAAAGACCCAGGGTCTAAAATCATTACTTCGATGAGGGACGTTTTTGCCGTATCAAATGATATATACCCCTTTCTAGCCATGTGGCTGAGGGTATAACAAGATTATAGGCCTTGTGCTATTCTTAACAAAATCCGCAAAAGTCCAAAAGACTTTGAAAAACAACCGAAGATTGTTTATAAAAGTTTTTTAGGAAGGCTCTTAACAAATCAACGATTTTAGACCTGAGAGTCCCTAGACCGATGATCACACAAAATTGGGAAATGTCCCATAATAATTAGACCATTATTATCGGTATTTGTGTGCCTTAAATACCTTTGTAAAATCTCCACGATTACACCCCCTGCTATTCCCTTAAATATACTTTTCTTCATTGAAATCTTCGATAGGCTTTGGTAGAAAAACTCTAAAACGGCTACATTGACGATGGAGGGGATAGAAGAAAAGTCAAAAAAATATAATTTAAATTTCCGCTATTGCAGATCTCATATACTATACTTTGAAGCATAAAGTTGATTTATCAAACATGTCCTTTAAAAATTCAAGATTTTTTTGCCTTAAGGCATGCTCTAGTGTGCCTCAGCTAAAAATTAACTTAAAAAAATCTGCGATTTTGACCCCTGAATTCCCAGAAAATTCTTCCAGAGTTTTGGTCTAAAGGTCTCTCAAAGATGCAATTTGACAAAGTACCATGCCAAGAACCTCAATGCTTTCCTTTAAAAATTCACGATATCCTCAAAAATACTTTAAAAAAATCACAGTTTTAGTAACCAAGTCACAATCTCAAAAGATTTCCTACCCAAAAGTTAATTAAAAAAATATACTTAAACATCTTAACAAAAATAACCCAAAATGTCCTTTAAAAATCAACGATTATAGATCGGATATTATATTAAAAGAACCATGAAGATGTCCTTTGAAAATCCACGATATCAAGCCAAAATGACTCAAATGTCCTTTAAAATGCAAGATACATTATATTAAGGAACGACTTTGTGCCTTAAAGTAATTTAAAATCCACGAGCAAAGGCCCAATAGTACCTCAAATATGTCGTTTAAAATTTCCGATTATGGCTTCTAGAGTTCCTTGGAAACATCCTTTAACAATCCACTATTTTTGGAAGCTAAAGTCCTTTTTTTTTTGCTGCAGATGTGCATGATTTTGGGTCCCTCAATAATGTCTCATAAAAATATTTCCAAAAAATGTATAAAAGCACCGCTTTATAAATACAATCTCATAGAAATTTTGAAGTCTAAGATTAGAGTCAACAAATATTTTTGTTACAAAATACGATTAAAGTTCCAAAAATAATTTTTAAAAAAATTGACAATTTTAGATTCTTGCTCAAGGTTCTTATAATAATTCAACTTCATAGTTTCGAAGGTCTTCAACAAATATCGATGGTTTGAGGTCCCTCAAAAATATTTCTAAAAAATCCACGCGTTGGATGGTTCTTAATTTTTTTTAAAAATCCACGCCTTATATGGTTCTTAATTTTTTTTTAAATCCACGCCTTGGATGGTCCTTAATTTTTTTTAAATCCAAGCCTTGGATGGTCCTTAAATTTTTTTTAAAAATTTACGCCTTGGATGGTACTTAAATGTTTTTAAATCCACGCCTTGGATGGTCCTTGAAAATATTCTTTAAAAAATCCACGACTTGGATGGTCCTTGAAAATATTCCTTAAAAAAACCACGATTTGGATGGTCGTTGAAAAAATATTCTTTAAAAAATCCACGCCTTGGATGGTGCTAGAAAAAATATAATTTAAAAAATCCATGCCTTGGATTATAGAGTCAATGGTTCTTCGAAAAGCTCTTGCTCAATTTTACAATTTTTATTAAATTCTAACGACTTCTTACTAAAAACAGAATTACCATTTTCATCGAAAGGAATTTCTGGGACGGTTAGTTAAACACGAACTAAAGGTGCTGTCGCTCTATTCGCAGACATAGTAATTGAATTGTGGCCTAAGATTATCTTGTCTCCGCGACTATTGTTATTTTGTTCTTCTCCCTCGGACAATGCATTCCAAAAAGGTACAAAATGAAATCGTAACTGACAAATCCTTTGCTGACAATTTCCTGCCGTCCAATAACTGTCAATTACCTTCAATTTACCACCATTTGTGTAAGTTGCCATGTCGCTGCTTCTTTTCGGTGCCACTAAACGAACGACCAGCTTAAATGAAGGATGAAGCTCATTTTTTTCCTTTTCCCCATAGCTATGGCTCACCAAAATGCTTGGTGGACAGCTTTTAATGTGGGACAATGATGCGACACGAACTGCCACTGCCACAAAAGAAATCAATAGAATGCTGAAGTCTTTTGTTAAACCAACAGAACGTTTTAGCCAGAAACCTCAACGCCGGAGATCTGACAATAAATTCCCATTAAAAGCAAAGTAAACGCTTAACTCAAAAATATATTAAATTATTCTTCGAGGAAATTGTTTAAGTTTCCAAGTAGTTGAGCAAAGTTTTATCTCCCGAACTCAGCCTTCATAATCACTTTTTAATGGAATGTAGAACACAATTTGTTCAGTGTTAAGAGATACCCTTTCCGCAGCGATCCTTTCGTCGATTCATTCATTCTATGGTTTTAACTCTTTTCTTCTTCAATTGAAATTGTGTTCCGGGGCTCTTCAAGATTTCTAGCTGTTGTTGTTGGTGTCGTTACTGCTGCTGTTGTAAGTCAGTTAGTAAGTGGGTGGGTGGTGATTGATACGCTGCGAACGTGCCATAACCAAGGTAAAGTATTTCTTAAACTTTCAACAAGACCAACAAAACAAATCCCGAGTAAGTTATTCCAAGCAATCATCCATTGCTTTTCATAATCAATCATCTTCAATTGAAATGATATCTTCTCTGGTCTTGGACGGGACATATTGGTTGGTTCGTTGGCTGGTTAGATGGTCGGTTAGGTGGCTGGTTGGAAAATTCGCTTCTATTTGTGGAGCAGAGATTTTTGAGGAGTTTGAGGAGGTTGAGGTGATGGCAAATCTTTGCTGAGTCGTTAACAGATGCACATCAATCTCAGATTGTAATTTCTTGTGGAAATGTTCTTCTAACCCCTTTCATGGCATAGATGATGAAAACGGTGGAAAAAAATAATTAAAAATAGACTCCAATTGGAAGGGAAGTCTATTTAAATCCAAACTAATTGGTATCAGCTTGGTATGAAAATTGGCTATTTCTTAGCAATTTAATTTTATAGAAAATAATTTAATTATTAGTAAAATTTATGTGACTCACCAAAGCCC
Organism: Musca domestica; assembly: GCF_030504385.1. Lineage (NCBI taxonomy): Eukaryota > Metazoa > Arthropoda > Insecta > Diptera > Muscidae > Musca > Musca domestica. The sequence continues at coordinate 8,534,993 of NW_026712311.1, forward strand.
ACTGTGGCAAAACAACATTGAAATTCTGAAAAAGAAAGAAAAACAAAACAAATCAATTGGAACATTTGATAAATTTGTGAATCGTTGACAAATTGCTAACAATCATGGCGCTTGTTTTCCATTTCAATACTCATTTAACATTTGTGGCCAATACCTTTTTTCTTGGATTTTTGTTATTCAATGTCCTCTTTCGATAATTTGTTACAATCAATGGGTTATAATATCAAAAATAATGTCATAGATATTTCCAAACGCATATGAAACTTAATTTAAGAAATTGTCTGGCAATGATACAAACCATCCGGATTTTACTTGGGCTCAGAAAGGGTTAACAAGGAGAAGATGGAAAAAATCACAAAAATTATGAATGAACATAAAAATTGAGGAACACAGACATAATATTCAGAAAAGGTTGAAACCACTTAACTCTATATTTAAAGCCCAGCACTCAAGAAAATAGTAAATCCTATAACATTTACCAGGCAAAAAAAAAAAATGTGTGTCTGACCAAGTAATGGGTGACCGAGTACAAAGTTTAAGGTCGACGGATTAAATCTATGCGCCAAAAACAACCCAAAAATAAAAAAAAAAAAAACAAAATATGAGAAGTTTGCCTTCGCAAATAATATTCATTAATATATGCTCTGCTCCAGAACCTGCAAGAATCTACTAGTTTTGCACATTTATCGATATCATAAAGGGAAAATAGTATCGAAGTAAAAACATTTACAAGGACACAAATCAAACTTATTGAGATGGTAGTTAACAGGGCTCCGTTAAAGTTAACGGAAATATTAAAGAATTTTTACCGCAATAGACAGTAAGCTTCATAATAATATTCATGGTGTCCTGGCTGAAGTGTCCTTTCATTAAGAAGAAGAATTTCCGATTTTCGATTTTTTCTTATAGATGGCTAGGCTTTAGATACATAATATGTTAGAGGATCCACTGTACAGAATTTAAAAAATACCATTTTTCTTTATTGAGGTTTTTTTAAACGCCTTAAATCTGCTCTCTCTCTCTTACACTCGTACTTCTTATTAACCCTTTCGGAGCCCGAGTACAATTCAACTGGCTTGTGTCTTTTCTAGATAAATTTTAGGCTTATTTAAACGGACTTTGTGAAAAACCAAGGATGGAATTTATTTATTTTACTATACCCTCCACCATAGTATGGACTACATATTTGCCATTCCGCTTGTAACACCTCGAAATACATATACATTTCAGACCCACAAAGTGTATATGTTTTTGATTAGCATGACATGCTATGTCGATTTAGCTATGTCCGTCAATCTGTCTCTCTGTCTGTCCGTCTGTGGAAATCCCTTGGAAATGAAGTAGGTTGATAATATTTTACTCAGATGTGTTTTAGGTCTGCATGACTTTTGACATTGAAAATGGGCTTCATAGATCCCCTTTTTTGTTATAGACCCAATATAACTGAACCACCAGATTTAAGATTTTTATGGGCGTTGTAATCACAAATTCAAACCGAATTTGCCGTAAATTCGGATTGTGTGATCCCAGTGTATAGGAAACATCCTGGAAGGGAACTATTCATATAGTTCCAATTTTTGATATAGATCACTGTACAGATCTACGTCTTCATGTAGCCCACAAATAACGTTGCCATCAAAAATTCGGTGTTTTGATGATTTTACCTACATTTTTAACATAATTATTTCAAACTTGGTACTTGGAGTTCGTGATAGTTACCGCTTTATCAGATAATTGACTATAGGCCCCATATAACTGTAACTCCAGATATGCTGTACTTTGATGATTTGTGTCACTCTTTTCACCAGAATTGTTCAAATTTGGTATTTAGAGTTTCTACTGGGTACTAACTTGTACTACAGCAAGTTTCCTGTTCAGATCCACGCCTTCGTATATGTCTCATATAACCTCCCAGTATTCGCTATTTTGATAATTTTAACTATATTTTATTTAACAGAATTGTCGCAAACTTTTGGAGTTCGTAATGGGCACCACCGTATCTGGCAGATAATCCAGGGTTTGATATAGGCCCAAATAACCGCACATCCAAATATTCAGCATTTTGATGATTTGTTTCAATATATTCACTGGAATTGTTTAAAATTTGGTATTTGGCGTTTTAAATGGGTACTGTCTCCAATGACAGAAAATTGCCTATACAAGTCAACATCTTCGTATATCTCCAATATATCTGTACCACCCTATATTCGATATGTTGGGGATTATAGCCACACATTTCACTAGATTTATTCCAAATTCGGAATTTCTATTTACTGCTTCCTATGACAGAAAATTGTCCACATAACGGCATCTCATTATATTCGGCATTTTGATGATTTAAGCTTCATTTTTTAACAGAATTATCACCACCACCTTCTCTTGCAGACAATTGGCTAGAAAGGTCCACGTTTCCATCAAACTTTAAGACATTTTATTCGGAATGTTTAATATTGTAGTGGTATTTTTCAGCTGAATTTTTGTATATTTTACACGTTTTTCCAAATGGTGGAGGTTATTAAAAGATTGGACAGAGGAACTTATGTGCTTTATTGCTTGTTTTTTTTTTCTTCTAAAATCAACGGAAATTTCTCTACAGTCCTCATTACTTCCATTAATTTATTTTTTTTAATAAAAATATAATAAAATACAGATTATAAATCAGGTAGTCTTTAGAAAAATCTGTACTAGAATATCTCTCATAGTTTATCAAAAATACTCTTCATAATTGGAATTGAAATTTTCGCGTTCCAAAGAAAAATGTTTTGTTGATTTTAGCTCGTGATTTGTGCAATTAAAATTCTTCGATATTTCTCTCAATTCTCAAAAAATATGTACCAGAAATATATACAAATTTGAAATCTGGAAATTTTCAACTCATAGTGGGAGATAATAGCCTTTTTTAACCCACGATATGATCTCTTGGGTTCCTTCCTAAAATTTTTTGTAATGTTATGTAAAGTGTGGTCTTCAGGATATATTCTTAAAAATCCACCATTATATCTCAAAGATACGCTCTTTATGAATCCCAAATATAAGCTCTGATAGTACCTCTGGAAATATTGTAAAAAATCCACAATATGATATCTAATAGTCCTTTCTAATACATTCAGTCTCAGCCAGAGAGTATATATCATTTGATACGGTCAAAAAGTGCCTCATCAAAATAACGGTTTAAGGTCCTAGGTCTCTTTGGACCAAATCCGCTTCAGCACATTTGGAGTCAATCGAGGGTTGTCCGTCTGTCTAGCTGGTCCGTACGATAACTCTCAAAGGGAGTATCCGATTTGGTCCAAAGTTAGATCAAGTTCGGAGATGGGCATTATCGGCTCACTGCTTCTGGTACCTCCCACACAAAAGTTCAAAAGAAAATAATTTACCTCAAGAAAGAGAAGAGAGTGCGAAAGTACCTCTCAAAAGGGTAAACATATCGAATAATTATGGCTCTTATAAAATGTGAAATCAGAGTCCGATTGTCTTCAAATGTTGCATATCTCAATGTTGTTATTAATAAGAGATTTGGTGTAAAGATGGAAAATACCTTCAGGTATCTCCCCCACAACGGGTCAAATTTCTGGATAGTCATGAAGCTTGTAAAACGCGAAATGAACATCCGATTTCCATCAAACTCGGCACATCTCAATATTTCTATTAATAAAAGATCTACTGTAAAGATGGTAGATATCAGTCCACAGCTTCTGGTACCTCTCCCAAAAAGGGTCAAAATTTAGCGATTTTAGCGTCCAATTCATCTCACATTTCGCACATGCCAATAAATCTACAAAAACAATGTCTTGTGTGGATTTAAGAACACAGAGTCGAAATAATGCTTTAAGTAAAATGGACAACTTGGATAAAAAAAATTCATCCGATTTGATTTTTAAAGCTTCCCAAGAACTCTTTATGGTAGCAACCCACAGAAGTGATGGCCAATTTTGCTCTTTCATTTACGTCATATGGCCCACAGGTACCCTTTGAATTATAAAGAATTGTGAGAGAATTTCAAAGCCTACGTCATTGAAGCTCTATTGTTTTCTCCCAGCCCACCAGTTTTATCGTGAAAACGGGTTTCTCTCCACAAATTGAATTCCTAGGAATGACCATTTCTCTGCCATCAAAATTTAAATGTTAAATTTCCGTTTTCATATCTTCTTCCTTTTCCATTCATTGCAAAATGTCAAATCAAATCATATCAAAATTTTATGATTTAAAAGTTTTTTACATTTTATGTGTTCCCACAAAAATGTATTTCCTTGTTTAACCTAATTTTTTTGTTGTAGATTGAAAATTCCCAGAAATCGTATTGATGGTGGTTAGATAAATGTCTAAAACAGAATTCTTATTTGGCATTAACAATTTCCCGGAAATATGAATAATAATAAAAAATATTTGATTACAACATTCGTTTGTGTTCAAATTAACTGAAGAAAAAAATGTCGATTGAAATTCGTTTACATTTGACCTTTACAGGAAAAGGTCAACGAATGCGGAAAAAAAATGTCAATACATCAATCGAAGAGAAAAAAATTGTAGTAAAATAAGAACATTTCTAGAGAAAATGTAATTAGCCATGAATAACACCTGAGACAATTGAAGCGTGAAAAGAATCCCAAATGGGTTTCCATCCCTGCCATGATTTTTAATTTGGGTCGTGTTTCACATTTTAAGAGATTTGGCATAGAAATCAAAAGAAATATAAAATTATTTTTAATTTTTCTTTTGTTTCAGATTCAATGGGTTAATGGAAAAAGAGTAAAGGGTGAGATGAAAAATTGCAACCAACAGTCAGACTGCTGTCATTTCTAAGCCACTCGTCCGACAGCTGTTAAAATTTTTCCAGTGACAGCTCATTATATTGTTTACAAGCGTACAAAAGCATTTTGGTGAAAATTTTCCAGAAAAAAAAGTTATTCGTGATGGAATTCAAGCGTGATAGTGTGGTTTCTTTATATTTAGCTGGAAAACGACAAGTGGCTATTGTTAGAGCACTCCAGCATTTAAATGTGAATAAATCTTTTGTGTCTCGTACTATCGCTCGTTTCCGTGATACTGGTAGCTAAGCCCGTCGTCAAGGAAGTGGACGAAAGAAAACAGCAACATCAGCAGAAATGGTTCGAAAAGTAAAGAAACGACTTGAAAAACACAGAAAAACATAGTGGCCGAAAAATGGCTCGTGAGCTGAACATATCGGAATATTTCATTCACCAAATATTGAAAAATGATTTTGAGGTAAAGCCATTGAAATTCCAAAATGTGCAAGAACTTACACCGCAACAGGAAAAAAAAAAGAGCTAAAGAGTTGCTTCGCTTGGTCGAAAGTGGTGAACTGGCGAATTTGGTTTTCTCCGTCTCCGATGAGAAAACATTCGTTGTCCAGCAATTTGTAAACAAAAAAATGGCCGTGTTTACTTGCCAAAGAGGTCAGCTGAAAATGTGCATCTTCGGTTAGCCACCAAAACTCAAGCGCCGGCCATTGTGATGGTGTGGGCCGCCATAACAACCTATGTTCGCTCTCAGCTCGTATTAATCAAATAAATGCCGAATATTATCGCTGAAATAATCTAGAGGGTCCAGGAGGGCATTGGGCAGCAGACCTTGAAAATTCAAACAGGACTCAGCACGCGCCACCGCCAGGAATGGTTACAAAATGAAACTGTTCACCTTCGGTTGGCCACCAGAACTTAAGCGCCGGCCATGGTGATGGTGTGGGCCGTCATAACAGTCGATGGTCGCTCTCCGCTCGTATTAATCGACCGTGGCATCAGAATAAATGCCGAAAATTATAGCGAAAATAATCTGGAGGGTCCAGGAGGGCCTTGGGCCGCAGACCTTGGAAATTCCAAAGAGGTCCGCTGTAACCGTACACCTTCGGTTGGCCACCAGAACTCAAGCGATGGCCATGGTGATGGTGTGGGCCGCAATAACAACCGATGGTCGCTCTACGCTCGTATTAATCGACCGTGGCATCAGAATAAATGCCGAATATTATCGCGAAAATATTCTGGAGGGTGTATTAAAGCCTTGGGCACGCAAACATTTTGTCCGCAGACCTTGGAGATTCCATCAGGACTCAGCACCATTGCACTCAGCACGCGCCAACCAAGAATGGTTGCAAAATGAGGTTCCTCGCTTGCTTTCCTGCGCACAATGCCCACCAACATCTCCCGATACCAATCCGTTAGACTGTTGTGTCTGGTGTCAAGGTAGGCACTAAAAAATACCAAAGAGTCGATCATCTCAAGCAAGCGCTTCGTCGGGAATGGACCAAAATACCGCAGAGCAACATTCGGGCAGCGTGTGACAGTTTCATTGGCCGTTTGAAGGTTATAATTCGTGCCCAAGGTGACCAATTCGATTAAAACTAGACTTATTCTAAAATTTGATGCTATTCCCGACAATTTTTGATTTCATTCAATAAAATTAAAAAAAAAAATGTAAAATTATGGCGTTTGACATTGTTGCAGTTTTTGCATCACGCCCTGTATATTTTCTTTACCCTTTGTTGTTCCCTGAAATTCTTAATTTTTCGTTGCTAACCAATTTTCCAATTCCTTTGGAAAAACGTGGAAATTGCATTGCCTTGTAAGCGATTCATCATCGTTAGTTTTGTGATTTACGAGTCAAATACTTCAATTCAGCCAAAAGCAACTTCCAAGAAGTCATAAAGCTTATGGCATTTGAGAGTGGTTGGAATACGGATGAAGATGATGATGTTGCTGTTGCTGTTATGGCCCTCCACTATCAAAGGTATATTGATGTTAGCCTTATGTTCCTTTCAGTGCAATACTTATGTGGTCTACTTAATTTTATTTTATTTCTTCACAAAGTAAGTTCTGCCATTAGTTTTATGTTCAATGGCCAGTAATATTTCATGATAATGTTTAGAGAAATGTATATATTATCGAGATGGAGGCATTGGGAATTGAGGTGTATTTGGGGTTAAGTGAATCCTTCATACTTTCCACAAAAAAAAAAAAATAGATTTTTATGGCCTCAGTCTTATGGCTACAGAGCCTGTGCCTCATCGTCATTGCAAAATCAGTCCGTTTAATAACATCGCTTGACAATTCTTCAACATTTTTTACCCTGTTTTATTTTTTGGTCCGTTGTGATATTTATTTTGTATCAGATCAACGCTTCCTTTTGTCCTGCCTTCTTTCAATCTCACTCAGTGTCGATTTATTTTTTTGTTGACAATCTCATTGAAAAATTCAAATTAATTTCACTAATTGACAATGAATACATATCGAACATGACGTTGATGACCAATGACAGCGAGTGTCGAATTGGTGAAAACAGATGACCGAAAAGTCAAACTGTATTCCGCTAAATATTCGCGGGTGTGTGTGCTGTTGTTGTTGTTGCTGTTATTTCATCGAAATAAAAGCGAAATGAAATTTTGTTATACCTTTGAAATGTGTGGGTGTAAAGCTTAAATGCTACCAGAGTGTATGTGTGAGCGATGGAGGATTTTCTAGGGATTTTGTTTCGACATGATTCATTGTCATCAGATTGACCTAAAAGTGTAAATCATTTTTTTTACACAAATCATGTGTTTGATGTTGGTTTAAGCTTTGAAAATTTCGAAGTGAAGTTGTTTTTTTTTTTGGCATAGTTAAATTTAATAACTCTATATTGGGAATGGAATATTTGGGTATTTGTCTTAGCTACATAACCTCAGCATCATTCAAAACGGGCGAAAATTTGTCTCGTTGAAATAAAGATTTTAGATATTATCTCTCTTTGAATGAGTTAATCTCTATTTGTCTGCCATACCGGCTGGTTCGAAATTCTACTTTCAATTGAAGTATTTAATTTGGTAAGATCTTAGCATATCTCGATATTTATATCAAACTTAAAGCTAGTTCAAAGATGGAGCATATTAGCCCACTCCTGTGGGCAACTCTTCCCCAGAGGGTAAAGATGTTGAATAATCAAACTTAGAAAATCTCAAGTATGATGACGGAATACATAGGCCTCCTGATTTTTTTCCAGTACATCTCAACAATCGGTAAAAATTTTTATAATGCTAAAAAAATCAAATAGGTCCACGAGATAATCTTAATATGGCACTTCGATGTATATGAGGTACACTAGGGCAAAACCGACCCATTCCTTTTGATACCTCTCCCATGAAGGGCCAACATTTTAAAATTAGGCAAACCCTTAATATTGTAACGGTATTTTCCACATATGGTCGGGTGTTGACAGACTTTTGGTTCATTAGGTGGTACACACACAAATAGGTTATTCCTCGAAATAACATTATAACAACTGGAGATTCTAAAACCAAACGTTATCATTTTTATACCTTCCACCATAGTATGGAGGGTACATTAAGTTTGTCATTCCGTTTGTGACATCTCGAAAAATACATATTAGACCCCACAGAGTAGCATAAAATTGATCAGCATAAAATTCTATGTCGATTTAGCGATGTCCGTCTATCCATTTGCCCGTCTGTGGAAATCACTCTAGCTTCCGAACGAAATGAAGTAGGTTGATGAAGTAGGTTTCACTCAAATGTATATTATGTCTGCAGGACTTTTGATATTGAAAATGGGCTATGTAGGTCCACGTTTTGGTATAGTCCGCATATGGTGGTACCTCCTTATTTTCGGTATTTTAGTGATTTAAGCGACATTATTCACAGGAAATGTTTCAAATTTGGTATTTAAAGCTCGAAATGGATACAACACCCTAAGACAGAAAATTGTCTGTGTAGGTCCACGTCTTGGTATAGCCCCCATATAACGGTACCTCACGATATTCGGTATTTTGATGATTTTAACGACATTATAATTAATAATTGTTTCAAATTTGATATTTGAAGTTCGTAATAGACCCTAATATAACGGCTACCTTCGGTATTTTTAAGATTTTAACAGATTTTTAACGGATTTTATTTTTGGAAAATTACAAATTTCTTTTCAAATGGTGGAGGGTATTCAAAGTTCGGCCCGGCCGTACTTAAAGTTTCTTTACTTGTTTTTAATTCAAATATATTGTAAGGCATTCCAAAAAATGTGGTCTAATGTTCAGAATACCCAAAAGAGGGATAATTAATAAAATATTGACAATGAGATATTCAATCTACTGCCAATTCGATATGCCATAATTGCCATTAATTTTGTTGAAATTCGTATGAAAAGGAACTAGAGAGTACTAAAAGGGTTATAATCTAGAATTCGCACAGAAGACACTCTGAATACGAGACATTAGATATAGCGTGTTTTTTTTCAGATTTGTACTAAATGATACTAAACGATACTAAAATTTTCGCTTTTGGACTAAAATGATGTTCGTTTAGAGCTAGAATCTTCGTATGAAAAGGCACTAAAAAGTACAAAAAGGTACTAAAGAGTTTTAATGTCTAGAATTCACTCATTGGTCACTGTGAATATGAGACTTCAGATAAGGTGTTTTTTTTTTTTTGAAAGATTCGTTCTAAACTGGCACTTAACGATACTAAAAATTGAGTTTTTGGGCTCAAATGAAATTCTTAAGAGCTAGAATCATCAAAATGTTGGTCGCTATTGATGCGGGAAATAAGATATGTTGGTGTTTTTAGAAATGTGCTAATATGTGCTAAATATAATATTTTAGGGCCAGAATTCTAAAGTTTAATATTAAGGTTTGCATAACAAGGCAATTTTTCGCAGAAAATCGCTTTGGAAAAAACCATACACTTTTGGCACTAAATAGTACCTAATTGTAATAAATGTTTGGGGGAAAGCTAGAATTCTTAAAATATCACCACTTTACAATTTCATTTAGTTCGTTTCGTCCACTGCGTTTTCCAAAATCCACCTCCCCATCTATAAACCTACACCCTCACAGAGAACCTTATAAAAAATTCTACGGCTCCATCTACATTCTTGCACTTTTTATACACACCGTACAGATCCACCTTCTTAGTAATCTCTATACTAATATTCACAGTTGTAGGTCTTACCCAACCTTTTTGTTACATTTAGTACTTATAGTTCACTAGTTCATACTACTAATTTCCACCCCGACTGCTTACCTAAACGCTTCCCTCTATGCCTTTTTTGGAGCAAATTTAGTACCATTTGGAACGATTGGGATACTTAAGTAAACATTCCCAAAAACACCTTCTTATATTTCCAAATAACACTTAAACATTTTAACTCTCCTAAATTAAAAAATGGTACGAAATTAGTACCTATTAGTACTTTATTTCGTACACTTAAATTTCGACAGAAAATTTTTTGATAGACCTATGCTTATCCAATGCGTGACCCTAATTCCAATTTTCCATTTTTCTTACCCTTATAGGACAAAATTTCAAGATTCTAGCTTCAACCGTTTATTCTACGCTTCTATGAATCAGTCAGTCAGTTAGTCAATCACTCTACTCTCTTAGGCTTTGTATGGAAATCGACATTCCACTTTTTTTGTTACATCAACCACAAAAGGTCCAAATTTTATATCTGCATCTAATTATACCCTCAGCCATATGGCTACAGAAGGTGTATATCCAGAGGTTTAAAATGTGTCTAATCCAAATAACGATTTTAGACTCTAGGTCTCTTTGGACCAAATCAGTTTCAGGACAATTGGAGTCGATCTGCCGATTTCCGTCCGTCCGTCTGGCTGGTGCGCACGATAACTCTCGAAGGGAGTATCCGATTTGGTCCAAACTTGGCACATCGTAATATTATTATCGAACTCAGATCAAGTCTGGAGATGAGCTATATCGGTCCATTTCTTCTGGGCAATATCGGTCCACTCCTCCCCCACAAAAGACCAAAGAGAAAGCATACCCCGATTTACAACTTTGCAAATCTTAATACTTACATCAGTGGTCAGGTCAGGTGAGAAAATGGACAATATCAGCCCACTCTTACAAAGGGTCAAAATTTTGAATAATTATATTTCTTATAAAATGTAATATAACGATGCGATTGTCTTCAAATTCCACACATCACAATATTTTTATTAACCCAAGGTCTGGCGTGAAGATGATCCACTCTTTCTGGTACCTCCCCCCCAAAGGCTCAAAATTTTTAATATCCATGAAGCTCATAAAACGCAAAATTAACATCCGATTCCATTCAGACTTGGCACATCTCAATATTTCTATCAACACAAGATCTGTTATAAAGGTGGTAGAGATCGGACCATTTCTTCTGGTACCTCTCCCACATAGGGTTCAAGATTTGAAAAAGAAAATGCCTATAGAAAGGAAAATACGCATCCAACTCCCTTCAAATTTCACAGATACAAAAATTTTTGCTAACACATGATCTTGTATCTGAAAGGATCATAATTTTCCATACTTTTATCTGTCATAACTTGTGAAACAAGTCAGCAAATCTTTAAACCTGCTATATCTAATTATACAATATCTCAACCAATTATAGTCCAAGTACCTAACCAATATAGTCCAAACCTGGCACCTGGCAATATTTATATCATATTTCTTTAGGTCCAATACAATATTGGACAATATTACTCCATAGAGGGTTCCATTTACTCCATAGAGAGTCAAGAGGGTTCTTCCCTCGGAAGCCTTTTTTGCAAAATGTTATTTGCTTTAAAACTCTCAACTTCAAAGCTCAATATAAAAATCCAAAGAGAATGTGCTTCTTTTTTTTTGTATTTTTTAATAAATTCCAGGGCTATCAATTTATTTCAATTTTTAAATATTTTTCGCTTTATAAATTTCCCTTGACCTATTTCAAGAGTCGCTAACAAATTCCCCCGAAAGTCAGCCAATATCAATCACAAAGCAATTTGTTTGTAACCATTGTTGCTGTTGTTGTTTTTGTGCTACAAATCCAATTTGGCTATTGCAGGTCCGTTTGTCAACGCTTGTTAACCGTTGTTACATTTAAATTTATTTCCTTTTTCCCGTTATTGGCCAGTAAGTCAGTCGCCCGCCCCGCTCTTCATCATCATCCGACTAACATGGCAATGGGCAAATTCGTAACTCTTTTATTTGCACAGCTCTCATTGTTGTTGGAACGCTGGCAATGTAAACTTTGGGCGCTTTTGTAAAGGTGAGCGGTGCCCATACATGTGTACCTGCACATGTATGTGGAGGTGAGTGGTTGAATGTATGGCCGGTAATATGGCCAAAGGCTTTTGGGTCTTTTTCAACAAAACAGTGTGTGGCATGCTTGCGAAGAATTTGTTAAACAAGAATTTAACAAATCTGAATAGCGGGGAGAGAATGTACCAGGTTCTGGATTTAATAAAATTTGTTTTAATCAAACCCTACTGCTAACTAAATTTTCAACTAATCACTGGAGCGAAAACGTTTTTCTTGACATCTTCGTCTCCGTCGTCTCTTTCGTGAAATACTCCAATCTATTTTATGGATGAATTTCTAAAATCATTGCAAATGAAATCTATGGCTGAGATTTTCCAATGGTATTTGAGTGAGTTATACTTTACCCCCGGGTAAATTTTCTTCTAAGCATCATGACAAGGAAATAATGGAGACTCTTCTTCTTCTCTCACTACCTCCAGCCAACCAACAAGCCAGCCAGTCAGCCACTATCTAACGCTGACTGTCATATCAATCCAATCGAATCCAATTGCAATGGCTGTGCTGCAGGTTTCTGCAGCTACGTCACGTAAGCCATTGATCAGATCTACGCGACACAACTTTCAATTGTTCGAAACTCAATCACAATGCCATCGAACAATTGGAGTTTAACAGGATATTGGTAAAAGGCATTTCAGACAAGACAAGACCAAACAGGAAGAGCACTTGCCCCCACCCTCTCTGTGCCACTCACTCTGATTATTTATTAAATTTATTTCAATTTGATTTCATTGCAAACAGGAACAGAAAAATATTTGCAAATAAATAAATCTGTTGAAATTGTTTAAACTCTTCTTGTTCCCCCTCTTCTTTGCCAGCCAAAGCAATAAAGTAATTAGCCTGCCATCTGCATGTTGGAAGGCAAGTAGCATACCGATGCAGGCAAGCGGGAGGCGGCTGCAAGCAACCAGGTTGCACTGGGAACCACAATAAATGACTATGTCTTGTTTTTGGGGTTGCAGCTTTTTGGGATTATTGTGAAATTATTTATAACCTTCATGGAGCAGAGCCACATTTATGCTGGGCCAGGTTATAATTCTTGGCATTGCAAAGAAAATTTACTACGCCATGAAACTGTGGAGGCTAAGAATGGGAACATGGGAAAATTACAATCAACGAAAATCTGGAACATGGAAAATACGAAGGAGGTTGGGGAATTGTTCGGTAGAAAATAAAAAGTAAAAAAGAAGCTAAGTTCGGCCGGGCTGAACTTTTAATACGCTCCACCATTTCGAAGGAAATTTAAAAATTTCAAAAAAAAAAATCCAAAAACTACCACTTAAGTGAAACCCGTTATATGGGGGCTATATGAAGACGTGAACCTGTCTAATAATAGTTTGTCATAGGCTGTAGTGCCATTTACGAACTTAAAATACGAAATTTGTTATAATTACGGTGACTAATGTCGTAAAACTCATGAAAATACGTAGTATCGGGAGGTACTGAAGACGTAGACCTGCACAGACAATTTTCAGTCTTAGGTTGTAGTACCCATTACGATCTTCCAGTAGGAAATTTGAAACAATTCCGGTGAATAATGTTGCTTAAATCATCAAAATGCTGACTACCGTTTATTGGTCGGATGATCCTTGAAAAACTATTTAAAAAATCCACGTTTATTGGTCAGTTGATCCTTGAAAAACTATTTAAAAAATCCACGTTTATTGGTCAGTTGATCCTTGAAAAACTATTCTTTAAAAAATCCACGTTTATTGGTCGGTTGATCCTTGAAAAACTATTCTTCAAAAAATCTACGTTTATTGGTCGGATGATCCTTGAAAAACTATTCTTTAAAAAATCCACGTTTATTGGTCGGATGATCCTTGAAAAACTATTTAAAAAATCCACGTTTATTGGTCAGTTGATCCTTGAAAAACTATTCTTTAAAAAATCCACGTTTATTGGTCGGATGATCCTTGAAAAACTATTCTTCAAAAAATCTACGTTTATTGGTCGGATGATCCTTGAAAAACTATTCTTTAAAAAATCCACGTTTATTGGTCGGATGATCCTTGAAAAACTATTCTTTAAAAAATCCACGTTTATTGGTCGGATGATCCTTGAAAAACTATTCTTTAAAAAATCCACGTTTATTGGTCGGATGATCCTTGAAAAACTATTCTTTAAAAAATCCACGTTTATTGGTCGGATGATCCTTGAAAAACTATTCTTTAAAAAATTCCCGTTTATTGGTCGGATGATCCTTGAAAAACTATTCTTTAAAAAATCCACGTTTATTGGTCGGATGATCCTTGAAAAACTATTCTTTAAAAAATCCACGTTTATTGGTCGGATGATCCTTGAAAAACTATTCTTTAAAAAATTCCCGTTTATTGGTCGGATGATCCTTGAAAAACTATTCTTTAAAAAATCCACGTTTATTGGCGGGATGATCCTTAAAAAACTATTTTTTAAAAAATCCACGTTTATTGGTCGGATGATCCTTGAAAAACTATTCTTTAAAAAATCCACGTTTATTGGTCGGATGATCCTTGAAAAACTATTCTTTAAAAAATCCACGTTTATTGGCGGGATGATCCTTAAAAAACTATTTTTTAAAAAATTCACGTTTATTGGTCGGATGATCCTTGAAAAACTATTCTTTAAAAAATCCACGTTTATTGGTCGGATGATCCTTGGAAAACTATTCTTTAAAAAATCCCCGTTTATTGGTCGGATGATCCTTGAAAAACTATTCTTTAAAAAATCCACGTTTATTGGTCGGCTGATCCTTGAAAAACTACTCTATAAAAATCCACGTTTTTTGATCGGCTGATCCTTGAAAAACTACTCTTTAAAAATCCACGTTTATTGGTCGGATGATCTTTGGAAAACTATTCTTTAAAAAATCCCCGTTTATTGGTCGGATGATCCTTGGAAAACTATTCTTTAAAAAATCCATGATTATTGGCCGGATGATCCTTGAAAAACTATTCTTTAAAACATCCATGATTATTGGCCGGATGGTCCTTGAAAAACTATTCTTTAAAAAATCCACGTTTCTTTGGTCCTTGAAAAACTATTCTTTAAAAAATCTACGTTTCTTTGGTCCTTGAAAAACTATTCTTTAAAAAATCCACGTTTCTTTGGTCCTTGAAAAACTATTCTTTAAAAAATACACGTTTCTTTGGTCCTTGAAAAACTATTCTTTAAAAAATCCACGTTTCTTTGGTCCTTGAAAAACTATTCTTTAAAAAATCCACGTTTCTTTGGTCCTTGAAAAACTATTCTTTAAAAAATCCACGTTTCTTTGGTCCTTGAAAAACTATTCTTTAAAAAATACACGTTTCTTTGGTCCTTGAAAAACTATTCTTTAAAAAATCCACGTTTCTTTGGTCCTTGAAAAACTATTCTTTAAAAAATCCACGTTTCTTTGGTCCTTGAAAAACTATTCTTTAAAAAATCCACGTTTCTTTGGCCCTTGAAAACTATTCTTTTAAAAATCCACGTTTCTTTGGTGCTTGTTATATGGGGGCAATACGAAGAATTGGACCAGCGTAAAAATATTGTTGGCGTTGGTCAAAATACCCATTAGGATCTTCCAGTATGAAATTTGAAACGATTCTGTTGAATAGTGTTGCTGAAATCATCAAAATACCGAATATAGGGAGGTACCATTATATGGGGGTTATACGAGGACTTGGACCTGCATACAAAAAATTTTGTCATAGGCTGTAGGACCCATTACGAATTCAAATACGAAATTTCAAATAATTCCGGCAAACAATGTCACTAAAATCATGAAAATACCAAATATCGGGAGGTCTCGTTATATGGGGGCTATACGAAAACGTGGACCGACATGGCCCATTTACGAACTTAACCTGCCTACTGGTAAACTATGCATGTATGTAAAATTTTAGCCTTCTATCTCAATTAGTTCGAAAGCGTGATTACAACATACAGACAGACGGACATCGCTAGATCGTCTTAGATTTTTACGTTGATCCAGAATATATACTTTACAAAACGAAATTACATAAAATGGTGGAGGGTATAAAAGGGAGAATGTTGAGAGGGGGTGGAAATATGACACTTCGGCAAAAATAAGCTACGTCACCCTAAAAATGCGAATAACGCAACCATAAAGGAGTTATGAGAAATGAAATGTTCATTCCTAAATAACTCAATAATAAAGGAGTTATGAGCAAAATAAAAAAAATGAAATAGTCATTTCTAAAAAACGACGCTTTAAAACGCCCTAAACCGCGAAGAACTTAATATTTAAGAAGTTATGAGCAAAATAAGAAAACGAATAATTCATTTCTAAAAAACGACGATTTAAAATTCCCTAAATTTCTTACCCTACCTCGTAATTCCCAAACACAGACTTAAGCATTATGTCTACATTTTAAAATGGAGTACATCCCAGTAGAATAGGTTACGGAATTGTCTCATTCGAAGTAGCTGGGTATTTACGAGGCCTAACATATGAATTATGACTTGGTATAACAGGTAGATATGTAGATACCATTGCTAGTCCATAAATGCCCGCACAAACACATACTAGCCATTCATATATAAATGTATGTGTGTTTGGGTGGCTTGCACACCCAGGTATGGGCAATTATTTTCTAGATGAACTGAACGAAAATTTTTTGTTTCGACAAAATGGACACAAGGAACAAACAAATATTCACAAGCCTTTTATTTATTTGCATTTGTACGAGAGTGTGTGTCTGTGTGTAAGTTTGTGAAGAGGACTCTTGCTCGCTCACAACTCGCTTTTGCTCTCACCCGTAACAAAGTGACCCGGGAAAGTGATTCATAGGTGAATCGTGTTTGTCGGCACGACTGTTTGCCCTGCAATATAAAGTGCCTCACTTGATATTCATATTTATGCCACGGCAATGGTTGGTTACATTAACATTTTAACAATTTTTTTAATTTACAAACTGAAATTGGTCAAGTTGTCGACTGGGAGGGAGAGAGAGAGAGGCTACGTTGCACCCGCACCCCCTGGTGGAATTGTGGAGAATAATTGTTAACAGCTAACATTTAATGAAATTACATTTTTTGGTGAAAGCTGTGATTTATTTCAGTCATGCCATCCATCCAGCCATCCTCCCGTTCGTCCGTCCTTTTGGTGTTTCGTCATTTGTAGAGCAGTTATAATTTAGAATCAGAGGGAAGGTATATCCAAATCTGAATCGATTTTCACAAAATTTGACGAAGGCTTTTGTACTACTTGTACCAAATAATATTGCTACAGATTGAATGATATGATATCGAGAAGGATTATATGATAAAAAATTAAATCGGAGCAATATATATGGGAACCTAGATTCACCTAATGGAAAAATCGATTGGATGTGATAAAATGTCATCCAATTTGAGTTGGTACTACATATTTGGTGCACAATAAACCTTAAATCGGATCAAGCTATATGCAACCTATATCAAAATCTGAACCGATCTCGATACAATTTGTCAGAGGAATTTCTCAGTTTTTGAGAACTATGGTAGCAAGTATTATTGTTGTAGAGTGCATACAACGAAACTGAAAGTCTTGGACACCAAATCGGATGAAACATATATATGGAAGCTATAGCCACATCTTAACCAATTTTTAAACAATTTGAAGTATTTGCACCATCGTGAATCGATCGTACGTGCTAAGATGCACTCCATTTGCGCTGATATTAACCATTTGGTGCACAATAAACCTAAAATGGGATGTGTGGAAGCTATATGAAACTATGAACCGATCTCGAAAAGTAAAGAAGCGACTTGTTCGAATCCCGCAGTGGCCGAAAAATGGCTCGTGAGCTGAACATATCGCAATATTCCATTCGGCAAATATTGAAAAATGTGCTCGGGGTAAAACCATTGAATTTCCAAAAAGAGCAAGAACTTACTCCGCAACAGAAAAGAGCTAAAGAGTAGCTTCGATCGACCGAAAGTGGTGAGCTGCCGAATTTGGTTTTCTCCGATGAGAAAACATTCGTTGTCCAGCAGTTTGTAAACAAACAAAATGATCCTGTTTACTTGCCAAAGAAGTCAGCTGAAAATGTGCACCTTCGGTTAGCCACCAGAACTCGAGCGCCGGCCATGGTGATGGTGTGGGCCGCCATAACGGCCGATGGTCGCTCTCCGCTCGTATTAATCGACAGTGGCATCAGAATAAATGCCGAATATTATCGCGAAAATATTCTGGAGGGTGTATTAAAGCCTTGGGCACGCAAACATTTTGGCCGCAGACCTTGGACATTTCAACAGGACTCAGCACCATCGCATTTGGCACGCGCCACTCAAGAATGATTACAAAATGAGGTTCCTCGCTTCATTTCCAGCGCACAATGACCACCAAAAGCTCCGGATACCAATCCGTTCTACTATTGCGTCTGGAGTAATTTGGAAAGCAAGGTTGGAACTAAAAAATATAAAAGTATAAATCACCTCAAGCAAGCGCTTCGTCAAGAATGGGCCAAAATATAGCAGAGCAGCGTTCGGGCAGCGTGTGACTATTTCATTGTCCGTTTGAAGGTCATAATTTGTGCCAAAGGTGACCAATTCGAACAAATCTAAACTTATTCTAAAATTTGATGCTATTTCCTACATTTTTGCTTTCATTCAATAAAATTTAAAAAAAGATGTAAAAATGATGGCGTTTGACTTTGTTGCAGTTTTTTTATCTCACTTTGTAAATATTGAGATGTGTGTTCGAATTTTTTTATAGGCTGTGGTAGCGAGCCCAAACATCAAAGACGTAATGTAAAAAAATTCCGGTAAATAATGACACTAATATCATCAAATACCGAAAAAAGGCTCATACAGTTATTTGTGATGTGGACCTGCACAGAAAAATTGTTGTTATAGGCTGTAGTACCTCTTACGAACTTTAAATACGAAATTTGAAACAATTCCGGTGAATAAAGTCGCTAATATCATCAAAATACCGAATATTGGAAAGTATCGTTATATGTGGGCAATGCGAAGACGTGGGCCTGCTTTCGTAATTTTTGGGCATAAGATCTTCAGTTATGAAATTTGAAACAATCATAAAAATATCGAATACTTGGAGGAACCGTTATATGGGTGCCATGCTAAAATGTGGTTCTGTCTACTGGCAAAATACACATGTGTGCAAAATTTTAGCCTTCTATCACAATTCGTTCGAAAGGTAGACAAACAGACGGACATCGCTATAACCACTTAGAATTTTGAGCTGATCCAGAATATATATACTTTGTTGGGTATACCATAAATCTTTCGAGAAGTTTTAAAAGGAATGATTCCGCATAAAATTAGATATAAATGATCGATTTTCTTGTAATTTTGCCCATACCAATATTTTTATCTGCATGAGATGAAGTATTGAAATGGAATACTTCGGTCGACTATATCTGGTAACTCACGCACATTTTAACATTTTATAAAAATTACCACATTTCTCATATAAAGTGAAGGAAATAGCCGATATAGTCTGAAACTGGCACGTCGCAATATTGGTATCATATTTATTAAGGTCCGATACGAAATAGACAATATTGGCCCATTCCTTCGGATCCTACCCCATAGAGGGTCAAACATTTGAATAATCATAATAGAAGTCAAAATATATTTAAATCCCTTGCATTACATTGTGAGGTTTTTCTCTCTTGGCTTTGTAAAAGACCGACAAACACACCGATTAGTGAAAAATACTTCTTCTGCAGTCAATTTCATTCTTAGAGTAAAATCCTACTCTATTTCATTTTAGCTCATACTCATATTTTGCATAGGGCAAGATGGACTTTCATCCATAGATCCTGCGTTTTCTCACCCCTAACCTCCAATATTAATCCACGTCCGGAATTTAAAGTTTCAAGCTTCGGAGGATTCATCAGGACCTTGATTGATCAAACCCTTCCTCATTTATAAATTCGTTGATCTAGACCTGTAAAACCCACTGGATACCTTTAGCAGTACACTTTATTCTAATATCCGTTAAATAATTCAATTTCAATCCGTATTTTAAATTTGTATCCGGGGAAATAAACCATAATCACATGATTGTGTACATCTTACCTATTCTTTTTCGTTTTTTTTGACTGTTCCTCTTGGCAATTACCATCCGAAAAGGCAAACAAAAACACCAACAAAAAATACCCCTTCAAGAAACTCCATCTGCTGTCGTTACAGATTTGCAAAGAGTGTAAAAGTCAAATGACTGCAGTTGTTAACTTTTCGATTTGTCAACTTGTCAGAAAGAGACTACAGCTGAACCATAGACTGGGAAATAATGTGCCAGCACGCCCTCTGCAGCGTCAAGCTGGAAAGCACACGTTCGTCGGCTGGTGGTGTCCTCAACTCAGCATTTGTAACAAATGTCCTAACAACCAAAGGAGCCAACAGAGCAAAAAAAGAAACACCGAAAAAGCCAAAAACCTATCATCGGAGCAACTAAGGAGAGAACATTGAACACGATGACGACGACAACAACAGCGACAGCAATGAGGAGGAGGAGGACGACAAGCATTCTTTGGAATATTGACAATACATCGTCTGGAGCAAAACAAGCTCAAATGTCAGCACATTACATATGATTGTTGGCCTACCGAAAGAAAAAGTCAATGAAAGGCGATGCCTTAGTCAACGACACATCGGTTCCGGTGCTTCGATCACAGCGATATGAGACAGTCCATGCCAATGGCGGGCAATGGTTGGTGGAAGTTTTTTTTCGAGTGGGACAAAGTATCAGAATCAGCAAATGCTCATGAAATGTCTCCTATAAATGTTATTATTTTCATTTCCACGTATGAGCGTGTATTTATTTGGCTGTAGGCCTTGGGGCTAAACATTGAAATATATTTATGTTTTATGTCGATATCATAACAATAAATAATAACATATATGAAAAAGTTACAGCATATCGGCAAACAAAAATCAACAAAAGATGTATTAGGGTGGCTTCAAAGAAAAAGTGTGAAATATTTCCGTAGTAAAAGGAAGAGTAGCTTATCAATGTCCAAATGAAACCTCTGAAGCTCTAAACTTTAAATTCAGTACGTGGATTGCTATTGGAGGTTAGGGATGAAATAACGCAGGATCTATGGACAGTACTTCTTGTAGTGGTTTGAAAAAATAAGTACGAGGTGAGGTGTACAAATAAAATGGGATTTTACTCTAAGAATGAAATCGAGGGCAGATAAAGTATTTTTCACCATAGTCGACCGAAGTATTCTATTTTCATATTTCCTCTCATACTGACATAATTACAAGAAAATCGATTTTTTATATTTAATTTTATGAGAAATCATAAATTCCAGATTCGTCTCATGTTTCTGTTGTAAAGAACCCCTGATTATTTCGCAAGTTATGACAATTAAAGGTATTGAAACTTGTGACCTTATGCGGGTGCAGTACTAGAAGGGGTTCACAGATATACAGGCTAACAAAAAAAAACTGCAACAAAGTCAAACGCCATAATTTTTACTTCTTTTAAATTTTATTGAATGAAAGCAAAAAATGTCGGAAATAGCATTAAATTTTAGAATAAGTTTAGATTTGTTCGAATTGGTCACCTTTGGTACGAATTATGGCATTCAAACGGCCAATGAAACCGTCACACGCTGCCCGAATGCTGCTCTGCGGTATTTTGGCCCATTCCCGACGAAGCGCTTGCTTGATGTGATCGACACTTTGGTATTTGTTAGTGCCTTCGTTGCTTTCCAAAATATTCCAGACACAATTGTTCAACGGATTGGTATCCGGAGATTTTGGTGGCCATTGTGCGCTGGAAATGAAGCGAGGAACCTCATTTTGTAACCATTCTTGGGTGGCGCGTGCTGAGTGCGATGGTGCTGAGTCCTGTTGGAAACGATAGATAAAAACGAGGGGAGAGGGATCATCGGCTGCTATGGCGGCCCACACCATGACCATGGCCGGCGCTTGAGTTCTGGTGGCCAACCGAAGGTGCACATTTTCAGCTGACCTCTTTGGCAAGTAAACAGGATCATTTTGTTTGTTTATAAACTGCTGGACAACGAATGCTTTCTCATCGGAGAAACCCACATTCGGCAGTTCACCACTTTCGGCTAATCGAAGCGAAGCAACTCTTTAGCCCTCCTCAATCTATTTTCTTTCTGTTGCGGTGTAAGTTCTTGTATATTTTGGAATTTACGCCGAGCTCATTTTTCAATATGTGCCGAATGGATTATTGGGATATGTTCAGCTCTCGAACCATTTTTCGGCCACTGCGACGCGGATTTTGATCAGTTCCCTTTTTTACTTCCGTCCACTTCCTTAACGTCGAGCTACGCTACCAGTATCACGGTAACGAGCGATGGTACGAGACACAAAAGATTTATTCACATTAAAATGCTGGAATGCTCTAACGATAGCCACTTGTGGTTTCCAGCCAAATATAAAGAAATCACGCTTGAATTCCATCACGAATAACTTTTTTTCTGAAAAATTCTCACCAAAATGCATTTGTACATTTGTAAACAATATAATGAACTGTCACTGGAATAATTTTTGCAGCTGTCGGACGAGTGGCTTGGAAATGACAGTTGACAGCAGAAGTTGGTTGCTGTTTTTTCATCCCACCCTGCATGTTAGAAAAATTTTTGTTATGGTATGTGATTGAAATTGAAATATGTAGTTTGATATCTTACTGCCCTTCCACGGAGTCGTGCTTCTATGAGACACCCTACTGTCCCTTATTACCCCCTCTTCAAAACAACGACAAACGAATGATTGCACGTTTGATTTGCTTTGATTTCCTGCAAAACAAAACACCAAAAATTCATAACGAATTGAAATGAACTGAACTGAACATGAATTACGCTACGGTTTAATCTTCGATAGACGTTTCGATGTCATAAAATAAAATCAAAATTCATTTGTCCGGAGGCCAAAGAGAGTTGTTACCCGCCTTCGAGCATTGTTAGGTTGCTGGCTGGCTGGCTGGCTAGCAGCCTGGCACAAAACATGGGCCATGTTGTCGTTGATAATGATTATTATGTTGTTGCAGGATAATATTATCAGCTGGAGAAGATGGATGGATGGAAGGAAGGAAATCATACATATGAATGACTTAGGTAGGATAAAAAATATGGGTGGGCCATACCAGGATTCACGTTCCACATTCTTACACGTACCTACCTACATACATATGTACTTGTAATCATGCTCATGTGTTGACAATGTTTGCCTGTTTTATTACCCACATTTCATGGTCGATTATAATTAATTCCGCCCAACACCACCAACAACAACAAAACGTCGCTGATTATTACTGGTAACGTTTTGCTGATTTAGTTGTGTACCATAAATATTGTCAATCTGGATGGCGAGAATGTGTGCGGGAGTGGTAGGCATGATTGTTATCTTAAGGAAGATATATAACAAGGTCTTGTGGGGTACAATGGGCCAATGTCAATATTCATGGTTAAATTGATTTTTGAGGGGTCATTCCTAAATAGATGTTTTAAAGCCGCTTCAGAGAGACACTCGTGGATTTCCGAAACATTTAATGACCGCGGTCCGTTGGAGCAATGACAGCAGTATTTTTAGTAATATAAGGTCCTTCGGAGCAGCAATTGCGGCGATAATCGTGGATTTTATAAGAATCTACTGCCAATAGCCTCAGACTTTTTGGTACATTTTTTTTTTTGAGGCCGTTGAGAGTAACAGCCTTGGATGGCTAAAGAAACATTTTTAAAGAAGCCTTCTTGCTAAGTTGTAAATTTTTTAAGAATTTTTTCAAAGAAGCCTACGGATAATATTCATGGTTTTTGAGCGGACGAAAGCATTTTGGTAAGAATTTTCCAGAAAAGAAAATTGTTCGTAATGGAATTCAAGCGTAATAGTGTGATTTTTTTATATATGATATGTGATACGACGTCAGGGAAGTGGACGGACGATAACAGTAACATCAGCAGAAATGGTTCGAAAAGTAAAGAAGCGACTTCAAAAATGAGCTCCCTAAACGAGGTAAAGCCTTGGAAATTCCAAAAAGTGCAAGAACTTCAGCGCAACATAAAGAAAATAGACTTAAAAGAGCTAAAGAGTTGCTTCGCTTGGTCGAAAGTGGTGAACTGCCGAATTTGGTTTTTTCCGATGAGAAAACATTCGTTGTCCAGCGGTTCATAAAGAAACAAAATTATCGTGTTTCTGATCGTGTTGCCAAAGAGGTCAGCTAAAAATGTGCACCTTTGGTTGGCCACCAGAACTCGAGCGCCGGCCATGTTGATGGTGTGGGTCGCATAACAGCCGATGGTCGCTCTCCGCCGAATATTATCGCGAAAATATTCTAGAGGGTGAGGGAGCCTTGGGCACACAAACATTTTGGCCCTAGACCTTGGACATTCCAACAAAACTCAGCACCTTCGCACTCAGCACGCGCCACCCATGAATGGTTACAAGATGAGGTTCCTCGCTTCATTTCCAGCACACAATGGCCACCAAAATCTCCAGATACCAATTCGTTGGACTATAGTGTCTGGATTATTTTGGAAAGCAAGGTTGGCACTAAAAATACCAAAGTGTCGATCACCTCAAGCCAGCGCTTCGCCGGGAATGGGCCAAAATACCGCAGAGCAACATTCGGGCAGCGTGTGACGGTTTCATTGATCGTTTGAAGGACATAATTCGTGCCAAAGGCGACCAATTCGAACAAATCTAAACTTATTCTAAAATTAGATGCTATTTCCGACATGTTTGGCTTTCATTCAATAAAACTTAAAAATATATAAAAATTATGGCTTTTGACTTTGTTGCAGTTTTTTATCTCACCCTGCAATGTCTGCCTGGCTAATGGGCTCTATAAGTTTCAAAGGAAGTATAACATTTTGTCTTACGTTGACACATCTCCTAGTACCACCTCCTCAAATATCCCAAAATGTCAAAATATCCTAAATTGTCAAAGATTGAAACTTATAATTCTCCAAATCTGAAATATCCTTTGGTGATGTATTAGCCTAATCGTCTATTCGAACACAAAATTTGCAAGTTGTGCACTAAGTTCATTGGTTTATTGGCACTTATTCGAGATGGATTCGAGAGAATTTCACTTAGTCTATTTTCCACCTCACCTTTTTTTCCAAATCCCCCACCGAGCTTGACTTCAAACTTGCATTTTTATTTGTAAGCAAGTTCTAAGAAATAAACACACACACACAAACTCCTCTTCAAGTATTCCCACCTACATAAATATTTAGCATGGCATATGAAAATATGTTTTATGTATTAGTAATACATATTGTAAATATTAGTTTTATCAATTTCCTGCTATTTTTTTTTTCAAAACTATTCGCCTTAGGTATGTCAAACATACACACCCTGCCACATCATACATGTTCATACCTATTTAATATTCATGACAACACCAGCATATCATAAGGCGACTTACATTTTGGGTTTATTGATTTTATTCCTTTGACATTCTTTTTTTGTTGTTGTAAAAAGTGCGGAAGAGCAAAGGAAAATCCTTTTGCTCTATTGATAATATCCGTAACTAAACATACACATTCAACCACATGTACAGTATATGTATTATAACGTTTAGACGTGTGTATGTGTGTTTGATATTTTTGTAAAATATCTCTTTTTATTGGCAGTAGTCAATAATAATCTTGGTATTTATTTATTTATTTTTCTACCGATTATTGGTTTTTTGCTTATGAGGGATGGATATTCGGAATGACAATCATAGCTGTGCTTTTCCAATATTAGTAATCGTGTGGGATTTTAGAGTATAAATATTGATTTTTCTTTTTGTAGAATTTTCTAGGAATATAAAGGTCATGTTTGGCGAGTAATAGCGAAAATGTGCAGTTAGGTACGGAGGCTTTAAACGAGTTTTAAAAGAAAGGACGAAATTGAATTTAAAAATAGTTAACAAGGCCAAAAAGGTCCCATAGAAGAAGTCTAGTTAAGCTATTTGCTCAATATAAAACTAGAATTTGGGAAACAAATTTCAATTCCACTATCTAAAGCAAAAATGTATTTATTTTACTTATTGCCAAGTGATGAGTTATGTCGGCGCAGAGCATGAGTGTTCGAACCGGAAGCTTTAGCTGAATTAAAGATAAAAATAGACTAAAATTCGGGTGGGACCGACTTACATATTTAATAGAGCTTCACAAACCCAAAAACGTATTTTTGTGGTTAATTTGTGAGAATTTAGTCATACCAACGATGAGTATATTTATAATTTAAAGTCCAAAGGATCTAATATATGAGAGGTATATTCTTTGAACAAATATAACAAATCGGATGAACAATATATATGGGAGCTATATCCAAATCTGAACCGATCTCGATAAAATTAGGCAAAGGTATTTTATTTTATTTTATTTTATTTAATCTATTAGTCTATGGATAATTCCTTACAGACTATATATGTACATAACTAATAATTGTATAATTAAAATTAAGAATTTAAAAACATTATTATTTTACTTTTTATAGTATTAATATCCATTGTAAAATCGATAAAATTATAAAACGCGTTAAAATCTTTTGAAATTCTTGTTAAAGGATCAGCGTTTGCATAGCTCGTCCTGGAGAATTGAATTGCTAGTGGTGCATAGTGGCGGGTAGTACGTTGAGGAACATTGAAATTTATGTTGTTAACAAGAAAGCCAGCAGAAATATCACCCATAATCACATTATAAAGAAATGAGACATTTAGCATTTTTCTACGGCTTTCCAGAGTTGGCAGCTTGATCAGTGAGAGTCTATCAGTGTATGGTGGAAGATTATCATATGAAAAGTTCAAACTTCGTAGACAGAAAAGTAGGAATTGTTTTTGAACAGACTCGATGCGGTCGCTGTGTGTTTTATAAATTGGATCCCATATGACCGAAGAGTATTCCAAAATTGGGCGAACAATTGACATGTATAAATTTTTTGAAACATAAGGGTCCTTAAACTCTTTACTCCAACGTTTCACAAAACCAAGAACTGATTTTGCTTTGTTTATAGAAACAGAAATATGAGATTTAAAGTTAAGTTTACAATCCAATACAACTCCAAGATCAACGTATGTATCAACTTTTTCCAGAGAATAATCACCGAGGGTGTAACAAGTATCCAATAATTGTTTTCTTGTGAATCTCATAAGTTTGCATTTCGAATAATTAATTTCCATAAGATTAATGTTGCACCAGTTAACAAACGAATTCAAATCATTTTGAAGCAGCTGATTCTTACATATCTCCGAAATGATAAGAAATATTTTCACATCGTCGGCATACATCAAAATATTTGAAAATTTTATAGATGAAGGTAGATCATTTATAAATAAAGAAAATAGGATTGGTCCTAGATGACTTCCTTGTGGGACTCCAGAAGAAACCATAATACTCTTCGAAATGGCGTTTTTAAAACATACTTTTTGTGTTCTATTTTGTAGATATGAAAAAATCCATTCGGAACTTCTATTTGTAAATCCAATGTTTTTAAGTTTTAATCGTAATAATTTATGATTAACTTTATCAAATGCCTTGCTGAAATCTGTGTAAATTACATCAGTTTGCTTTCCTTGAAGAAATCCTCGATTTATAACTGTAGTGAACTGAATGAGGTTTGTTGTTGTAGAACACTTCCTCTGAAATCCGTGCTGATAGGGTGAGACAATAGAACTAATGCAATGGATAAGGTTTTCAGTAATCAGTTTTTCGAAAAGCTTTGGAATCACGCTTAATTTTGCTATTCCTCGGTAATTGGCCACATCAGATTTATTTCCGTTTTTAAAGAGTGGAATGATATACGATGTTTTCCAAACCTCAGGAAAAACAGCTTGAGTTATGGAAGCATTGAACAATATGGTAAGAGGATAAACAAAAGCATCGGCGCACTCGGGATATTATCTGGTCCAAAATCATAGCTATACTTTAAAGTTTTCAATCCATTTAAAACCATAGAGCTGTTTAATAGTGAAATAGCTATTGATTGATTAGTATTAATTTCGAAGGGGTAGTTGTTGCCGCTAAATGTTTTAGTAGAATATGTTGTACTGAAGAAGTCTGCAAACATGTTAGATATAACATTTATATCACAGGATTCAGCATCATCGTACTTTAAATTTGGTGGAAAATCGGTGGATTTGCGCTTCGAATTGACAAATTTGAAGAAAGACTTCGGATTCTGTTTAAAGTTGTTTTTGAGTTTTGTCAGATAATTTGAATAGCAAATATTATTCATAGTAGTATATTCAGACCGTGCTACAGAATATCTTCCGTAGTCAATGGAAGATCCTGTCTTTTTATATTTCTTATATTGTTTATTTTTCACATTTTTAGCCTTTGCCAAAGCTGTAGAGTTCCATGGTGGCCCAGAAAGCTTCTTAATTACATATTTCTGGGCTGAAATTACACGTTTGGTGTACAATAAAAGGCAAATCGAACGAAGATGTATATATTGGAGCTACATCCAACGTTTGATCGATTTTTAATTTTAATAGGATTTGTCCTTGAGTCAAACGAATTACTTGTGCAAAATTTCATCTGCATCGGGCAATACATACGACCTGTACTTTGTTTACAAAAATATATGGCAAACGCTCAGGCGGACGGACGGACATGCATAAATCGACTCAGAATGCGATTCTATTCAGATCATCAAGAGGAACTATCGGTCTATCTCGTTTCTTTTTGCCTGTTACAAACACATGAACGAAGACATAATACCCTGTTGTTGGTGTAGGATATAATGACAACCTTCTGGTGTAGGGTGTACACACAAAGCAAATACCAAAAATGCACGGATTCCAAGGAATCTTAAGCGGAAAAATGAGAATATGTGGAAGCGGGGAACTTTTCCCCTCCAGCTATGCGATGTAAACTTTCAAAACTCCGTTGCAAGTGTCTTCTGTTTTTAGAACAACATTTCATGATCTGCTGGATTTTTCCTGCAATTATTTTTTGTGTTGCACAGTGTAATCAAATGCTTCCAGTATTTCAGAAATCGGAGATGAAAAAATGTGAGGGATGAAAAAGAATCTGATTTTCGGTATTTTAAAAATCATATCCACGGCTAGTAACTGAATAAGTTGTAATTAGACCTTTGAGGTTTCTTCGTTTATAGAATTTCTCCTGGATAAATAACAAAAGTCCAAAATATGATATAGAACCCATATTAGCATACCTCTCTAGGTTTATTACTTTCAAGGATAAAAATTCACTATTTTTATAGCTCTCATGGAGCGATATCTACTGACTTTTTGAACTTGGGAAGGTTTAGTCAAAAGTACCCACCGATTTTTATACACTAAGGCATATGGCTAGAGGGGGTATTTATCATTTGATACGGCCAAACCGTGCCTCGCCGAACTAACAATTTTAGGAACTAGGTCTCTGTGGACCAAATCCGTTTTAGGACACTTGGAGTCTATCTAGGGATGACAGTCCGTCTGTCTGTCTATCTGCTGGCTGGTGCGCATGATAATTCTCAAAGGGAGTATCCGATTTGGTCCAAATTTGGTACATTGTAATATTATTATCATTCTTAGATCGACTTCGGAGATGGGCAATATCGCTTCATTCCTTTTGGTACCCAACAAAAGGTCGACATTTTCATAAACAAAAATATTTTAATGGACAGGAACAGAAAGGATGATCCGATCTCCCTCCAATTTTGCCAATCCTAATATTTGTATCAGTGCTAGGTCATGTACGAAAATGGACAATATCGGTTCTCTCCCCCAAAGGGTCAAAATTTTTGATAATTATAAATCTTATAAAATGTGATGTAAGGGTTCGATGGTATTCAAATTACACAAATCACAATATTTTTGTTGGCCCAAGGTCTGGTGTGTAGATGAAATATATTGGTCCAATTCCGTTTAGACTTGGCTTTGCAAATCCTAATATTTGCATCAGAGCTACGTCAGGGGAGAAAATGGACAACATTGGCCCACTCAATAAAGTACCTCCTCCACAAAGGGCAAAAGTTTTCAATAATTATAGCTCTTATAAGATTTGATGTAAGAGTTCGATTGTCTTCAAAAAACACTCATTACAATATTTTTGTTAACCTAAAGTCTGGTGTGAAGATGGAATATATCGCTCCACTACTTCTGGTATATCCTGCACAAAAGGGACAACAATTTCAATATCCATGAAGCTCATAAAACGCGAAATTAAGAGTCAATTCCGTTTAGATTTGGTATATCTCGATATTCCTATCAGCACAAGATCTGTTATAAAGATGGTAGAGATCGAACCATTACCTCCCCCACAAAGGGCCAAAGTTTGAATAACCAAAACAAGATCTGCTGTAAAGATGGAATATATCGGTCCAATTCTTCTGGTACCTCCCGCGCTTCATGGCTGATAAAACGCAAATTTTACACACACAAACATTGCTTACATAAAGATCTGTTATGAAGATGATATATATCGAAACAAGTCAGCGATTCTTTGCATTTAGCCATACCTCCATATTTCTCTCAACCAGGACCAATATTTTTGTCTGTATTAGATAAGATGTGAAAATGAAATATTTCGGTCGACTATATCTGGTAACTAACGCACACTTTAATATTTTCTAAAAATGATCACATATCTCATATAAATTGAAGGCAGTTACTCATATATAGTCCAAACCTGGCACGCCGCAATATTTATATCATATTTATTTATGTCCGATACAAAATGGACAATATTGGCGCATTCATTCGGAGCCCCCTATGGAGTGGTCAAATATTTGAATAATCATAACAGAAGTGAAAATATATTTAAATAATCGAAAATTGGCTGAAGGTACAGGGTTGCCCATATTCGACGGACCCATGGGCCCATTCCAATCGACGAGGCTTGTCCGCTGGCAACAGTCTTTGCGACAATTGAATTTTGTATGGGAACAAATGCAAATCAATGCGAATAATCCGTTGTAAAGTGGACCGAGCCATGTCCAACTGCTGAGGACGGCGTTTTTGGGATGTTCTTGGGGACCTCTCAACACTGGCTCGTACGGCAGCGATATTCTCGGCCGATCGCCTTGGTCGACTTTTATATGGCCTCTTCGGATTAGAAAAAGCCTTACCAGTCGAACTTTTTTCGTATAAACGCTTAATGGTGTTCTTAGACGGCGCACTTCTCACATTTTTTAATGTTTTAAAAGCACGTTGAGTTTTCACAATTGACATCTTCTGTTGAATGTAAATTTCAACTATTTCGCGTGGCGTGTATTGGTTCATGGTAAAAATTTGTTTGGACTGACGCTTCAAACGCTATATGTCATTAAGCGATGTGACATCTCTGTCAAAAGTTATGGCGTTGCCAGATGGGTCCGTCGAATATGGGCAACCCTGTATACATCTGTCGACAAAACCGACTGAGACTTTTTAACTTGTTCTATGATTTTCTAGTTTGGGATCCTAGTTTTGATATAAGTTTTATGTAGCTATATTGATGATTTTCATTTGTCTTGAATGTTCTACACCAATTTTTCAACAGAAGTCGCAGAAATTTGGACTTTTTAATTGTCAATAGGCAAAACACCAAATCGCCATATATGTTCCTTCAGTGATTTTTTTTTTTTTCAATTTTTACTTTATAGAACCTCTCGTTAACAACAATTATATCAGAACAGTTATTTTATGCCTATTGTAACGACATGCTCAAAATCCAGTCTTCTCTATTGATCAAGAATTAATTTTAAATTAATTTTTCTTTAATTATACTTGTTATTCCCCAGTAATTACGAAAACCTTAAAATGTTTTCCTTTACATTCTGTTTGCTAAACTAATTACATTAAAAATCCCTTCAATTTTGGGAAAAAGTAAACACATCTTGGTATTTTCTATTTGTGATTCTTATTGACGAAAACAACCCGCAGATAACAAATGGATAGATTATTCTCGGCTACCTAAAAGATGTTACTGAAATAACAAATTCAAAATATCTTACATGTGTAAATGAGTGACATGCGTGTGTGTGCGCTTGTGTCACACACCATTCATTGTCCAGTTGATAACAAACATATTTGTCCGACAGTGAAACAAACATTACCATAATTATCAGTGAAAAACATTTAATCCGCCCTCATGGCAAACAAAACAGATTTCAATTCATCGCTACTTACCTAAGTGTGGAAATTTTCACTTTCATGGCATATAAATGTCAGCGGAAATGCAGTGGATGACATCAATAACAGTTCAGCTTTCTAACCAGCAGCATTGGTGGCGCCTAAAATAGAAAAAAGTGTAATTTTGAAAAAAAACATTTTTTTTAAATAATTAATTATTAGAATATTTAAAAATAGTAGTCTTTCGTTGAAACATAAGTTTGGTTTGATCATCTTAACCTCATTAACATTAACAATACCGTTTATCTTAAGTAGTAAAAAAGTGGGCAAGTCTGTTGTGAAAAAGCTTGCCATTTTTTCGCTACTTTGTATAAATTATATTGAGATCATCAGAGTGAGAAAAGTGTTCTTATTGTGGATCGAAAAATTGTGATAAGCACGAAAAACTTGAAGAATTATTGTTATTAAGTAGTGGATTTGTAGGCGCTAATTTTTTATTGCCACAGCGCAAACAATCTACCACTTATTAGCTAATTTTTCAGAGACGACCACAACAAATTATTTTTTCAGAAAAGTCCGCTTATTCTGGTATAAATGTAGAAGCTCTTTTTAACATCACTGGAAATTTGTTATGATTCAGGACATAAATAACATTCCCAATTCTATGCAGAGTTTCATTGAAAATAAGTTAAAACAGCAACTATGTTCGACCGGGCCGAACCTTTAATACCCTTCACCATTTGGAAGGAGCTTGAAAAAATGTTGTTGATAATTTAAAAATTCCAAATTTCCATAAAAAAACCTACGATATTTAAACAAAATAAAATATTAAAGACCACTGTCAGTTAATAGTTTTTGAACGAATTTCACTATGCTTACTAATACCTACCAAGTAGTGGAGATCCAGTAATATACAATACAGAATTATGGAGTGGAGTGCCAACCTTTCGTTATACCATATCATATACATATTTATGAAACTTTATAAATTGTGCCGAAATTTAATCTGAACGTTTACAAGTGCGAGAATCCGACCGACCAATTTACATGGTGACTGTATTTGTGACAGAAGAATATTAACATACCTAGCACCACCTACTCGGCAGATATCATCACTTTTGGTGTAATACAAAAGCAATCAAAAAGCAAGGATTACTTATTTTTTAATTTAAGTAAGGCCGTGCCGATCTTTTAATACCCCACACTATTTGGAAGAAATTTGCAAATTTTCAAAAAAACATAATTCGTTAAAAAAAATACTGCAAAATTCATATAAACATCGAATATAGGGGGTTGCCGGAGTGAAAAGTGTGACACAAATAACCAAAATACCAAATATTTGGAGCAACAGTTATATGGGGACTACATCAAAATATAGACCTACGTTGACAGTTCTATGCAAGGATGTTTCTTATATAATATGTACATATTTGAGTTAAAATTGTGACTTAAGCAGCAAAAGAACTTAAATGAGGCCTATTCCAAAACGAGGACTCATACAGCCCACTTCCACTACGAAAAGAACAAACAAACATTGAGTAAAATTTTATAAACCTTCTTCATTTCGATCAGAAGCTATAGGAATTTCCACAGACTGACGAACATCGCTAAATCGACATATAATTTTATGCTGATCATGAATACAGGGTATGATGAAAAAACTGCACCTAACTTCAGACTACTGTCATTCCTAAACCACTCGTCCGACAGCTGTTAAAATTATTCCAATGACAGCTCATTATATTGTTTACAACCGTACAAAAGCATTTTGGTGAGAATTTTCCAGAAAAAAAGTTATTCGTGATAGAATTCAAGCGTGGCAGTGTGATTTCCTTATATTTGGCTGGGAAACCACAAGTGGCTATCGTTAGAGCACTCCAGCATTTAAATGTGTATAAATCTTTTGTGTCTTGTACCATCTCTCGTTACCGTGATACTGGTAGCGTAGCCCGACGTCAAGGAAGTGGTCGGAAGAAAACAGCAACATCAGCAGAAATGATTCGAAAAATAAAGAAGCGACTTGATCGAAACCCGCGTCGCAATGGCCGAAAAATGCCTCGTGAGCTGAATATATCGCAACATTCCATTCGGCAAATATTGAAAAATGAGCTCGGGCTAAAGCCATTGAAATTCCAAAAAGTGCAAGAACTTACACCACAACAGAAAGAAAATATACTCAAAATAGCTAAAGAGTTGCTTCGCTTGGCCGAAAGTGGTGAACTGCCGAATTTGGTTTTCTCCGATGAGAAAACATTAGTTGTCCAGCAGTTTGTAAACAAACAAAATGATCGTGTTTACTTGCCAAAGAGGTCAGCAGAAAATGTGCACCTTAGGTTGGCCACCAGAACTCAAGCGCCGGCCATGGTGATGATGTGGACCATAACAGCCGATGGTCACTCTCCGCTTGTATAAATCGACCTCGGCATCAGAATAAATGCCGAATATTATCGAAAAATATCCTGGAGGGTGTATCAAAGCCTTGGGCACGCAAACCTTTTTGGACATTTCAACAGCACTCAGCACGCGCCACCCAAGAATGGTTACAAAATAAGGTTCCTAGTTTCATTTCCAGCGCACAATGGCCACCAAGAACTCGGGATACCAATCCGTTGGACTATTGTGTCTGGAGTATTTTGGAAAGCAAGGTTGGCACTTAAAAATACCAAAGTTTCGATCACCTCAAGCAAGCGCATTCGTCGGGAATGGGCCAAAATACCTCAGAGCAACATTCGGGCAGCGTGTGACGTTTCATTGGCCGTTTGATGGTCATAATTCGTGCCAAAGGTGACCAATTCGAACAAATCTCAACTTAATCTAAAATTTGACGCTTTTCCGATATTTGTTGCTTTTGTTCAATAAAATTAAAAAAAGTAAAAATCATGGCGTTGGACTTTTTGCAGTTTTTTATCTCACCCTGTATATTTATGGGGGCTCCCCACAATTGTTATACCCACAGCCATATGGCTACATGTGTATTTATCATTTGATACGGCCACAACGTGCCTTACCGAAACCATGGTTTTAGATCCAAGGTTTCTTTGGGTCAAATCCGTTTCAGGACATTTGAAATCGATATGGGGTTGTCCGTCAAAACTCTGCACATCGTAATATAATTGTCAAACTTAGATCAAATTCGGAAATGGGCAACATCAGTCAGCTCCTTCTGGTACCTCCCCCACAAAATGTTCAAAGAAAATAAATTACCTTAGATTAATGTAATGTATAATGGTAATCGGTAGTTTAGTTAGGATAAAATTAATTTTAAAGGTGTACAAAAATTTTAGGGTTATGGTCTTGGAGTTGGCAATTTCAATATAGATTGGAAATTGGTCGCGTTTTGATATAGCCCCCATATAAGGTTATCCCTAATTGGGAGTATATTTTCGACTTGGCCAAATGTTTAATCTGGATTTTGTTGAATTTTTGTCGGGTTCTCAATAAGTAGTACTTTTTTCAAAAAAAAAAAAAAAAAAAAAAAAAAATGTGACCCTTGCTAAGTTGTATACATTTTCGGTTCTCAGTAAGTAGTAATTAAAAAAAAATGTGATATATCTCCTGTTGTTAGAATATTGGAGGTCCTAAGTTAAATTTTCCAATGGATTTGGGTGTGACGGGAATTTTTGTATTTTCGGGAGATATAACACTTTTAAGCCAGAAATTTTCAATAAAACCGGGGTTCCCAATATCGAGTTCTCATACAGCGACATTTTGCACTTTTTTTAGGTTTTTTTGGAGGGGGGATAGGACATCTTTGTGTAGAAATGTCCCAATATAGGCTCATATTTTGTTTTTATCCCTCACATAATGGTGCATAAATTACTTTGTAAATCCAAATATTGTTGTTAGTGCTATGTCAGGCTTGAATATGAATAATATCGGTCAACTCCGTAAAGTACCTCCCCCACAAAGGGTAAACATTTTGAATAATCATAATTCTAATAAAATGTAAAACAAAGACCGATTCTCTTGTTAATTTCGCAAATCTCAATGTTTCTACCAACACAAGATCTGGTTTAAAGATGAAATACATCGAACCACTCCTTCTTGTACCTCTCACATAACGCGTCAAAGTTTTGAATAATTAATCATGAAATGAAAAATAAGTACCCCATTTTCTTCAAATTTCACACAACCCAACATTTTATTTATAAAATATCTGGTGCGAAGATGGGATATATTTATTTTCTCCTCACCAACAACAGGTCTGAATTTTGAATACTCATATTATCCATAAAAGGCGAAATAAGCGAAACTTCACATACTGCAAGATTTCTACTAACACAAGATCTGTTGTGAAGATGGTAAATACCGGACTACTCCTTCTGGCATCACAAAATTTTGAGTAACAAAGCACTCATAAAAGCGAAATAAGCTTCAGATATTCTTTAAATTGCGGGGCCGACCATGTGATACCCTACAACACTACAATATGTTAGAAGCTCTCTTCTGTCCATTTGGGAAGATTTCGCTTTTGAAATGATGTCATAGAGCACTGCCCAGATATTACCATTAGTTTTTTTTTTTTTTTTTTTGACTAGGACCTTTTGTCCAATATTTACGCACTCCGTCGTGCTGTTAGTTGTTGTGGTCCATTTTACTGCTAAATATAATCCAATGGTCATAAAAAATTCTAAACTTCTTACCTGTCCTTAACTCTCTTCTCATGCAAATTTCTGTGTCGATTGGTTTCAATTGTGTGATCAGAAAATTTTTCAGTTTTTGGTCCATTTCAATCACTAAATATTATACGATCATATCCAAAAGAAATTGCGTTCTATTCTGGCCCTAGACCCACCTCCATTCTAAATTTTGTGAAGATCGGGCCATAATTACGACCTGTATAGTGATTACAAATTAACATGGACAGACGGACGGACGGACATACATGGCTAGATCGACTCATCTCGGCGAGATAGGAAGATCCATATATATTTTCCTATGTTGGAAACCAATATTTCTAGGGGTTACATAATTTTTGGCCCAATCAAACTTATAATACCCCCAACACATAGTGTTGTAGGGTATAAAGATATTAAATATTTTTGTGAATTATATATTTTATACGGATATATGGTTTCTTTTAAGTTTTCAACTTTTTTGGGATTCCTGGCCTTACAATGACGTGTAAACTAGCCTTAATTCCCTTTTGTCAATCCTTTTATGCCAAACAGATTGTTACCTGAATCAGATTATCGAACTCCCAAAATGTGGTGTCCGTTGGAATTGCAATTTTCGAATTTCGAAAAAAGGAAAGTTGTGCTGAATTGTACTAGGTTTGTGCTCAATTGAAATTCGAAAAAAATTCTGAGATATTTGAAAAAAGATTTTTTTTGAAAAAAATCTGAGAGAATTGCAATTTTCGAATTTCGAAAAAATTAAAGTTGTGCTGAGTCGTACTCGGTTTGTGCCCATTTGTGCCGTTAAAATTTTTTCGATATCTCTTACCAATTTCGAAAATTGCTCAATTTACAGCATCTCGATATTTGAATTTTTACAAAAATTACAGCAATTTTTCTGAAAAATACTGTTTTTTTTTCGAAATTACCATATCTTGAAAACGGTTGAAAATATTGAGAAAAAATAAACGGCACAAGTTAGCACAAATCAAGCGCGACCCAGCACAACTTTAATTTTTCGAAATTCGAAAATTGCAATTCTGACATACTTTCGAAATTATCGTTTTTTCGAAATTGGTAAGAGATATCGAAAAAATTTTAACGGCACAAATGGGCACAAACCGAGTACGACTCAGCGCAACTTTAATTTTTTCGAAATTCGAAAATTGCAATTCTCTCAGATTTTTTCGAAAAAAAATCTTTTTTCGAATATCTCAGAATTTTTTTTTGAATTTCGAAAAAGAAATTTCGGCACAATTGAGAACAAACCTAGCACAATTCAGCACAAGTTTCCTTTTTTCGAAATTCGAAAATTGCAATTCCAACGGACACCACATACTCCCAAATGTTTGAAAACAAACTACTTAATTCAAACACATGTTGACAAAGGAATATGTTTCAGAAACATGTTGCAGCAACTTCCATACATTCACCCATCACCAGCAACACAAAGAAAGTCACCACTACCAAAGTGTGGAAACATCAAACAAATAAACTTAGCGCTAGGATACAACACGTGCTTTATGCCAGCGGAAGGATACTGTTCTTGTATCAGTCATTGTGGTGCCATTGATGCAATAAAAACGTTGCCATAGACCGGACGGACACGTTTCGCCACGAATGGTCGCAATGTTACGTGAACGACAGACAAGAGATTTTGAACTTTGGCAGTAGTTTAACCTAAAAACTGAGAGACAGAGAGTTGAGACTCAACAACGAATGGTGATACTAGCACTGGCGTTCAGTCAGTCACTCACTCGCTAGCTGGCTGGAGGTGAATTTGGGCTATATCCTTCCTCTTGCGTGTTGTGTCATTGCTGGCTTACTTTTTTTTTTGGCAATTTCGGAAGAAGGACTCTTTTGTGCTCTCGTTTGAAATTCAATCGTTCGACACATTTATTGCTCTCTTCGATGGATGTGAATGTGTTTGGTGCTGCTGAGTAGGATTTCGAAGGAAACTGGCGCTGTCGTAAATTTGTGTTTTCTTGGCACCGTTCAATGCGGCCAGAGCTTTGTACGAAAGTGCGTGAATGTGTGAAGTTTAGTTTTCAGTTTACGCTAAACGAGTTAACACGTGTTTGCCCCCCAAAAAAAAAAACCAAGTAGAGGAAGAAAACAGGAATAAGGAACCGAAGTCATATCTTAGATGGGAAATTATTTGAAATAACAAAAAAAAAAAATTATATCAAAAAAAAGTGGAAATGAATAAATTATGGAAAAAAAGTTTAAATAATCATTAGAAAAAAAATAAAACTTACAAAAAAATAAATCCATGAATATCATCAAAGGTTATTAAACAGCTATTTACATTCAACTACGACTTTGTAACGTA
The DNA here is from genome assembly GCF_030504385.1 of Musca domestica. NCBI lineage: Eukaryota > Metazoa > Arthropoda > Insecta > Diptera > Muscidae > Musca > Musca domestica. The sequence goes on from NW_026712311.1 coordinate 8,573,977, forward strand.
AAACATAAATGCCAGAGATTATTTATAGTTTAAATGTGCGTGTGTGCTAGTGTGTGTGTGCTTTGTGTATTAATGTGTTAGTGTGGCGCGTGTTCAAAATCTAAAACAGCATAAATAAGTTATTTCATCGAGAAAAAAGAAACAACAAACAAATAACTTCATAAAAAGTCCATAAAAATATTTATTACCTTGGATAGCTTTATCCTGCACACACAAGGAAGGATATTCGTACGTTTGTGGGTATTAAAAAAAAAAAAACAAAAAAAGTAGAAAAAATTCCTAATATTACCAAAGAGGAGCCAAAAGGCAAATGCCGCCATCCACAGGATATTTTGAAAACAGAATAGATTCCTTTCGATTGTGACCATAAAACCAAAGTGCAAGTTCTAAAAAAGTCACGAAATAAAAGTGCAGCCATAAAAAATGGAATCCTAAACTATTGGAAAAAAAAAAACGACAAAAAAAACTTGGAGTAAAATCATTTCAATAGAACATTACAGCAATCGAAACTAATATTAAAAAAAAAACAACTATAATTGACTATCATTTGGCAGACAAAGGATGCTGCTTTCGATAGATGCATTTTATGATCGGAAATAAAAATAAAAATGCATAACTGTGCATCGTGTTTTGTAGAACTGCAATAAATTTAGACATTGTATGACAGCGAATGAACTATATTCAGTTTGAGTGCAAAACTTTTTACTCTAATTGAGTGGATTACAACAAATTTTCCTTGATTCCAGTTTTTTGTTTTTTGGATATTGGATGCCGTCATAAATTGTTAAGGACATCGTCGTCGTCCTCGTCATAATGTTACTGTAAGTTTTTGCATACTTGTAAGAGAACTTTGTAAAGAAGAATTGGAATTATTTGTATATTTGGGAAAATATTACAAAAAATTTAGTTTTATGTTAAAAAAAATTTATATAGAAAATAAAGGAACAATTTTGAAATGAGGGAGCATTTAAGGTATTTGAAAAATAAAGTTATGTGTATTATTCCAAATCCTGGATATACATTGAACAAGAATGTGTTTTACCTTTTAAGATTTTAAAACGCCGTTCCTTTTTAACATACATATGAACAGGCTATGAAGGAAATACTTAGGTTAAGTTAGGTTAAAAAAGCGGTGAAGAAATCGCTACATCTCCTGGATATACACTAAAGTTGGTATAGGCCTGTTGTGCGGTCTAGACCACATTTTATTGAATTTAATTCGGAGCATTAATTATATTAGAAAATCAATTGCCTTAAAACAATTACTTGACTGTTTTATTTCATTAACCATGATCTGATGAAGGTCGGGTATGGAGTCGTACCCTCAGAATAGAAATCTGATATTTGCAAATGAAAATAAAAGAGAAAATGCTCCAATGTTTCAAAGAACGACTTAAAAATGTAATATATTTTTTTTAATGCCCAAGGTTTCAATTCAGCATCTAACTTTACTATGGTTGTTCAATCCGTGTTTACTTAAACTAAATGTGTTTTTCGAATTTTGCTCCCGAGCATATCACATCTTAGTTATCATAAATTTGACATACCTTAAAGAAAAACGTATAAAAGGCGTCTCAACTAAAATTTGTTTTTTAATTTTTATAAAACAGCCCTTTTGAGGTTATGCGGAAGATATGCCAACGTAGAAATCGGGAAACTGAATTTGTTTCCAGGTCAATGTGCAGAGAATTGGCATTTTCCTAAGTGATTTCAGCTTGTTCTTCAACAATATAGCTACTCGCTATTTACAATTAGTATTGCATAAAATTTCCACTTGGAACGAATTTAAAAATTTTCAAAAGAAAACAAGTTAAATAGCAGTAAGTTCGGCCGGTCCGAACTTTGAATACCCTCCACCATTTGGAACGATATTTGGAAATTAAAAAAAAAAATAAAACCCTTAAAATATTCTGTTAAAATTTTAAAAATACCGATTATAGCCGCTATATTGGGGTCTATACGACGTGGACCTACATAGGCATTGTTTGTCAGAAGCCATTACCATATTCAAATTCGAAACTTGAAATAAACGTTGAATAATGTAGATAAAATCATCAAAATATCGTATAAAGGGAGGTACCGTTATATCGGAGCTGTGCGAAGACCTGGACCAGCATAGACAATATTCTGTCTTAGGGTATAGCATCCATTACAAACTTCAAATACGAAATCTTAAACAATTTCGGTGGGTATTGTACCTAAACTCGTCAAAATACCGAATAAAAGGATGTGCTGATATATGGGGCCTATACGCAGACCTGGATCTACATAGACAATTTTCTGTCACAGACTGTAGTTTCCATTACGAACTCTAAATACGTAATGTGAAACAATTCCGGTGAATAATGACGCTAAAATTATCAAAATACCGAATATTGGGAGATACCGTTATATGGGGGCTATAAGAAGACGTGGATATGCACAGATAATTTTCTGTCTTAGGCTGTAGAATCCATTACGAACTACAAGTACCAAATTTGAAACAATTCCGGTCAATAATGTCGTTAAAATCAGCAAAATACTGAATATAGGGAGGTACCGTTATTTGGGGTCTATACGAGACGTGGACCTGCACAGATAATTTTCTGTCTTAGGTTTTAGTGTCCATTTCGAACTTCAAATACCAAATTTGAAACAATTCCGAACAATTACGAACTTCAAGTACCAAGTTTGAAACAATTCTGGTGAATAATGTCGCTAAAATCATCAAAATACTGAATATCGGAAGGTACCGTTATATGGGGCTATATGAAAACGTTGACCTACATGGCCCATTTACCAACTTAACCTTCCTACTTGAAAAATAAACATATGTGCAAAATGTAAGCCTTCTCTCTCAATTCGTTCGAAAAATAGCGTGATTACAACAGACATACGCACAGACAGACAGACGGACATCGCTAAATCGACTTAGAATTTTACGCTGACCAAGAATATATATACTTTGTTGGGTCTGACATTCTGGTGAATAATGTCGCTAAAATCATTTAAATGGGGAGGCATAGTTATATGGTGGCTATACCTAAATGTGGACCAAACCCATATTTGAATTTAATGTTATCAACCTGCTTCAATCCGTTCGGATTCTAAAGTGATTTTCACAGACGAACAGACAGACGGATGAACGGACATCACTAAATAGACATGGAATTTTATGCTGATTAAGAATATATATACTTTGTGGGATCTACAATGTATATTTCGAGGTGTTACAAATGAAGTAAAAAACTTAATATACTATGGAGGAGGATATAAAAATATAAAAAGGTCCTCAGCCCTAAAATTGTTAAGATCTGTCTAAGAACTCCAATGCCCCTGAGACCAGGGCCTGGTCAATTCTATCTTCACCTGCTATGATCGTATTGAATAATTCCTGATAGTTCCTAAAGCATATACTGAGACTAAGATAACTTTAAATACTCCGTATACTTCCATATTTGCCTAACGCTTATTAAAATACGGAAATTTTTCTCAAGCTCAGAGAAGAAGTATGAAAGATATTTAAATTAAATTCGTTTTAATTGAAATCATAGCTAAGATAGGTAGAAACGAAGCTCACTATCAACATACAACAACCCTTCCTCTAAAAGCCTGTCTTCAAGCTGCAATTCAGAGCATCCTTAGCCACAGTATAATATCGTTAAGTCCGTCAGATCTGTCTAAAAACTCAAGTGCTTCTGAGACTAGGACCTTGTCAATTCTTTCTCCACCTGCCCTATAATATATGGTCCTACTTGAATGTTCGTACAGCCTATGTATACTATAACTAGGATAACTTCAAATACTCCGCATATTTCTATAACACTGAACACTTTTCCCAAAACGGAGACGAAGTATTTTTATTGCTATTATCCAAGCACTTATATTAGTCTTGGAAAAATTGAGAAACATAGAGATAAAGGGCTTATCAACACAGGCCTAATGCTAGATTTGTAGATACGGCTTGTGTTGAGGTAAAATTTATCAAATTACCGGTATTTGGGTGTAAAATGTGAATAAATATTGAAAATATTTTGTTGTATAGAAATTTCGCTTAATGGAAAACCAGTTCTTAAACCTTAAGTTTCAATGGAGGTTATAGATGTGTTCTAGAAATATGTAGACATGTCAAAGTCTATCGCCATAACTTTAACATTTATTTTTTTAAATTTTATTAAATGAAATCAAAAAATGTCGGAAATACCTTCACAATTATTTTAGATGTGTTCGAAATGGTCACCTTTGACACGATTATGGCCTTCAAACGGCCAATGAAACCGTCACACGCTGCCCGAATGTTGCTCTGCGGTATTTTGGCCCATTCCCGGCGAAGCGCTTGCTTGAGGTGACCGACACTTTGGTATTTTTAGTGCCAACCATGCTTTCCAAAATACTCCAGACATAATAGTCACATGGATTGGTATCCGGGGATTTTGGTGGCCATTGTGCGCTGGAAATTAAGCAAGGAACCTCATTTTGTAACCATTCTTGGGTGACGTGTGCTGAGTGCGATGGTGCTGAGTCCTGTTGGAATGTTCGAGGTCTGCGGCCAAACATTTTGCATGTCCAAGGCTTTAATACACCGTCCAGAATATTTTCGCGATAATATTCGGCATTTATTCTGATGCCACTTTCGAATAATATGAGCGGAGAGCGAACATCGGCTGTTATGGTGGCCCACACCATCACCATGGCCGACGCTTGAGTTTTGGTGGCCAACCGAAGGTGCACATTTTCAGCTGACCTCTTTGGCAAGTAAACACGATCATTTTGTTTGTTTACAAACTGCTGGACAACGAGTGTGTTTTCTCATCGGAGAAAACCAAATTCGGCAGTTCACCACTTTCGGCTAAGCGAAGCAACTCTTTAGCTCTTTTGAGTCTATTTTCATTCCGTTGCGGTGTAAGTTCTTCCACTTTTTGGAATTTCAATGGCTTTACCCTGAGCTCATTTTTCAATATTTGCCGAATGGAATATTGCGATATGTTCAGGCCACGAGCCACTGCCACGCGGGTTTCGATCAAGTCGCTTCTTCACTTTTCGAACCATTTCTGCTGATGTTGCTGTTTTCTTCCGTCCACTTCCATGACGTCGGACTACGCTACCAGTATCACGGTAACGAGCAATGGTGCGAGACACAAAAGATTTATTTACATTTAAATGCTGGAGTGCTCTAACGATAGCCACTTGTGAATTTAAAGCCAAATATAAAGAAATCACACTATCACGCTTGAATTCCATCACGAACAACTTTTTTCTGGAAAGTTCTCAACAAAATGTTTTTGTACCCTAGTAAACAATATAATGAGTTGTCACTGGAATAATTTTAACAGTTGTCGGTTGAGTGGCTTAGAAATGACAGCAGTCCGAAATTGTTTTCATATTTTTCATCCCACCCTGTAGTTACTATACTTTATCGAAAATTAGGTATATTCGCCATCTCACTTCTTATTTCTCCAAAATGTTCCCCAAAGTACTTACATGTGTCCAACCTTAAAGCAACATTATCCATTCATTCGCACTTCCGAATGCCGAATACTTAACACCTTGATAATGAAAGAAATGAAGAATTGGACAAAGAAGGGTAACTTGTTTCTTACAAATTGTCTCCTTACTTAAAGAGCCCTTTTTGTAGCAAGATATGATGGCCTGTCCAAAAGAGAAAAAAACCCTCTAAAGGACATTGCATATGAGAAGTGTTTTTCAATTTACTTCTACACTATTCAAAGGTCCTTAATGCATTTCTATTTCGTGTAATGTATTTTGAAGCCATACAAAGTTTGAGCTGCTTCTCTCTCTCCCACCCATCCTATGTCTCTGGGATCAAATTTCCTTACAAATCCAAGGATATGAGAGACAGAAGAAGAAAAAAAGGAGGAAAACAAACATATCTCCACTACTTTTTTAAAAGACGACGAACGCAACTCATTACCTCAATTCCGTTTCCCCTTTTCTTACATTTGCTGCTGGGATGTAATTCTGGCTAAAGCAGCTCAAATTTTTATTATTCGCCACAGCAGGAAAAAACAAGGAAGAAGGAGGGGTGCAGGCAAATTGCAAGAAGAAAGTAACAAAAACAGGAAAACTAAAAGGAAGTTACCGGATAACTCCAGGAGCTAAGCATGCAATGATGTTATTTCATTATGTTTGTATTCTTCCAGGGAACGTGTCTGGGCAAAAGACCAGAAAAAAAGAAGGGAACGAAACGAAACTCCACTCCATGTCTCTTAGTTTAGGTAAAGGTGTGTGCGTGTGCAGTGTTAGTTGTTACTTAGAGACGTGTTCATGTAAAAAAACTTTACTTACTTCCTTTTTTCTTGTTGTTGTTGTAGTTGTCTAAGGTGTTACATTAGCCGAGTACCAGCTTTGTTGCAACAAGAATGTTGTCTTCTTGTTGTCGCCTTTCACGTTTAAGTGTGTCAGTAACCTGAACTTAGTTCCGTATAGTTTCTGTTCGTTCGTGTTTTTTGTATTTTTTTGTGTCTCGCTTGTGGGCACATCCTTTGGCTATTGCATTAAAGGTGAGGGATCTTCGATTTTTTGTTACTCTGAAAGATTTGGTTGGTTCTTTTTTCTGCTTTCAATGTTGAACACCTGGAAATGTTTGATGGTGAGGATAACAAACAAGATGCGGGCAAAAGTGAATATTAAAATATATGTTGTTTATGGCTAGCATTAGGTTCGTGTATTTTGTAATGGGAGAAATATTTGATGGCATTACTGGGTGCAATTTTGTGTGTCATCCTTAAAAAATAGAGAATTTTTGTGGGGCTTATTTTAAGAAAATATGGGCTTTAACATTAGTTGTAATTTACTTGAAATCTGGTATACTTTCTGGTATAGATTAGCCGTATGTATTATTCAAATAACTTCCAATCTGGAATGGCCAAGAAAAGTGGGATTGTGGAGATGAAAATAGCTCATATTAACCCGAGTGTCATCAGGAGCTTTTAGTCGCACAATTAATTATTCATGTAGAATAAGTGCAGAATATTTTCATAATTGGTTAGGATTCTCATATTACGTTACCATCACAGTTGTTTCAATATATTAAATATAAATTATAAAATAATATAATTAAAAACCAGTAAAGAAAATCATAAGTCGGGCAGGGCCGACTTTATGATACCCTACACCACTTTGCTAATTTAGAAGAGCTCCGCATAACAATTAAAAGTTTTTATGGGAGAATTCTATCATACACGCTATGATTATAATTATAATTTAAAGTTCAAAGGACTAAATATGCCGAAGCATTTGTATCTTTTAAATTCGGACTTGTATTACCCATTTGGTACACAATTAATTTGAAATCGGATAAAAAAATATATGGGAGCTATATCCAAATCGGAACCGATCTCGATAAAATTTGGCAAAGATATTTCTGAGCTGTATTTGATATATTTCCCTGAATATCGTTGTTACAGAGTGCATATTACGGCTTTGGGTAACAAATATGACAAATCGGATGAACAGTATATATGGGAGCTATAGCTATATCTGAACCGATCTTCACCAAATTTGACATACTATATTCTAGACTCAATTTGGTCGTAATTGCCAAATTTCATCCCATTTGGGCAAATATTAGACGTTTGGTGCACAACCAAAATAAATCGGACAAAGATATATATGGGAGCTATATCCAAATCTGAACCCATGTCGATAAAATTTAGCAAATGTATTTCTGAGCTGTATTTGATATATTTCTTTAAATATTGTTGTTACAGAGTGCATATTACGGCTGCGGGTATATTAAATTTTCTATTCCGTTCGCAGGATCTCGAAATATTATTCCTAGATCCCATAAAGTATATATTCATGATCAGCGTAAAATTCTATGTCAATTCGTTGAATTCATGATAGAGCTCGTTGTATAAAAGATAGAGCTGTGAAATTTTGCACAGGCTTAGATAATATTTCTAGGATATTTGGTATTGAAAATGAAATAGGCCTCCATACAATGGCACCTGCTGCTTTAAGATATTTTTGAGATTTTGGAGCCGATTCCAACTCAATCAGCTGTAATTTGATATTTAGCGTTCGGTCTGGGCAGATTTTCGCAAGCATTATTTAATACAGGTCCAACTTTTCTTATAACCCCCATCATAAAAGGATACATCCTGATTTTCGGTATTTTAAAGTTTTTGTTCCTAGATTAAAATGAAATCAGCTGTAATTTAAAATGGTATGTTCTTCGTGGGTAGTTTAATTTCTAATTTTTGGAATATCGAAGGTATTGTCCAGTCGTAATTATTTTTCTGCAATACCAAACTCCACACTATGATATTGCCTTCCTACCGTAGATATCATTCGATTTGATCTCATCGAAATATCTGTTTTATACCACATGCCATTTTAGACGAAATACTTTTCAGGACATTTAGAAAGGGTTCAGCTAGGCCCGTTTGTCCGTCAACAGGACTGACTAACTGTTGCGAATTATAATTCTTTGGTAAAAGTTGGCATATCGGAAAGATTCCATTAAAAATGAACCGAACCAAGGTACCCGAAGAAATGGTCCGATCTCTACCATATTTATGACAGATCTTGTGTTGATGGAAATATTGAGATGTACCAAGTCTGAATGGAATCGGATGTTTATTTCGCGTTTTATGAACTTCGGGGGTATTCAAAAATTTGACCATTTTTGGGGGAGGTACCACAAGAAGTGGACAGAGTGGATCATCTTCACAGCAGATGTTGTGTTAGTAGAATTAATGGGATGTAGGAAATATGAAGAGAACCGGATACTTATTTCAGATTTTAAAATCGTTTTGGTTCTTAAAAATGTTGACCTTTGTGGGATAGTTGCCAAAGGGAATGGTCCGATCTCTGCCATCTTTATGACAGATCTTGTGTTGATAAAAATGTTGAGATGCACCAAATTTGAATAGAATCGGATGTTAATTTTGCGTCTTATGAGCGTCATAGGTATTCAAAATGTTGACCATTTGTGGAAGAGGTTCCAGAAGGAGTGGGATAATAAAAATATTGTGATGTGTGTAATTTGAAACAATCGGACTATTACATCACATGTTATAAGAGTTATAATTATTCATAATGTTGACCCTTTGTGGGGGAGGTACTTGATGGAGTGGACCGACATTGTCCATTTTCTCACCTGACTGATGCAAATATTAGGATTTGCAAACTTGAAGCAAAATCGGATTATCCTTTATCTCTCCGTTCAGTAAATCCTTTTTTTTTGAAAATTTCGACCTTTTGTGGGGAAGGTAGTGGACCGATATTGCCCATCTCCGAACTAAATCTAAGTTTGATAATAATATTGCGATATATCAAGTTTGGACCAAATCGGATACTCTCTTCGAGAGTTATCGTGCGAACCAGCCAGACAGACAGACGGACATCGCTAGATTGACTCCAAATATCCTGAAACGGTTATGGTCCAAGAAGATCTAGGGCCCAAAACCGTTATTTCGAAGAGGCCGTATACTGTTGTCCGTATCAAACGATATATACCCTCTCTCTAGCCATATGGCTGAGGGCATAATAATGAATTATAAACATAACAATAACCAAATGTGAAACATGTCTCCGATTTTGGCGCATCTTAATCATTCATTTATCTAGCGCAAAGATAATATATACATGGGCCCTCTCTTCCTGAACCCTCTGGGAAAAAGTACACATTTTGAACAATTTTTAGTGACATATAAACGAACAAAGTGCTCGATTGGTTGGAAGTTTCGTACATAGTAATATTTGTAATAAATTTAGATTTGGGCCTGAAAATAGTTAATATTAGCCTACACATTCCGGTACTACCCTCATGAAGAGTCAAGGTTTATAAAACCTCAAATATTGCATAGTTATAAACAAATAAAAAAAACAGCTAAGTTCGGCCTTGAAGAACATTTAATACCCTAAATCATTTTGAAGAAACTTAAAAATTGTCCAAAAAAAAAAAAAAAAAAAAAAAACAAAAAAAAAAAATCCGTCCAAAAATACCGCTCAAAGGGAACCCGTTACATGGGGGCTATACGAAGATGTGGACGTCATTTTGGTAATCAGCTGTAGGATATTATCATCAAAATAGCGAATAAAGGGAGGTGTCGTAAAACCTACATAGACAATTTTCCGTCGTAGTCTCTAGTAACCATTACGAACTTTAAATACGAAATTTGAAACAATTCCGGTAAATAGCAACCCTAAAATTGTCAAAATACCGAATATCGGTGGGTACCGTTGTATGGGGGCTATACGAAATCGTGGACCTATATAGACAATTCTCTTTCAGGGGGTAAAGTACACACAGAAAACTCCTTGTGTAGAATTTCAGACAATTTCATTAAAGAATGTGGCTAAAATCATCAAAATACCGAATATCGGAAGGAAATCTTATATGGGGGATATACGATATCGTAGACCTATATAGACAATTTCAAGGGGTAAAGTAGTCACGAACATACTCCTTGTACAGAATTTCAGGCAATTTCCATGAAACTGTGGTTAAAATCATTAAAAACCGAATATCAGCGGTACCGTTATATAGGGATACGATTTCGTGGACCAATATTGCCCATCTTCAAACTGCAGACAAAAGACAAATCTGTGCAAAATTTTAGCTTCTTATCTTAATTCTTTTTGACTCTAGCGTGATTACAACAGATGGACGGACGGACAGGGTTAAATCATCTAACAATTCTACGCTAATCAAGAATATGTATGCTTTGTTAGGTCTAAATTATTATTTCGATGAGTTACAAATGGAATGACTAACTAAATATACCCTCCATACTATGTATGGTGCAGGGTAAAAAAATGTAGCAACAATTGCTCTGAAATTGTTTAGGTCCACACAAATCCAAGTGGGCAAGACTATTAATGGCCCACATCATATCACATATGTGTTTTTCTCTACGTCTTTCAATTCTGGAAATATTGTTTTTCATGTTCAAATCAATTTTTGTATCCCTTTCTACTTATTTCGAATTTGATCTGGAATAAAAATAAAACATTTTGTTGACCTGACTTTTCTAATCATTTACCGATTTTCAACAAAACATAGATGTTTTTGCATTGTAATGCCATTTTCCGACTTCAATCAATAGATGTTTTTATATGGATCCTTGAGGAGAAGTTACTGACAAATGAATATGTTGGTTTGAGTGTATGTATGTGTATTTGAAGTACATTACGTTGTGAGGTTGCTTGTGCAAACAGGTAGGTGGCCACCTTATCTTGTTCCGACTATTATTATTGTCACTCCCGTTGGTTTAAGCCATAGTTTTTTTGTATGGTCTTTGTTTGGCACACCTTCTAGCCTTAAACTAACACGCGCTGAGCAACACAACACAACAACCACACATCCTTTTCTAGCAAACACACCTGTGGTGACCTTTAGTCTAAGGGTGCTCTGTTGAGTTGTCCAACAAATGCGGGTTTATCTTTATTGGCCACGTTACTAAGAGCAACTGCAAGCCACAAACAAATCTAATTAAGCGTCGTATATCTGCAATATTGGCCACGGGAAGTGATAAATATTTTCTCAGAAAGACTTAAAAGAGACAGATAATAAAACAAGGGATTTACAAAGGTCATATGCTGTAATGAAACACTCGGTGGGTTCTATGGCTCAACAGGTATTATCTTTATTAGATTATTGGTAAAAAACGAAAAGGAAATGCTGGTGGTGAGAATTAATAAAACAAATCGCAATGACCAAGTGCCGCTATTTCCGCTTAAGGACAAATTGAACCAATAAAATCCAATGAATTATTGCATTATGCGTTTATTGCACCATATGATTTGTTAATACATTATAAATATTTTATTGCACACCCTCCCCTCAGGATAATTTAACCATTTGCCACCAAACTCCTTGGCCTTTTGTGTTCGTATCGTGATTTGTGCGATTCTTTTATTACTAGCTAAATATTTACCTTAATTTTTATTATATTTACGGCAAACAATGCCCCGTAGATGGTAATCAAAGTGAAAGTGTAGACCATAATTATGGTATGCACACACACACGCACAAATATGCGCGCACACACACACTCACATTGAGCCAAGTGTATGCATACAATAATTATATGAATTAATGCCGAAGCCGCAATAACAGAAACAAATATAATAATAACAATAACACACGCATACCTATGCATACACACACAAACACAGCCACTCACACACGCACACACTGCAATAGCCAATGGATAATAAGGATAATAATGATATTTCCACATATGTTTGTATGTACTTAATTATGTATAACTCTTAATCATTGAAGTTGAAAATTTATTTACCTTAACATATGGGATCTAATGACATTAAGGGGGGTTCACAGAAGGCGATTAATATGAAAACTATTAATTAGACCTTTAGCCACGTCTTAAGTGAGTCAGATACATTTTCTTTTGAATCTAATTTTCAATTGGATTACATATATAATTAGAGGAAATGACAGATAAGTAACAGTTTCCTTTTTTCGATTTTCTATTGACTGGCAATCGCCTCTTTGGTATATAAGTTATTTTATGACCCGCTGTTTTTAAAGAATTTCTGGTCAGAATATCCCCTGAAAAAAAAACTAGGAAACGGACAAAAATTTGTGGCTCATTTCAATACCGTTCTCTTTTCCTAATTACCCCTGATAAAAATATATTGGCCATTTTTTCCGTAGTTTTTATGATAATTTGATAGGAAGGCTGACTACTTTAAAATAAGATAATATCCCATGTCATTTACGTTTATTTTTATACCCTCCACCATATATAAAATGGAGGTTATATTAAGTTCAAAGGGAATGACCTTTGCAACTCATAGAAATAATTTTAGACCTAATAAGTATACACAGGGTGGATAAAAAAATGCAACAAAGTCAAACGTCATAATTTTTACATTTTTTTTTTAATTTTATTGAATAAAAGCAAAAAAATGTCGGAAATAGCATCAAATTTTAGAATAAGTTTAGAGTTGTTAGAGTTGGTCACTTTTGGCACGATTTATGGCCTTCAAACGGCCAATGAAACCGTCACACATTGCCCGAATTTTGCTCTGCCATTCCCGGCGAAGCGCTTGCTTGAGGTGATAGACACTTTGGTATTTTTTAGTGCCAACCTTGCTTTCCAAAATACTCCAGACACAATAGTCCAACGGATTGGTATCCGGAGATTTTGGTGGCAATTGTGCGCTGGAAATGAAACGAGAACCTCATTTTGTAACCATTCTTGGGTGGCACGTGCTGAGTCCTGTTGGAATGTCCAAGGTCTGCGGCCAAAATGTTTGCTTGCTCAAGGCATTAATACACCCTCCAGAATATGTTCGCGATAATATTCGGCATTTATGGCGGCCCATACCATCACCAATGCCGGCGCTTGAGTTCTGTTGGCCAACTGAAGGTGCACATTTCCAGCTGACCTCTTTGGCAAGTAAACATGATCATTTTGGATTTTAGACTGCGAGACAACGAATGTTTGCTCATCGGCAGTTCACCACTTTCGGCCAATCGAAGCTACTCTTTAGCCCTTTTGAGTCTATTTTCTTTCTGTTGCGGTGTAAGTTCTTGTAATTTTTGGAATTTCAATTGCTCATTTCAATATTTGCCGAATGGAATATTTCGATATGTTCAGCTCACGAGCCATTTTTCGGCCTCTGCAACGCCGGTTTCGATCAAGGCGCTTCATTACTTTTCGAACCATTTCTGCTGATGTTGCTGTCCACTCACTGTCCGTCCACTTCCTTAACGTCGGGCTACGCTACCAGTATCACGATAACGAGCGATGGTACGAGACACAAAAGATTTATTCACATTTAAATGCTGGAGTGCTCTAACGATAGCCACTTGTGGTTTTCCAGCCAAATATAGAGAAATCACACTATCACGCTTGAATTCCATCACGAATAACTTTTTTCAGGAAAATTCTCATCAAAATGCTTTTGTGCGCTTGTAAACATGTAAATGAAAGCAGTCTGAAGTTTGTTGCAGTTGTTTCATCTCACCCGGTATATTCTTGGTCAGAGTAAAATTCTAAGACGATTTAGCCGTGTTTGTCCGTCCGTCTGTTGTAATGACGCTAGAGTCAAGACGAATTAAGATAGGAAGTTAATATTTTGCACAGATCAGTCTTTTGTATGCAGTCAGGTCAATTTCGAAGATTCGAAAGAATTGTCTGCATAGGTTTACGATATCGTATAGCCCCCATATAACTATACCCCCCGATATTCGGAATTTTGATGATTGTAGACACATTTTGTCTGAAAATCCACACGAGTTCTATCTTAGTAGTTTGCCCCCTGGAAGAGAATTGTCCATATAGGTCCACGATATCGTATATCCCCCATATAACGATACCTCCCGATATTCTGTATTGTATGATTTTCAATGGAATCGTCTGAAATTCCATACCAGCCGTTGCTTCTGAGTACTTCGCTCCCTGTGAATTGTCTATATAGGATCACGATATCGTATGGCACCATATAACGGAACCCTCCGATATTCGGAATTTTTATGATTTTAGCGACCTCTTTAGACCGGAATAGTTTCCAATTTCTTATTTAAGGTATTAAGCTCGTAATAAGTATTGCAACCTATGCCAAAAAATTGTATATGCGGGTCCACGTCTTTGTATATCCCCAATATAACGGTTTTCATTTAAGAGGTATTTTTCGACGGATCTTTTTTTGAAATTATTCAAGATCCTTCAAAATGGGGGAGGGTATTAAAAGTTCTTATCGGCCGAACATAGCTGTTTTTTACTTGCTTCGACTCAGAATAGTATTTCCGATTGAAATCGAGTAGAGAGTGAAACTCGATCGAATTTCGGAGGTATGTTTATGAGTATAGCTCCAACTCTAAGATTGCAATTTGTTCGATCAACAGGTACATCAATTTACTTTATTTCTACTTGGCCTTCCTGTCGTTCTCTTCCGATGTCTCGCACATGTATTTGTCCACCAATTATTGCACTGGCTGAAATCATCATTTCCTCCTACTAGACAATCTCACTGTCCGTGACTGTTATACAAAATAGCATTTTACTCCGAATCGCATGCGATAAAAAAATTTGACAAATAAATATTCACTTTTTTATTGGTTTATTTTTGCGAGATTTCCTTAGATTTTATCCTTTTCTGGCAAGTACATATAGATTGTACCTATTTTGCTATGTGCCCGATATCTTGGCTGTTGTACGACCGTAACGCTCAGAAGTGACATTTTAGTGTATTTATGATTTCGTCGGGATTAAAAATGTTCGCGGTTTAGTGGAAATTTTCGTATTTTTTCATGTAAAAGTTATGGTCTATTTTACCCGCTGAATATTGACCAATGACCAAACAAAATATTACGGCTGACCAAGCCCTAAACTTTACCCCCTTGCTAAATTCCGTGTAAATTGGTCAATATTTGCAGCTGCAAAACAGGAAATTTTGCTGTTTTTGGTCCATTGACCAAAAACAATAGGGTTCTATTTTGACTTTAACCCCACCTCTATTCTCAATTTCGTGAGGATCGGGCCATAATTGCGACCTGTAGCGTGATTACAATTTAATATGAACAGACGGACGGACGGACGATCGGACATACATAGCTAGGTCTACACAGCTCAAAGAGATAGGAACTTATACAGATTCCTACGTCGGGGACCAATATTTCGATGTGTTACACAATTTTTGGCCCAATCAAACTTATAACACATAATTTTGTAGGATATAACTTAGGATTGACATTGAGTCCTACTTTCAGGTGAAATATAAATTGAGATACACAACTTATACTTGTCTATTTGATTTTGTATTATCTAAATCCTAATATCTCCATCAGTTATCAACTGAGAGCCCATCTTATTTACATTTAACGCACAACAATTCATTATCGCATTCAGGCACTGTTTCCGTTTTTTGTTTGCTGCTTTATGTACTAAGTAATCAATGCTATTAGACTATTCATTATGTAGATGTATGTGTATACATATATGAACATATTCATAGCAATATTTGTGTTCAGCAGCTGTTGCCGCATTCATTATTGCATCCTTCAGTGATGCTCTATAAAATGGCCGATAATGAATAATAATCATATTTGCATAATTTCCGAATTGTTTAAACTAATTATTCCCACAATCCATGGCAGATAAACACAAAAATGTATTTGATGTGGATTTTAACGATTAATTTCATTTGATTTCATTTCAATTCAGTTGCCCATTCAGATGATGATTTGTTGCCACTGCAGATAATTATGCATCAATGATCTGGAAACCGTTTGTTGGCCAAGTGCTTTAGATATAAGTGATGAATGAATGAATGAATGAAGAATGAATGCATAAATAGCAAAAACAAAAAAAAAAAACAACAAAGAGAAAAAACATTTATATTTTCTTTAAAATATCAAATATTTGTCCAAAAATTATGCATACACAATTTGAAAATTAAAATCACATTATTATCTCCAAAAATTTGAGAAATATTGTTTATATATTTTTCTGTGAAGGGAGGGGTCTGTGGTTTCTCCTTGAGTTGAAGTGACCCGACAGTAACGAATCTGATGGCCATAAATCATTTAAATGACCTCTTTGTAATTCATGAGATTTTGTAAAATTTGCAAATGTTATTTTAATTTTGAACTTGCGCTGTCTCCTCTTCTTCGCTTCTACTCTCTACCAGAGCAGAGCGCAGAGTGCAAGTGAAATTTTTTACCCTCCACCATACATAATATGGAGAGTATACTGAGTTCATCATTCGGCTTGCAACTCATCGAAATAACAATTTCAGATATAACAAAGTATATACAGGGTGAGCTGAAAAAAACTGCAACCAACTTCAGACTGCTGTCATTTCTAAGCCACTCGTCCGACAGCTGTTAAAATTATTCCAGTGACAGCTCATTATATTGTTTAAAAGCGTACAAAAGCATTTTGGTGAGAATTTTCCAGAAAAAAAGTTATTTGTGATGGAATTCAAGCGTGATAGTGTGATTTCCTTATATTTGGCTGGAAAACCACAAGTGGCTATCGTTAGAGCACTCCAACATTTAAATGTGACTAAATCTTTCGTGTCTCGTACCATGGCTCGTTACCGTGATACTGGTAGCGTAGCCCGACGTCAAGGAAGTGGACGGAAGAAAACAGCAACATCAGCAGAAATGGTTTGAAAAGTAAAAAAGCGACTTGATCAAAACCCTCGTCGCAGTGGCCGAAAAATGGTTCGAGAGCTGAACATATTGCAATATTCCATTCGGCAAATATTGAAAAATGAGCTCGGGGTGAAGCCATTAAATTTCCAAAAAGTGCAAGAACTTACACCGCAACAGAAGGAAAATAGACTCAAAAGAGCTAAAGAGTTGCTTTGCTTGGCCGAAAGTGGTGAACTGCCGAATTTGGTTTTCTCCGATGAGAAAACATTCGTTGTCCAGCAGTTCGTAAACGAACTAAATGATCGTATTTACTTGCCAAAGAGGTCAGCTGAAAATGTGCACCTTCGGTTGGCCACCAGAACTCAAACGCCGGCCATGGTGATGGTGTGGGCCGCCATAACAGCCGATGGTTGCTCTTCGCTCGTATTAATTGACCGTGGCATCAGAATAAATGCCGAATATTATCGGGAAAATATTCTGGAGGGGTATTAAAGCCTTGGGCACGCAAACATTTTGGCCGCAGACCTTTGACTTTCCAACAGGACTCAGGACCATTGCGCTCGGCACGCGGCACCCTAGAATGGTTACAAAATTAGGTTCCTCGCTTCATTTCCAGCGCACAATGGCTACCAAAATCTCCGGATACCAATCCGTTGGACTATTGTGTCTGGAGTATTTGGGAAAGCAAGGTTGGCACTAAAAAATAGCAAAGTGTCGATCAAGTAAGCGCTTCGTCGGGAATGGGTCAAAATAGCGCAGAGCAACATTCGGGCAGCGCGTGACGGTTTCATTGGCCGTTTGGAGGCCATAATTCGTGCCAAAGGTGACCAATTCGATCAAATCTAAACTTATTCTAAAATTTGATGCTATTTCCGACATCTTTTGCTTTCATTCAAAAAAAAAAAAAAAAAAATTAAAAAAAATGTTAAAATTATGGTCTTTGACTTTGTTATAGTTTTTTAATCTCACCCTGTATATTTTTGATCGGCGTAAAATTTAAAACGATTTAGCCCTGTCTGTCCTTCTGTTGTAATCATGCTAGAGGCAAAACGAATAAAGATAGGAAGCTAAAATTTTGCTTTGTTCAGTCTTTTGTCTGTAGGCAGGTTAAGTTCCAAGATGGGCTATATCGGTCAACGAGATCGTATATCCCCCACATTACGGTACCTCAATACATTCGGTATTTTGATGATTTTTGCTACATTTTCAAGGGAATTGTCTAAAAATCCATAGAAGAATGCCCTTCTAAGCACTTTACCCCCTGGAAGAGAAATGTCCATATAGGTCCACGATATCGTATATCCCACATATAACGGTATACCCCGATATTCTATATTTTGACAATTTTATTTTTATTTGACATTATTCACGGGAGTTGTTTCAAATTTTGTATTTGCAGTTCGTAACGGGTACTACAGCCTGTGATGGAAAATGGCTTATGCAGGTCCATGTGTTTGTATAGCCCCCATATAACGGTACCTTCGTATATTCGATATTTTGACGACTTGACGACTACATTATTAACTGGAATGGTTTCAAATTTCGTATTTAAAGTTCGTAATGGGTGCTACAGCCTTTGTCAACAATTTTTATATGTAGATCCACGTCTTCATATAGCCCACATATGACGGTGCCTCCCAATACTCGGTATTTTTGTGCTTTGTGCGACATTATTCACCAACAATTTGGTATTTGAAGTTCGTTATGGGTACTACAGCCTATGACAAAAAATTTAATTTAAAAAATGTGAGCAGGTCCACGTCTTCGTATAGTCTTCATATAACAGTTTATATTTAAGTAGCAGTTTCCGGAAGCTTTTTGAAATTATTCAAGTTCGTTCCAAATGGTGGAGGGTATTAAAAGTTCCGCCCGGTCCAACTTAGCTGCTTTTTTACTTGTTTGTAACCGTCAAACTCCTTCCAAATGGTAAAGGGTATTAAAAGTGCGGTCTAGCCGAACTTACTGCTTTTTTACTTTGAAGTTTGTAATGGGTACTACATCCTGTGATAGATAATTGCGTATACTGATCTATGCCTTTGTATAGCCTTTACATAACGGTATCTCCCTATATTCGGTATTTTTATGATTTTAGCGGCATTATTTATCGGACTTGTTTCAAATTTCGTCTTTGAAGCTCGTAATGGGTACTATAGGCTGTGTCAGAAAACTGCCTATGCAGATCCACGTCTTCCTATAGACCCCAATATAACGGTGACCCCCTATATTCGGTATTTTGACCAGTATTATTCAACGTATTTTTTTTTAAATTTTCAAATTCCTTCCAAATGTTGGAGGGTACTCAAAGTTCGGACCTGCCGAACTTACTGCTTATTTTACTTGGTTTTTAATAGATTCAAGTTTATCTGTGGCAAGATGTTAATCGGCGACCTTGAAATTGCGAAAAGGAGACACACGGCGTCGTATTTTTGTCTTTCTTTATTTTGTTTATTATCTTCCTTTTGTTGTTTCTGAATATTATCTTTGAGGTAATATATTCTAGAATTTTGTTTATAGATTGCTTCTATTTCACTCGGAGCTTGTTTGTAAAACAAATTTATTATTTCAAATGTCTCAGCTTTTCTTTTTGTCGGAAACAGTAACAACAGCACATAAATAAATACATACTTACCGTCAGATTCAATTCGCCACAAGCTGTGTAGGTGCACGTTTTCGCCGCTTGACAACTGCTAAAATATTGCGTTATTTTCTGCAAAATAGACAGGTGTAAGAGGAAAGAGATTAGTGCGATGTATGCTTACATATATGTTTTTAAGATTAAAATCAAAGCATTTTTCAATCAAAGAGAATATTCGGTTTTATAATTCGTTTAAAGCGATAAAATTCTAAATCAAACATTGAACTCAAACATTTCAGCTCCACATCAAAGTAGCCATGTAAATTTTGTTCAACTGAAATAGTATCAGTTTTCCGCTATCACTGAGTATCAGGCTTGTGTACAAATTTATGAGTCATAAATTCCTTACTCTCTCCGATAATCTAAAATAGTCACTTATTCGTATCTATAACTGACCACCAACCGCATGTGGCAAACTCACTAACAAATAAAAATGCTAATGTCTCCTGGGAGTTGTAAAAATCACATTAGTTTGAGAGACAGAGAAGAGAAAGGCAAATGACTTTTGTTTTGAATGAAAAATCACAGATTCATTTTCAAACCCCTTTCCATGTGTGTGTGTGTGGTGTTTAATGTCCTCGGTCCCTTTATTGGATTTTTATCTCTTAATGTTGTTACATTTATTTATTTATGTTTCGAACAAACCGAACATGTTCCCTTGCATTTAAAAATGAGTTAAATTATCTTAAATTGCCAGTCAGAGGCCCAATCAAATCTGAATTACTCTCATAAAAAACACGAGGAGATTAAAATCCTTTCCCAACCAGTGCTCGCTCACGTTCCAAATTTAACGATGTAAATGTGTGTTTGGAATTTAGTTTACATTAAATTTAATTTGATTATGGCGCCTTTGTTTCGTTTGTAAAATTATTGTGGCGCCTGCGTCTTTTGTTTGAAAACAAAGATAGTAGGTCGCTTTGTTGGATAGTTCAAGGGCAACATTATGAAAGAGACCATGATAAAGTTAAAAGTGGTGGTCAGAGTTGTAAAACAACTAGGCTATTCTACCAAGAACAAGAATGAAAACTTGTGGTAACTTGAAGCTAATAGAGGGTAGCCAATAAAAGGAGATACTCTCTTTTTTCTATCTTCTATACCACATATGAAGTTAGAACTGTTTGATGGATGAGGAAACATGTATGGTATACTTATTGGCCCACTATGTAGACATTATGTGGTCTTTGACAAAAGACTTTTAGTGTTCTATAAGAAAACCATCCTGTCCCCTTTGCAAAGATATTTATGATTTTTTATGAAAAGTCCAAATGATATTCTATAATAAGGCCAATTGATATTCTATTCGTGTATTTGTTAAAAAAACCTTGGGTTTTCCTTAGAATGCTTGATTCTTAAGAACAATTTTGGACTTATTATGGGAAGGCCTTTGAGTATTCTATGAGAGGTTCATTTGAGCTTTCAGAAAAGAAGATCTATGGTCATCTATGGAACAAGCAACCGATCTTCTACGATAATATTCATGTTTAGCTTCTAAGAAACCAGGTAGATTTTTAAGAGAAGACCAACAGGAATTCTATGATTGGACTAATCGGTCTTCAATGATATGACTTGACTCTTGTACGAGATGACCTTCTTGACATCTATGAGAAAATCAAGTCCCCTATGAAAACCACTGCTCGTATTCCATGAGGTATTCTAAGAGAATACCTTGTGGACATATAAGAGAAGAGTCTCGTCTTCTAATAGAAAACACTCTCATTTGCTATTTGTCGATCATATCTTTTTCAATGAGAATGCCTTTACTTTCTCTATGAGAAGATCTTCTCTACTTCTACGACAAGATTCATGTTTGGCATATGAGAAATCAACTAGTTTTTCTTTAATGGGAAAACCAACCGGAAATCCATGAGTAAACTAACCGGTCTTCTGTGGGATGACCTCCTTTTCTTCTATAAGATCTTCTTTTCGGCTTCCATGAAAAAATCTGGTCCGCTATGAGAAACTCTGCTCGTATTCCATGAGAAGACGTTCTCGTCTTCTAAGAGAAGACCTTGTGGCCATCAAAGAAAAGACCGGCTTTCGTCGACCGTCGTTCTCTATGAGATGACCATCTCCTCTTCTAAGAGAAAACACTCTCGTTTTCTATGAGTCGATCTCCACTTTTTCAATGAGAATGCATTTTCATTCTCCACGAGAAGACCTTCTCTCTCGGCTATATTCATGTTTGGCTTATGACAAACCAAGCAGTTTCTTATGAGACGACCAGCCGGAATTCCATGTGTAAACTAATCGGCCTTCTATGAGATGACCTCCTCTTCTTCTATATGATGATCCTCTCGGCTTCAATGAAAAAATTTGGTCCTCTATGAGAAACTTTGCTCGGCCACTATTTGAAGGCCTTCTTGTCTTTGATGAGAAGACGTAATGGTAATTTACGTGGAGACCTTCTCGCCTTCTAAGAGAAACCCCCAGAAACTTCTATGGGAAGACCTTCTCTGATACTATTTTTTTAGAAGAGGATGACTTCTCTTTCTCTATTAGAAGACATTCTCGTCTTTTATCGGATGACCTTCTCGACTTCTATGAGAAAATGTAGTCCACTAGACGTTCTCGTCTTCTAAGAGAAAATCTTGTGGCCACCTAAGAAAAGACTTTCTCGTCTTCTATGAGATGACCATCTCCTCTTCTAAGAGAAAACACTCTCGTTTTCTATAAGACGGTCTTCTCTTTCTAAATGAAGATACCTTTTCTTTCTCTATTGGGAAGACCTTCTCGTCTTCTACGACAAGATTCATATTTGGCTTATGAGAAACCAAGTTGTTTTTTTTTTTTTTTAAATAACCCCTCTTCTATGAGATGACCTCTAGTTTCTTTTGGCTTCCATGAAAAATCTGGTCCTCTATGAGAAACACTGACCGTCCTCTATTTGAAGGAATTCTCGTCTTTAATGAGAAGACCTTGTGGCCACTTAAGAGTAGACCTTCTTGTCTTCCATGTTATGGCCATCTTGTCTTCTAAGAGAAAACGCTCCCGTTATCTATGAGAAAGCCTTATAGACTTCTATGAGAAGACCTTCTCGTCTACTGTGAGACGATCTTCTCATTTTAAATGAGGATGACTTCGCTTTCTCTATCAGAAAACCTTCTCATCTTCTTCGTGACTTCGATCTTTTATGTGAAATTATTCGGGTCATGGAAGGCAAGACTTTCATATCTTCTATGGGAATAAATTCGGATCATTTATGAGAAGACTTTTGGGTCTTCTATGAGAACACCACTGGTACTTTTGTTAGAGGAATATTGGGTCTTCAGACCTTTGTTTTTTATCTGAAAACTCTCTGACCACTTTTGAGAAGACAATCGTGTCTTCAATGGAAACAACCATTTAAAAACCGATGGTTCGTTTATGAGAAGGCCTTTTGGACTTTTAACAGTAGACCGCCGTGTCTTCTTTGAGAAGACCTAAGGCGTTTTTATCCGAAAAGCTTCTGGCCTCCTGCTTCTATGAGTAATGATTCAGGCCTTTTATGAGAAGACCTTTGGGTCATCTTTGAGAAAATATTTAGGTCTTCTATATAGAGATATTTGAGTCTTCTGTAAAACTTCCAACGAGAAGACCTTCGGATCATCCTTGAGAATACGTCAGAGTCATTTATAAGAAGACCATGGGGTCTTCTTTGAGCTGATCTTTAGGTCTTCTATAAAAAGACTTTTGAGTCTTCTGTACAAGTTCCAATGGGATGGCCTGCGGGTCTTCTTTAAAAAGGCTTGTTTAAACAGAACTTAGACCACAGACCTTCTTCTATGAGGAGTCCTTTGGATTTTCTGTGAAAAGTCCAATTTATAGCCCATGATTGACAAACGGCACTTTTAAGAAAATACCTTCTCATGCTTTTTGAGAATTCCTTTATGCCTTTGGTAAGTAGAGACTCTCTTTGAGGAACTCTATCTTCAGGACTTCTTTAGGAAATCATTTATATGCATACATTTCACCTCTGAACTTCTTATATGACAAGTTCTTTCAGTTTTCTATGAAAATACCAACTGATACTCTATGATTGACCTAGTCTTTGAGAAACTCTATTTTCACATCTATAAGAACAACTCTCGTATTTTGTGAGAAGCTTTCGTAGACTTCTCGAAGATCTTTTGGTTGCCTTTGAGAGGATGAGGTGCTCATTTTTTGAAAAGACCTATGTTTTTTTTCTAAAGTTCTCTGATTTCCTATAAGAAGATCTTTTGATCTTCTGTGTCTTCTTTTATGAAAACTTATTATATCGTACCAAAAGATATTGTGGCCTAATATGAGAAGTTGTTTGGCCTTTCATCTCTAAACCATCTGGCCTTCTAGGAGTGAAAAAAATTGTAATTTTACTTTTATTTTTATTGGACGCTATTTCCAACCCAACTGCAAAGAAGTTAGGAGTTTGACTAGAATAGGGTATTCTCTAATAATTTATATTCCCTCGTAATAATAGAGGTAATATGGAAGGTATATAATGCTTGTTAAATCCGCTTATAACACCTCGAAAAATCCTTTTTGGACCCCAAAAAGTATGCATACTCTTGATCAGCATACAAGTTTATGTCGATTTAGCAATGTAGGTCCATTTGTTTATCTGGCAGTCTATGGAAATTTCACACGCTTCCGAAGGAAATGAAGTAGTGTGTTCAAATTTTACTCAGATGCATTTTTGGTCAGTAGAATTTTTGGTTCATACAGGTCCAGGTTTTGGAATATCCACCGCCTGATTGGAGGTGTTTTAGGCCTAGTTTGATGCAAATTGGAAGTTTGTGTTCTTGCATATAACTATCTACCTAGGTCCAAGATTTGATATAATCCCCATAAAAGGGTACCTTCCGATTTTGAAGTTTTGTATGTTGATAATTTTAAACGCCATTTCCAACGGTTTTTATATTACAAATTTATTAGAAACAGAACAAAATATGTCTTTTGAATACCCGATTTCCGTAACTACTCTGAAAATTATTACTCTCAAAATGGTGAAAGATATTGAAAGATCCGTTTATAGCCGTATTTTCCCATTTTCATTTTGATATGTAAATATTAGCTGTGATATTTCCCTTATCTAGAAAGTTATAAATTATTTTTTAAAGAAAAAATTATGTCAAAAAGTTATGTTTAATTTTATGTCCTTTTGAAGTGTAAAATAAAAATATTAACACTATTTTGAATATTTTCAAATTTATGATTTAATAAAACTTGATAAACACCCCTTTTATATAACATTCTTTTCATCACTTCTTTACAGTAAAAGTCCTGCGACTTGGACTTTCTTACAACTCAACAAAAAGTCAAACATCAGCAACAGCAGCAGCAGAAGTAACAACAGCAGTAGTCACAACATCATCGCCATCATTAGTGGAACCAAAATGTCTACATTTCGATGTTTATGGCTGATTTTTCTGTTTATGGTAAGTCATATTCATTCTGGGCCAAAAGCTACCACATATATGGCCGGTGATTACAGTTTAATGATTATAAAAAGTCTGTAGCAGCAGCAGTTGGGGGTGGCAAATATTCAGATGGCCATTTTAGTGAATACTTAGTGAGGAGAGACTGATTATTATTACTCGCCAGCCAGTCAAGCCATTTGAAGTCCTGCTTTTTTATGGCAGAATTCATCATTAAATGTTAATATACAATGTGCAGCATAAAACCAATTGTTATGGCATTTGAATGTGTGTTGATGGTCGGTTGGAAGGCGAGAGTTCATGAGTAATATACTACATATGTGTGTGTTGTCAGCATTACATATGAATGTTTCTTTTAGTTTTATCCTCTCTCAAATAGAGGGGGGAAACATCGAAATACTGCCTTTCTGTTGTGGTGGGAAAATCCATAAGAATTTACGACTGAACTCTTTTTTGACTGTATGGGGTAAATGCATGGCAAAATAGCGATTTGCAAACAATTTTCCCCCCAGTCATTTTTTGATAGTGTAAATAATTGAAGTCAATGAAAACATTGATGTAGGCCAAGATATGTTGATGTTTTTTTTTTCCTTTTTTTTTTGGAACTGTGTGGAATTTTCGCTGATAAAAACGAATTCAATCTTTGAAGTTGGAATAATATAAAGATATACTAATTTCGTGACTCATTCATGTTCGGAAATTTAAACTCTAATTTGACAAAGTGGAACAATAGAAAGTTTTTTCATTGCCGAATTGCTTTGAAAAAGTGTTTGCAAAGCGGTAATGATAACCCTTGAATCACGGAGGCTGCATTTTATAATCAAGATTAAAGGTTCTGGTAGCTCTGGGCAGTTGGCTATTTTTCTGTTTAGGAATCCACCAAATCGGACTTTGGCATCCAAAAATACGGCTTATTTAGGTGCCAAAGCTCCAAAACTGCAAAGGATTTTTTTCGCGGACAGTCCGGAAGATAAAATCCCTTTAAAAAACGCTAATTTTGGTAGGGGTTTTAAGAAAGATTTAAGTGCATTTCAATTTAATTCTTTCCACAGGCATCTTATGGTTGATCTGTGAGATAGAGACCTCTATATGCAGATAGCTGTTCAAGATCAATCATTTATAAGGTATTCTAGGAGGAGAGGGTTTTTCAAGAAGGGACATTTAAGCGGGTATCACTATGATGGAGTGGAGTTTTAAATAATATGAGAACTTTTAAAGGGGTGTCCTATGGATGAGAAGCAGAATTTTTAAATAAAGACTTTTATCTGCAGAAAGTCCCTTTTAAGGAATCATATTTTTACGGATTTGCTTTGGCAAAAGAAACTTGCCTTTTTCCGAACAAATTGGAATGCAACAGAATGAAGACCTTATACGAGATCTTTAATGAAATGTTTCTAAAGAGGGTAAAGATATACAGGGTGAGATAAAAAAACTGGTTCGCTCTCCGTTCGTATTAATCGACCGTGGCATCAGAATAAATGCCAAATATTATCGCGAAAATATTCTGGAGGGTGTATTAAAGCCTTGGGCACGCAAACATTTTGACCGCAGACCTTGGACATTCCAACAGGACTCAGTACCATGTCACTCAGCACGCGCCACCCAAGAATGGTTACAAAATTAGGTTCCTCGCTTCATTTCAAGTGCACAATGGCCACCAAAATCTCCGGATACCAATCCGTTGGACTGTTGTGTCGTGAGAATTTTGGAAAGCAAGGTTGGCACTAAAAAATACCAAAGTGTCGATCACCTCAAGCAAGCGCTTCGCCGGGAATGGGTCAAAATACCGCAGAACAACATTCGGGCAGCGTGTGACGGTTTCATTGCCCGTTTGAAGGCCATAATTCGTACCAAAGGTTACCAATTCGAACAAATCTAAACTTATTCTAAAATTGGATGCTATTTCCGACATTTTTTGCTTTCATTCAATAAAATTTAGAAAAAAAAGTAAAAATTATGGCGTTTGACTTTGTTGCAGTTTTTTTTATTAATATTGAAATCTCATAATAATTCGGTTGAAATTGTTGGCTCTCTAAACATTGGGTTCAGTCCTGTCCGAGGGCTTAGGTTCTTCAAGAGCTTTACAATACTATGGAGCGCAAGTTGAGATATGTTTTTTTAGAAGGCTGTACAACTCCAATGATAAACCATATGAGTCCATGTTTAAGTTTAATCCTCATCAGGTATGTATGTGGATTACCTGGGGAATGCTCCTCTCCGAAATGCTTCATTTTCTTACATTTTTTACAGTTTACAGAGAAAAATAAATTAGACATTTCTGGCTACGTCGCTTGTACTCATATAAAAGAATAATTTTTGAAAACTCCTCAATTGAACAGCTCGAAGGGTTGATATTCAATTATCCCTGTTTTAAACATTTAAAGTATAGCAGATACATTTTTCAGTCCTTAAACAAATTGGTTGAAATTTTATTTTGGATACTGGCAGGGAAAAACCACTTTGAAACCATAAAAAATTGGAAGGTTCCGTTATATGGGGGCTATACCAAGTAGTAGACCAGAAACAAACATTTTTTGCATGGAGAGAACAGATTTACCCCAAATGTAAAGTTTCAGTAAATTTGGTTGGAAATTGTGGCAGATACCTTCTAAATACAGAAAATCGGGAGGTACCCGCCCTTTTTAATATGGCAAGAATGTCTCTTATTAGGTGGGTACAAATGCTAGGTTAGTTATTTAGGCAGTAAGTTTTCATCACGAACTTTACGAATTATTGGGCAATAATGCAATCGAATCCGTGCCTTTTTACACTTCATGATACATCCAGTGTTCTGTAGCGTAATTTCCCCTCACAAAATCGGTCCAATCAACCAAAATTTTTAAATATTTTTTATGAAATTTTTATTTCATTTAAATTTAATTCTGGTATATATTTTGTATTTTATTTTGTTGTTGGCTGAACAAAAAGGTTACATCCTTGAATTGTCCAACAATATCCTGGCCACAAACAAATTTTGGTTTTAATGCTACAATTACAGACATCAACAAATATCCGTTGACGAAAAACTCTCTAATCCCTCTTTGATGGCCTGTAAAGTTGTCTGGGTGTTTGCGTGCGTGTGTCCTGTCCTCTGGTGTTATGTCTGCTTTTTGTTGTCGTTGTTGCTTAGTTTTGGGTTGTTTTATTTTGTCATTAATTCCACGAAGGATTTGTCCTTTTTGCTGTAATTTCATAATGGACTTTAGTCCATGGAAAGAGGCGGGGCTTTTTTTTGGGGACGGTTGCGTGTGACACTTAAAATAATTTTTTATTAGGAATAACACTTGAGCAAATTGATTTCAAGATTAAATCGTAACACAGACCCTTTTTTGGTTTTAGTTTACAATGAAACGAGAGTAAGGTGGAGTTCTGGAAATCCTTTTTCAATTTTTCTACAGAGGAATACATTTAGATTTATTGAATAACATTTTAAAATATTCATTAAGAAAAGTAGGAAAGAAAATGTATTTTCTCCAAAGGAAATTTTGCAATTGTTTGTTAGCCATTTTTTTGCAGAGCACAAACGTGCCTTGCTTCATAGAAAAGAAATCACCATCATCATCATAAATAATTTTTTGTGGCGCGTAAAAAACCCAGAAACATTTCAAACTCCATCAAAATAATTAATTACGATTCTGCCCTCCGCTGGACAAAGGAGCAAATCATTAATTTTCATTTTATTTATGCCAGGAGAAAGAAATGAGAAACAACTTTGTAATGCCATCCAACCGGGGAGGGGAGGAAACACCCCAAATGTTTTGGTGAGGAGATATGAGGGGAGGGTGGATTTTAAATAGTAGTAACGGTAATTACATTTAGCACTACTCCACACTATTGGCCAGACTGTGGCGCATTGGTTGGCACCTCAAATCACGCACCATTTCACATAAATGAAAAAGTTTTTCCTTTCTCCTGGAGCAGAGTACCGAGATATTTTTTTTGGCGATATACATCATGATCGGTAAGTAGTTCCTGCTGGGTTTGCCAAAAATCCACCCACGCAAATATACACACATACATGTATTCCAATACCTAGCAAACAGCATGTTTGCTGGGGACAGTAGCCCACATTACAAAATTAATTTATCATTTTGCCTCACTCGGGCGGTATTTTCTGCTCTGTTATGCCTGTCTCCCACTTCTGCATGGGTATGGCAGTTGGGCACAATAAATTAATTTACAAACAAATCAGGTAATAAAACATAGAAAGCATTAATTAGGTAAATGAAGCTCAGAAGGAGGAAAAAATAGCGACAACAGGAAATCATTTCTTTTTTGTGATTTTGAAAAGTCAACTTAATTTTTGTGTCAAGGAGAGAGGGAGGGAGATAAATGAAAAATGTCCTATTTAAATCAATTCAAAGTGATCAGGATAAGAATAACATAATAAATTACTATATCAAAGGAGCAAATTAAAATTTTCTTAAAAATCGCAGAAATGTTTAATTTCAAAACGAGTAATCAATAATTTCTAATTTTAGATTTTAAGGAAAATTCATTAGTCCATTTGAATTTAAGAAAACCATGTAGGGTTGGGAAGGAGGAACAAGAGTCAGGAATGATGAGGAACATTGCAGTAATTTGGAATTCATGCTTCAATCAAAGAGGGGGAAAAAGTATAATAGAATCATTTTTCAGCCGAATCGACAGTCGAGCATTCTCAGAGGGCAGTTGCTAATCGAATTGGTTGAAATATGATATTTCGGATACTTAGTGGGAACACAACCACTATGAAACAATTAAAAAATCGGGAATTTAAGTTGTATAGGGGCTATACCAATTAGTGGGACTGAATGGTTTTGGCCATATGGTAGCTATACCTAAACGGGGGACAACATTGCCCATTTTCAGCACCAATCATCCTGCATACACCATAACGCTTTGGGTTAAATTTCGAAGCAATAGATTAAATAAATGTGAACTCTATCGTGACAGACAGAAAGACGGACATCCATAAATCGTCTTGTGTATGTGTGTATGTCTCACAGACGTGGATATCGAGAGAGAGAGGTAGAGAGATAGTAACTCTCCTTCTGGCAGTAAACATTGTGTATTTTCAAAACTTACTGATCGATGGTGAGTTTTATACACAAACATATGATTGTGTGCGAGGTGTGTTGAATTTCACATTGTATATATCTATGCCCGATTTGGACCTTATCGACAAATTCCTTCACTTCATATGAAATACGTAATGAATTTTGGAAAATGTTGAAATATTCTGAGTTACCAGATATATTGGACCAAATGTGTGGAAATAATATTTGAAAAAATCAGCCATCTATAATTAATTTTTGGAAATAATTGTTAATCTAAACGTTTTGTAGGGGAGCTACGAGAAGGAGTGAGCCGATAAATTCCATATTCACATCTTACCTTAGAGAAAAATATGTATATACCAAGTTTTAAGGCAATCACCGACTTGTTTCGCAAGTTATAAGAGTTATGCCGAAGGAGTAGTCCGACATCTACCATTTTCTTAAAATTACTAAAAGTATTTTTATATGTAAAATTTGAAGAGAATCGGATGATTATTTCAAATTTCTTAGAGATGTAATTATTCAAAAATTTGACACGTTGTTAGGGAGATAGCAGAAGAAATGGTCCGACAAAACCCATCTTTGCATGTTTTGGTAGAAATATTGAGACGTGCTATATTTGAAAATAATTTGATTCTATGAGCTTGATAGTTATTCAAAATGTTGACCCCTTTGTGGGGGAGGTACCAGAAGAAGTAGACCGATATATCGCATCTTTACTTGCGTTAGTAAAAATATTGGGATAAATGCAAATTCAAGAGAAATGGATGCTTATTTCGCATTCCATGAGAGATACAATTATTCAAAAATTGTACCCGTTGTGGGGGAGGTAACTACAACGACATCATCCATCTTCTACCAGATCTGTGTTATCAAAAATGTGGAGATGTGCGAAATTTAAAGAGAATCGGCTGCTTATTTTACATTTTCGGAAAAACATAATTATTAAAACATTTGACCCCTTGTGAGGGAGGTACTTAATGGAGTGGGCCGATATGGTCCATTTTCGCACCTGACATAGCACCAACCTTAGTATTAAGATTTGCAATTTTTGCACCAAATTTCATGATCCTTTCTTCTTCTATTATATTATTTTCTGTAAAAACTTTGACTTTTGTGGGGGAGGTACCAGAAGGAGTGGAACGATGTGGCCCATCTCTGAATTCGATCTAAGATTGATATTAATTTTACGATGTACCAAGTTTGGAACAAATTGGATATTCCCTTGGAGAGTTATCGTGAGTACCAGCCAGCCAGGCAGGCTTTTCCTGAAACGGATTTGGTCCAAAGAGACCCAGGGTCTAAAACAGTTATTTTGATGAGGCACGTTTTGGCCATATTCAATGATATCTACCCTCTGTAGGCATATGGCTGAGTAAGAAACTACATTCTTTCTACCCATTCAAAAAATAATCTCAAAAACTCCTCCAAAAATCCGGGTGTTTTAGAACATTTTCTTAAATTCAGGATTTTTCTTCGCAACCCCTTAAATAAATATTATTTAAAAAATTTTAAAAACTCACTCTTGAAAAATATTTTTTAAAAAAGTTTTTAACCAGTAAGTCCTTTGAAATGTTGATTAAAAGCAATCGCATATATTCGCATATTTTTTGCGAAATTTTTACTTTGCATATGTAGATCCAGAACATTACTCAATATGTTAGGATTTAAACTTTAGTTTTAACAAACAAAAAAAAAAAAACTAAGTCCACCCATGTTAAGGTATCTATTATTTTGCGAAAATCGCAATTTTTGCTCAAGAGGTCCTTGATAGAGTGTCCTTAATAAATCCTAGGCCTATAGTTACGCCGTCCAAAGCTCTTGTAAAAAGATGAATGCAAACAACGGTTTTGGAAAGTTCAATATTCTTCGCAGGGAAATTCTTCAAAAATATCCGTAATAATTCTCGAGAAATTACTGCATATTTCTTCAGAAATTCACAATAATGTGGATATTTGCTAAATAATAGGCGCTTTAACATGGGAATCTTCTGGTATCTCCCCCACAAAAGGTCAAAAATTTAGAGAAAATAATTTTTTATTAGTGCTATGTCAGGTGCGGAAATCATCCACTCACTGGTACCTTCCCTACAAAATACAAATAATGTTGATTACCAATTAATCCCACAAATCTGGAAATAAGTAATTATTGCTCATCTCAATATTTTTATCAGAATTACCATTATCTGTTTTAATACATCCACTCCTTATCCTGCCTTCACCACCAAACTTCAACATTTTCCAAAAAAAAATATGTACAACTATCTCAAATAAATTAATACGACTACTTCGGTATAGTCCAAACCTGGTACGTCCCAATAATTATATCAGACTAAGGTCATATGCAAAATATAAAATAAAATATTGGTTCACTCCTTCGATGCCATCCCAATGAATAATAATATTGGCCTCTCTTTAACTAACTACTTGTTCCTCCTCTTGCAACATCTGCAATCCTTTACCCATAATGAGATTTGTTTCGCGATATTATCGAAATCGTTTAAAATTTAGCTTTCCCTAGTTCGTGGAATTAATATTTATAATTGAAGTTGCCCAGACGATATATACTTTTTCTATTCTTATCTGACAACAACTAAAAGGCTAAAATGCCATCACCACTGACCTGCTAACAATGCAATTAAAACCCACATTATTTTACACAAAATGTTCAATTTGCTTCTGGAATGTTTTGTAAGTTAATTTATTGAATTGCAAAAAAAAAAAAACATAAGCCTTTCCACACTGCCAGTTAGTTATGCTAAAGCCTCTCCCCCACCTCTCCATCCAAACCTCCCCATCCCCCCACTCAATAGACCTTTTAACATTATGACCACTTAAAATCATTCACATTAAGTGGTGGCGCTGGCGCTAACGATTAATGTGACTGGCATGCAACGTGAATAGCGTCGGACAGCAGCAGGAGGCCTGAGCGTCATTTTAAAGCTTCACCCCAAGCAAGTGCAACCAAGCAACACATTGGCGTACGTGGCCAGCTAAATACCCATATAACACGCACATTCCTTTAAACAATTATGCGAGAGCAAAGAAAAAACAAATCAGGAATGCCATTCCAAGAAGGCCATCAACTAGAGTCCGGGTGGCAGGAGTGGGTGATGCGTGGAATGGCCGGCGTTAGGGTGTTAATGAAATATGGATACAGTTTGTTTGCCTTTCGTTTTGGAATATTTAATTTAATTGCCTAGCAAAATGGCGTGGGATGTTTGTGACAGAATCTTGGCTTGGAATCCTTTCGTTGATTATTTGCCTGTTCGGCCCAGTTGGCCCCCTTGCTGTTTATTGCTCCTAATGACGCTGTTATTATTTTTGTTGGACTTCCGGGAAGAAAGAGATTTAAATCATGGCCAAATCACTTAAGTCACGTACTTTTACGTGTCGTAATGTCTTTAAGAAGCCGTAATAATATGTAGTTGGTAGTGAATTGTAATGAGATGTTCTATGAAATTAATAAAAATTATTTAGCGATTTGCTCTTTCTGTTATGACTTCCTTGACCTTGGGGGTTGGTTTTTTCTTCTTCTTGTTTTTGTAGGAAATATTATGAATAAATAAATATTTGCCTTTTTGTGTGTGGTAAAGAGTTTATTTTTCAAATCCACGTGGTTTTAAACATGAAGTTACGGGGTTGACAGCATCTGGTTGGAGGTTTGGTCCTCCGAGAAAAGCGGCTGCATAAAATCGGCTGTTACTAGATGGCATTCCGTCCCAGATTAGCTGAGCAAATTTATAGCTCAACGTTTTAGCACAGTAAATGAGGACTCACACACCAGAATAAGGGGAGACTAACACAGCTCACCGGACATATCTATCGTGTACACAGGTCTGTCAAATTACATAACCTTGTAATCGGTCATTTCATTAGGCTCAGACCACCTCCACATTATCGTCTATCTATCAACAGACCTCCGACTTAATATACTCTGAACTCCATTTCCCTTAACCATGGGAAAGCCAATAGGAAAGAATTCAGAGAGTACACCAATCATCGCTTCAGAGAACTGTCCAACTCATCTGATGTTCAGGTAGCAGATAGGTGTTTCTTGGACAACTTCAAAGGTACAACCTCTCGCTACATACCTCGAACATATATATTAAGGCGAAAAAGGTGGGTAGAACTTCTGAAGCATTGCAACTTTGGATAATGATTAAGTCCCTCACGAACCCTGGAAAAAGGATGATCGGACATTTGTCATCGCGAATTATTTTAACCGAAAATTTACAGATTACCCCGTGAGTAAAAGGGCTAAGAGAAGGATCCTACGCCATGTACGATCTCTCCCAGCCGAGGCATTACCGCCACAGTTTACATTGGAAGATGTTGCTTATATTATCAGAACCGAGAAGTCATTCAAAGCGATTGGTCCTTACCGAATTTCTATGGTTATGTTGAATCAACTGGATGAACCAGGATATAAGTATCTAACCAAAATCCTCAATCTCTCGTTAGCCACCCTAATAGGCCTGGATGCCGGGAAGGTTACAGGTGGTTTTTTTCTACTGCCAGGCAAGGACTCCATCAAAAGTTATTCGTACAGGCCAATAGCACTTTCGCCGGTAGTAAAGACGCTCCAGGCATTACTCCTCCCCAATAACCGAACATCAACACGGATTCCGGAAATTGCACAACAACAGCTTTACACGCTAGTAACGTGTGCAAATGAAAGGTATTCATTCCTGCCAGAACGCCACCCTAAGAATCGTAACAGCTCTTTATGGCACCCATTGACCATCTATATAACAAGGCGAAGGTCAGACCGGTTATAGCAGAGAGAATACCATACTCGAAAACCATCCTCTTCCCATTAGAGCTGAAGAAAGAGAGCTGCCGCGATAAACCAGAGTGGCTTTGCCACCAGTTCATAGGACACCTGCCCAGCGTGTGGCACAGGCCACTATGACACGCTGCACCTCTTCAACTGTCCAGCTAAACCTACTCACCTAACTTCCTTTTCGCTATGACCTCAAACAATACAGGCAGCTTTCTTTTCGGACTTCGGAAGCAGGCCCCAATTAGAATAGATTAAACAAAGTTTGATTAAAAAATTATGGCAATATTTCTCTCAATAATTTGAGAAAATCATCACTGAACCAAACCAAAAACCTTTGCCGACCCTTGCATTTATCCTTGTTATCTGCTGTACAAATGTAATCTCAGCTCTTTTTTTGAGTTTTTAATTGCCAATGTATTTCCTTAATAATTCTTCAGCATTGGGTCATTTGAGGAATATTATCTCTGAAATCAGCTGCATAGAATTACTGAACATTAGCCATGAAATACGAATTTTCCTCTCTTTCTCTTACTGCCATCTCAGACCACTTCTCTATCGCCAAAGAATTTAAATCCCCGTATATTCTTTCATATTCGAGATAATCTCAGAAAATCACAACGACTTTTTGAAAACGGTCCAATAAATATGAGATTGAATACAATCGCATTAAATATTAATGGCTGTCTAATGTAAGTCAGTCAACCAAAATGTTCGAAACGAACCAGGCATCCATCCAACCATCCATCTACTCATTCAACAACCCAACTTTGGCATTTGAAACGAGTCTCTTGTTTTGTGTGATGTGATATGAATATTCGTTAGCAGCAGATTGTTATTTCATTTAAGGTTTGTAATGGTGTATTGGTGAGTTTATATGGCTGTGTGTGTATTAATGCCTTTGTAAAATACTATGTAGCTTTTTTACCTTTTACTACAGCATCTCATCGTCAGGAGCGGCAGCATCGTCATCATCATCATCCCTTGTCAAAACAATGGTTGGCCTAAACATTACATCCTGTCAAGTTAAGTGAATACAAACGCACACACATACATACACACAAATGTCAAGATACATATCTGTGTATTGGTAATGGCATTTACAATATTATGTGGATAGGTATATAAGAAGCAGCATGCTGGTCCTTTTTGTATGCAAACTCAAAAAATTGTTTTCACATTTTCCTTTTGTGTTGAAAAGCTTAAACCGAGAGAGAGGCAGCGGGCGAGTACGGATTTTATGGAAAAATCATCATTGGTAATGATGTTGGCAGTCCTTATTGTTGTTGTTGTTACCGGCGATCTGGTTTCACACATTTCAAAAGATTTCCAACGCTTTTTCCACGATTAAAAATTTAAGTAGATAGAGATAATAAGGAAATTGTATGGTTACGTTGGCAGGCGGGTTGGCATGTTGTGCCACATCAAATGCCTGACTGACAGCAGCTCACCTCCCCGACCTCGCCACATTGGCATATTGTTTATTTTTAACTTTTGTGATGTGATTTCCTGGCTAAGGCCAGGTAGTCAGTCAGTCAGTCAGTGAGACGGACAGACAGACATGATAAGTTAAAGGTTAGCAACCCAAAACAGAAATTTTAAGAAATCTATTATAGCTGAAAATAGTCTTTCTGGAAAATGTGTATGGCGAGTTTTCCACATGAAGTGGCGAGGAGGAGGAGTCGGCAGATTTTTCTCATGTTTTGTAATGGTTATATCATGTTTATAATTACGTGCCTATGCCGGTGATTGTATTTCCTGACCTTGTCAGGACATTTTCCTGTACAGTTTTATACATTTCATTTCGCTTTTCTTTTGTGATTATGAAAAGTTTATTTTTACTTCCTGCTGTGCCATTTCGTGTGGTCCGGTCTATTTTTGCGGTGGTTTGTACTTGCTTCTTTGGAGTGGGTAGAAAATTTAATAGATGAAGTTCATCGAAATTTAAGAGATTTGTAATTTTTTGGAGGTGATTTAAGTGGACACTTTGAGAAACATTCTGACCAAATGTTCCAGAATTGCAAATAAAAATTTTGGGAAAAATGTTGGTGTCTATATGAGTCTCAGAGAGATACCATTTTTGTTTTTATACCCTCCACCACAGTATGGAAGGTATCTTAGTTTGTCATTGTATTTGCAACACCTCGAACTATACATTTTAGACCCCACAAAGTATATATATTTTTGATCTACATAAAATTCTATGTCGATTTAGCGATGTCCGCCTGTCCGTCTGTCCACGTTTTGGAATAGCCCCCATATACTGGTACCTCCCTATTTTCGGTATTTTTGTGATTAAAGCGACATTATTCACTAGAATTGTTTCAAATTTAGTATTTGAAGTTCGTAAGGGATACCACAGCTTATGACGGAAAAATTGTCTGTTCAGGTCTACGTCTTCGTATAGACCACATATATTGGTACCTCCCTATTTTGGGCATTTTTGTGATTAAGGCGACATTATTCACCGGAATTGTTTCAAACTTGGTATTTGAAGTTCGTAAGGGATACCACAGTTTATGAGATAAAAATTGTCTGTTCAGGTTCACATCTTCGTAAGCCCCCATATAACGGTACCTTCGGATAATCGGTATTTTGATGATTTTAGCGACATTATTCTCCGAAATTGTTTCAAATTTGGTATTTGAAGTTCGTAAAGGGTACTACTGCCTAAGACAGAAAATTGTCTGTGCTGGTCCACGTCTTCGTAAAGGCCCCATATAACGGTACGTCCCGATATTCGGTTTGATTATTCACCGAATATTTTTTTTCAAGTTTCACATTTGAATATTCTAATGGTTTATGACAAATGTTGCCTATGCAGGTCCACGTCGTTGTATAGACCCTAATATAACGGCAACATTCGGTATTTTAAAGATTTTAACAGAACTTTTAATGGATTTAATTTCCCGTTGGAGAAATGTCTTTAGAAATATTCGTTTATAGCTCTAAAGGTACCTTGGAAAATGTTGCGGTTAATATTTCTTCTGGTTGCTCAGAAAATGTCTTTGATAAAAACATTTATACATCCAAATAATCCTTGAAAAAAGGGTCTTCAATATCGATGCTTATAGTTTTAAAGGTTCTTTGAAAATACCCTCTTGATGTTCTAAAGGTTCTTTGGAAAATGTCTTAGAAAATCTTTAAAGATCCACTATTTTAGCTCTGATGGTTCCTCGAAAAGTGTCTCAAAAAAAAAAACTTTTCATTTCAAACGTTGCTTAGAAAAGGTTTCTGAAAATGAATCTAGAGCTAAGAGCGAAGATTCATTTTCAGAAATGTTTATTTGAAAATGCCTTTAAAGGTCTACGTTTACAGCTCTAAATGTTTATTTGAAAATTTAGCTTCAAACGATCCTCAGGAAATATCTCACAAAAACCCATCGTTATAGCCTCCAAAGGTTCTTTAGGAAAAATAGGTTCCTTGGCTAACCAGTTTTTAGAGCTCTGAAGGTTCCTAAGAAAATGCCTTTGAAAATCTATGTTTATTGGTTCCTAGGAAAATATTTTTGAAAATTCAAGATTGCTTTAGTGGTTCCTTGGAATATGTCCT
Source organism: Musca domestica (assembly GCF_030504385.1). Taxonomy (NCBI): domain Eukaryota; kingdom Metazoa; phylum Arthropoda; class Insecta; order Diptera; family Muscidae; genus Musca; species Musca domestica. The sequence continues at coordinate 8,612,458 of NW_026712311.1, forward strand.
TAGAAATCCGTATTAAAATTTCTAAGGGTTCTTTGAAAATATTATGGAAATTCAAAGAGCGTTTTTCTCGGGGGATAATGCGAACACATGTTTTTGGAAATTTACGTTTTCGATTGGAGAATATTTTCAAAATCCAAGCCTTTACCTGGGACGATTCCTTGAAAAAGATCCCTTGAACTTTATTTGAAAAATTGTAAAAGTTCGGGATTTAAACCCGTATGATGGTTTTTAAATTATATTCGAAAATTCTCGTTTTTAACCCTAACAGCCCTATGAGAAATGTCTTAACAAATCTCATTTATAGCCCAAAAAGTCCCCTGGGAAACTGTTTTTAAAAATCTATCGTTATAGCTATGGTGATATCTTAATTAAATGTCGTAAACATGCGAGCTCTTGGCTTGGGAAGTCCCTTGGAAAATAGTTTATGGCTTTAAAAATGTCCTTAAAAATTTGCGCCTATTGGTCTGATCTTTCCTGTAAAATATATCTGTAAAATTTCCTTCAAAAATACCTTTTAAATTCCTACTTATATATCTAACTGTTCATTGGAAACATATATTTTAGAAATCAAATTTGTAGATCCGAGTGTCCCTTGGGAAGATGATTTAAAAAATTTACGTTTTCAGGTCAGATACAAATAGCTTATGGTCTTCTGAAAAAATGATTTCACAAATCCCAATTTATTGGTTTGATTGGGCCATGACAACTTGATCATTTAGAAATACATCCATAAAATCGTATGTATGTGCTTCTATAGATCAATGGTCCTTCATAAAAATGTACCTGAAAATCCTTTCCTTAGTCATATTTCATTATAAACTTTCACAATTTTTTATGTAGACCCCACTTTAAAAAATTCAACGAAATACAAAATCCTACCCAGAGGCCAATTAACATTTAAATTTCGCTTTTCTTTATATTCTAAAACGTTTATATACCACTTAGGCCAAGTCAACTATAATCGCCGTTTAAAAATGTATATCCTCTAAAACATGAATATGTTGTGGGTGTGTGTGTGCGTGCATGCATGCATACGCCTCCATGTACTACCACGCACACACACACCCACCCAGAGACGCACTCACCTACATTTAGGCTAGATGTCCTTGTCGTGCAAATGATTTAAAATTTTCCAAACATACACTCGCACACACACTCGCAAAAACTGTTAGGGAATGGAATGGCAAAGTATTTAAACATTAACTTGGCTTTTATGTTCGGTTTTTATTTGTTGTCATAGTTGTAGATCTTTAAATGCCTATGGAGAATACCGGGAACATGTTAAGAAAATTGTAAAGTGTGGATTAGGGTGATGAGGTTATGAAGCGAATTTAAAAAAAATGAAATTATTTAAAATAATTATTAGAAGTTGGTAAAATCAGAACTGAGGTATAAATGGCGCCCAAATATATAGTAAAATATAAATAAAATAGTTGAGCGCCATCTATACTTCAGTTTTAGTAAATGCGTTTTCAGCCAAGTCCACTTCGTTCAAATATCGATATCTAGATGGGGTTCGCTGTAAAATGTAATTAAATTTAACTCTAGTGATGAAGGGAAAGTGGTATTTTCGTATAAGTTATGCCTAAGTTGTTACACAAGTTTGTGCCTAAATGTATGCCATAAGTAGTTATCTTCCAAATATCGATATTTAGGTGGCGTTCATTATAAGATGTACTTCATTCTTACAATAATCATATTTTTGGAATGTTGACATCCTTACAAAGAAATTTTCCAAACGACCCGCTATAGCTCATACCATTGTCTCGTGTACGCCTTCGTTATGTTTTTAATAACCTTTTCTATATATTTAGATCCGACTCTAGCTGTAGCCTACTGCAATACGTATACTGCAAATATCGATATCGAGATGGCGCACATGTATTTAAATCTAACACTAATTTTAAGTTTTTTTCGCATCCTTGCAGTACAAGTTTCCACACGAGCCGCTATAGCTCTTACAATCATTTCATCTGGTTGATGGTTACGTATATAATCATTTCTGTTCTCTGGCTATACTTTAGTCAGTCTAAAGTCTAAAAATGTTCGATCTTCCTATTGATTTTAAATTATTTCTAATGCTTTGGCATATTACTAATGTCTTTTGAAAAAATCCATTAGATGTTGAAAAATTCACCAAAAATCACCTGCTCTTTCACATTTTCCACTACCCTCCAATATACATGAGTATGTGTTGGTGTGTGTATGTGGCTGCATTAGTAAACCGTTCTTGTGACTCTGCCATTACCTTGTTGAATTGATGGAGTGAGCGGAATGTCGTCCTCTTCGCATCTAAGTAATGCGGCACGCTTTCGTCCACCGGGGAAAATAACAATTTTCCTTACGACGTGTGTGGCATAGCAAGACAAGTATGGCAGACATATGCGCGCACTAACAACTACAACTACTAATAACTCGACAAGAAATTCCCCCGCACACACATATAGACAAAAAATTGTGTTGGAAGGCCCAGTAAACCAGAGATACCTTGAGTGGACTTTAGAGTGCGAAAACGTAATTTTTGACTTTAAATGAAAATATATATATGGAAAGTTATAATTCAAATTTAATCAAATGATGATTGTAGATCTAACGTAAATCTGTAGGAGTTTTTTTAGCGGATAGCTAGAAGAACTTCCATGGGTGAAGAAATTCTATAGCATATTCATAGAAAGTCAAATCGGCTGTACTCAAAATAACTTAAATGTGGAAATTCGCTAATGTAAAGGCTATATCTACAGTGAATATTATATAAGAGAAGTTAAACTACCCACGGAGTGGCCGAAATGCCAACTAACAGCAAGTTACAAACTAACTGCAAATCATTGAAAATTCCACCAACTAGGAGGTATCATAATATGGGGCTACAGCGAAAAATGGACCTACATTTAATATTTTTTCCGAGGACTAGGTTTGAGCATGAGCAAGATTAACCTATACTTGATTTGATTGGAGTTGGGTTAGAATTCCATAAAATACTGAATACCAGGAGGTACCGTAATATGGGGTACCCCAAAAATGGACCATCGTTGAATACTTCCTACGATAACCCAAAAAAAAAAAAAAAAAAAAAAGAGGGAAAGATGATTCGGGATAGAAAAAATTGCAAAAACAAGTTAAAAAGTATCGGCCAGTTTTGTCGACAGATGCCTACCCTCAGCCAATGTTCGATTATTTAAATACATTTTGATATCTGTTATGATTGTTCAAACTGTTGACCCTCTATGTTCGTATATTTGAAATTGGAAGAGAATTGGATGCTTATTTCGCTTTCTTTGAGCGCTTTCTTTTTCAAAACCTTGAATCCTATGTGGGAGAGGTACCAGAAGAAATAATCCGATCTTCACCACATTTATAAAAAATCTTGTGTCGATGGAAATATTGAGATATCCCAATTCTGAATGGAATCGGATGTCAATTTCGCGTTTTATGAGCTGCATGGATATTCAAAATTTTGACTGTTTGTGGGGGAGGTACTTGATGGAGTAGACCGATATATTCCATTTTCTTACCTGACCTAGCACTAATGCAAATATTAAAATTTGCAAAGTTAGAACAGAATCGGATCTCTAAACTCGATCTAAGTTTGATAATAATGTTAAGATGTGCAAAGTTTGGACCAAATCGGATACTCTCATCGAGAGTTATCGTGCTCACCAGCCAGCAGGCTGACAGACGGGCAGACGGACATTGCTAGATCGAATCCATATGTCCTCAAACGGATTTGGTACGGATTTGGCGGTATCGTTATATATGGGAGATGGGGCATATAGCCCGAAATATTAGAAATTGGGGTCCAAGACCTCCAAAATAAAGAAAGGGAATATTTTTTAGCGGTCTATCATTCATATCATTCTGTAGATGATCCAACATATATCAAATAGGTATGAGGGAATGGGTAAGTCTGTCCTTCCTTTTTGAAGAAAAGTTTTTTTTATTAATTGTTTCAAGATAGCAATAGAAGGCCTTTAATATTTAAAATACGAAAACTAAAATACGAGCCATCTATTGATGTAAGACCTAAATAATATATTCGAAGACACATTTAAATTTTTCTATATACAGAGGACCTTTAGGCGAATTTTTGATTGATGTACAATATTTTCGGTCTAAATTTTGACTACTGTGTGTAGAATACTCATAGATAGCTTTTAATTTATAGAGTCTACGTATAGAGAGATCTCTCTCTGTATTGAGGCGACTGTATTTGATACAAGACATATAGAAAGTGGTATATACCTCTTAAGGTTTTTCTCTCCATAGCAAACCGGGTTCTGTGTCCGGAAAACTTTTCAAGGCCTCCCTTTATAAGCATTCCAAGGGCTTCTTCTAGAAAAGATTTCTGTAAAAAATTCTACAAGGTATTTTTATTTTACTTTTTTTTTTTTTTTTGATTGAAGGACGAGATTTAGACAAAAATCGGAAATGCGATTACATTTAATGCTTCGTTCCAATGACACATCAATTCACTATATAGCTGAGGCCCTAGCGTAAAATCTAATGGTTTTTTTTATTTTATCTGTCCAAAATCTTTCAAACTCTGACAACTTGGTTTGCTGGGTTATCGCTACTATAAGTTGCAAAAACTATATTTGTGTGTGTCTTGCTGCTCAGCCAATGAGTACGAAAAATATTCATAGGGACAACAAAAAAGCCACACAAGAATAAAACAGCTTAGGAAATCATTCATTATGTGAGGGCATGTGTCTATGTTCGAGTATTTGTCTTTCCCTATGACCACGACGAAAGCGTGCACGGGCATCGTTTGTTAGGGTTTAGTTGTCCATTAGAAGCCAAAGACACGATTGCCACAAAGACGCAAGCACACACACACACAACAGTCGTAGGTCGGACAGCATAAGAAAGGTCGAACGTGCAGAGCGTCGTGTATATCTTTGACTTGAGTTTGTCAAAAACCGGCGGCGACTAGGAAACGGAAGTGGCCACCGCATGTTGCTCTTGTTAATAATGTACGTCGTTTACTTTTGAGATTGCTGTGTGTGTGTCTGTGTGTGATTCTAACGGGGCAAGAAACCACTGGAGGGGAAATTAATGGCACTAAAATAACAAATCACTTTGAGGGTATATAAAACATATCACGAGGAAATCACTTTAATTGAAATAGAGTCAGTCAGTCAGTTAGTCAATCACTTTTGGTGGTTTTTTTGTTGTTGTTGTGGGTTTTGGTGGAAGGTATTTATTTTGTGTTACAAGAGGGGAAAAAACAGCAAAACAAAACAAAATTACTTCCTTAAGATTGTGGAAAAGTTAAAGGCCAAGAGAGGCATTTAGGAAGAGAGAGGGAGAGAGAATGTCATTAGGGGACATAAAAGTCCTTTAAATGGAACAATACTATATATTTACGGACTTGTTTACACATGAAGCTAGTGTCATATGTAAAGTTACTTTCTCGCATTTATATTTAGCATTTTTATAGCATATTTTTAGGCGCTCTCAACAATTGTCAAAAAAAAAAAAACAAAACCTAGTAAACAATATACTATATTGTAGAGGCATTTCTTAAGGTTCAAAATCTGTTGGGAATGCCTAAAAATTTGCTACAAAAATCTAAAGATAAATGTGAAAACTAACTTTACCTATGACTCGAACATTAAATAAATATTTTCGCATTCCTTTGACACCTTTCAAGGATTCTTTTGTCCAAAATGACTCTCTTATTCTAATAGGCAAGACTTAATTGCATAGGAATCTCATCAAAGTTTCGGAAGAATAAAAATTCTCTCGATTGGTGGGACCATTTAATATTTGTCTAATAAAATTATTCAGGAATATAAGAGAGGCTCCTAACATTCTTTAATGTTTTCTATGTTGAATATAAACCGTTTCTGTAAATACTCAGTATAAATAACTCAGTATAAATAACTCAGTATAAATAATTATTTATTTTCCTTTGCAGTTTTCAACAATCCACACCACCTCCATTTATGCCAAAGAGCTAAATGCTAGCACAGCATTTGATGATACCTGGACCACCGCCACAGATTTGGAAAATGAGTTGCAGGTAATTCAACAAAACCTTCCCTGATCCCAATCTCCTCCTCGTCCTTATTTCTTGTGATTTTTCCACAACCATTTCATTTTTTCCAGCAAAAGAGATCTGTGAACATGTATCCGCCATCGGCGAGTGACCTACTGAATCGTATGACCATTTATGGCGGCTGGTCCGCCTGGTCGGAATGGTCAATGTGTTCGCGTCCCTGCAATGGTGGCGTAATGCAACAAACACGTCGTTGTGTGAGCCCAAACGGTTGCAATGGCGAGCGAATGCGTTATCGCATTTGTAATACTCAGTCATGCCGGGAAAAAATCGATTTTCGTGAAAAACATTGTACCGCACTGGATATGGTGCCATATGCTGGGAAATTATACAAATGGATACCGGAGTATGATGCCAAGGAGCCATGTATTTTGGCTTGTAGGTGAGTAAGGAAAATATTTGCTAAACATTTCTAAGCATTTTATTAAATAAGGTATACAGTCAAAATGTTATAAACCGAACTAATTTGGAAGCTAGATTCAGGGTATTCAAAAATGTTAAGAGGAAGTGTAGCTATGATCCACATAATCTCAAATTTTTTTTACGAAATACAACTAAAAAATTGAACTTGATTTCTAATAACTCCTGTTCGTAATAGCAATGTTTGACCACAGGCACGCCTTCATGGATCGTATAATGACATAATTAAATGTTTTAATTTCTTTTCAGAGGTCATCTAATTGATAGCGAACGTTCACACAAACCATCTGGAAGTGATGGCGATGACCAGAGCGTATTGGTGCCAATGAGCCTCCATGTTATGGATGGTGAACGCTGCCGACCTCCCTCGCTGGATATGTGTGTGCAGGGGAAATGCCAGGTAATACCTTGAATGTATTTTATTTAATGGAAGAAGGCTTAATATAAGAATAAAAGAAGTCAAAACTATCAATGAGAAAGGTCCAAATGGCCAAAGTTAAAACATGTGGTATTGAAGGTTTATCTTTGTCGGAATTGCATTCGTTCTGTGAGCTATATACCGGGTGAAAAAAAAAAAACTGGAACAAAGTCAATCGCCATAATTTTTACATTTTTCTATTTTCATTCATTTTATTGAATGAAAGCAAAAAATGTCGGAAATAGCATCAAATTTTAGAATAAGTTTAGATTTGTTCGAATTGGTCACCTTTGGCACGAATTATGGCCTTCAAACGGCCAATGAAACCGTCACACGCTGCCGAATGTTGCTCTGCGTTATTTTGGCCCATTCCCGGCGAAGCGCTTGCTTGAGGTGATCGACACTTTGGTATTTTTAGTGTCAACCTTGCTTTCCAAAATACTCCAGACATAATAGTCCAACGGATTAGTATCCGGCAATTTTGGTGGCCATTGTGCGCTGGAAATGAAACGAGAAACCTCATTTTGTATTCATTCTTGGGTGGCGTGTGCTGATTGCGATGGTGCTGAGTCCTGTTGGAATGTCCAAGGTCTGCGCCCAAAATGTTTACGTGCCCAAGGCATTAATACACACTCCAGAATATTTTTCGCGATAATATTCGGCATTTATTCTGATGCCCATCGGCTGTTATGGCAGCCCACACCATCACCATGGCCGGCAGCTTGAGTTCTGGTGGCCAACCGAAGGTGCACATTTTCAGCTGACCTCTTTGGCAAGTAAACACACTAATTTTGTTTTTTTACAAACTGCTGGACTACGAATGTTTTCTCATCGGAAAAAACCAAATTCGGCAGTTCATCACTTTCGGTCAAGCGAAGCAACTGTTTAGCTCATTTGAGTTTATTTTCTTTAAGTAGCGGTATAAGTTCTTGCACTTTTTGGAATTTCAAGGGCTTTACCCCGAGCTCATATTCCCAATGGAATATTGCGATATGTTCAGCTCACGAGCTATTTTTCGGCCACTGCGACGCTAGTTTCGATCAAGTGGCTTCTTTACTTTTAGAACCATTTCTGCTGATGCTGCTGTTTTCTTCCGCCCACTTCCTTGACGTCGGGCTACACTACCAGTATCACGGTAACCAGCGATGGTACGAGACACAAAATATTTATTCACATTTACATGCTGGAGTGCTCTAACGATGCCATTTGTGGTTTTCCAGACAAATATAAAAAAATCACACTATCATCCTCGAATTACATCACGAATAACTTTTTTTCTGGATAATTCTTTTGAACGCTTGTAAACAATATAATAAGCTGTCACTGGAATAATTTTAACAGCCGTCGGGCGAATGGCTTAGATATGACAGCAGTCGGTTGGTTGGTTGCAGTTGGTTTCATCTCACCTGTATTTCTATCAACACAAGATCTGTTATAAAGATGGTAGAGATCGAACCATTCCTTCTGGTACCTCACTTGGTCTCCACACAGGGTCAAAGTTTTAGATAACCAAAACGATCATAAAATCCGATGTTATCATCCAATTCTCTTCAAATTACACACAACACAATGTTTTTATTAACCCAAGGTCTGGAGTGAAAATGAGATATATCGGACCACTCCTTCTAGTACCTACCCCCCAGCTGGTCAACATTTTTATACCATCCATCTTGGTAAGGAGGGTATATTAACTTTGTCATTCCGTTTGTAACATCCTTAAATATTCGTCGTAGACCCCATAAAGTATATATATTCATAACCAAATTCTAAGTCGATTTAACAATGTCCGTCTGTCTGTCCGTCTGTCTGTTGAAATCACGGTACAGCCCACAGTATTTGACGTAGAGCGCCAAAATTTTGCAGAGCAATTCGCATTGTGTCTAGGATGGTTGGTATTGAAAATGAGATATATCGGTCCACGTTCTGATATAGTCCCCATATAACGGTACCTCCCGATATTCGGTATTTTGATGATTTATGCCACATTTTTTCACGGATTTGTTTGAAATTTGGTATTTGTAGGTCATAACGGGTCCCTGTGCGTGTGGCAAAACATTGCATGTATAGGTCCACGTTTTGGTATAGCCCCCATATAAAGGTACCTCCCGATATTCGGTAATTTGATGATTAATGCCACATTTTTTCACGGATTTGTCTGAAAATTGGTATTTGTTGGTCATAATGGGTTCCAGCTCCGGTGGCGAAACATTGCATGCATGGGTCCATGATTTGATATAGCCCCCATATTTCGGCACCTCCCGATATTCGGTATTTTGATGGTTTTTGCCACATTTTTTCACTGATTTGTCTAAAAATTTGTATTTGTGGATTATAATGGGTCCTAGTTCGTGTGGCGAAACATTGTAATTATAGGTCCACGTTTTGGTGTAGCCCCCATATAACGGTACCTCCCGATATTCGGCATTTTAATGGTTTTTGCCACATTTCTTCTAATGTTTCTTTTACCGTAAGGTGGAGGGTATTAAAAGTTTGGCCCGGCCGAACTTAATGTTTTTTTACTTGTTAATATCATAACTTGCGAAACAAGTCAGCGATTCTTTACAACTTGCTATATCAAATATTTATCTCGACCGGAAAGCTGATATGAATATGGAATTTATGATTTCGCATAAAATTGGATATAAAAATTTCGATTTTCTTATAATTTTGGCCATACCAATATTTTTATGAAGCATGAAAATGGAATACTTCAGTCGACTATACGCACGGTCGGTCACGCACATTTTAACATTTTTTTAAAAAGGAAAATTTGATATAGACCGTACCAGGCACCTCGCAATATTTATATCACATTTATTTAGGTCGGATACGAAGTGGAAAATATTGGCCCATTCCTTCGGAACAAAAAAATGTATTTAAATAATCGAACATCGACTGAGGGTATACATCTGTTGGCAAAACCGACTGATACTTTTTTAACTTGTAAAATTAAAAGCCGACCCAAAACTTATGATTGCAGGATCGAAAATCGATTATGAAAATCCGAAATGCGATTTTTCGACAAAAACTGACTACGTGTTTAAGACTTTTCAAAGTGAAAATTCGATCAATCGAAAGTCAAAGTATTATTTCAAACTAAGACTTTTGTGACTACAAACTAACTATAATAATTTCATTTCCTATTGTCTCCATAAAATCCCATGAAATATCCCTTTGTTTATGGTCATGAATAAGTTTTTGTTCTAATAGACCATTACCAATACAATTTTGTCTAATAAGATGGCAAAAACAACAACAACAACAAACGACGACAACAAAAAATAGAAGCCACGAAGACATAAAAATAAATACCTGTATTACGGCGATACTTGAAACCAATTTAAATATTTATTTTATTTTCTTGTCATTTTTTGTTGCTGTTGCCTTGTTTGGTTTGTGGTTACACTGTCACCAAACAAGCCAGCCAGCCAGCCACCCAACCTCCCTTCTCACCCAAATGCAGCCGCCTGACTTCCTCATAAAACACAATATTTTAACCATAACAAAACCAAAGTCTATATTTTTTCTACTTCTTCTTCCTCTCCTCCTGTTTCATTCTCTTCTTGTTTTTGTTTTTTAGCGCGTTGGCTGTGACTTGAAAATTGGCTCGACAAAAAAGCTTGACATTTGCGGCATTTGTGGCGGCAACGGCAGCTCCTGTTCGCCAACGCTTTACCAATGGGAACTGGTACCGGTGTCCTTGTGCACTGTCTCCTGTGGTGGTGGTAAGTGGTTTATGTCGTTCGGATGGTCTGTCTACGAGAACGAGAAGAGCATTCGATTTTATATTTGATTTGCTTTGTTGTTTTTTTTTTTGTTCTCCTTGGGATGTTGCCTTATTTCGCATTTCCGTTTGTTTTTATTTTTTTCTTGTTTTCTTTTTATTGCCAGTATTTCATGGCCAATCAGTGAGACTCCATCAAAATCTCATGTCGATATGATGTGACATAATGTCATGTTGTTCAACGATATGGTGTATCGAAAACAACAACAAAAACAAAAAATATATTGGAATACTATTTCAGTCTCGTGAGATTGTCTGTCTGACTTTATTGTGACGACTTCAAAAAACACACACACACACTTTTCTATAATTTTGTATGAAATGGAAAAGTATCTCATTTCCCCCTCCGACGCGGCAGGATAATTTGCGTAGCAAATCACAGAATGATTTGTCAGTGGGGGATATGAGCGACAAAAAAATGAAGTTATGATCGATTTTTTTATCGATAATGATGTGAAGGAAGTGTGGGATGCAATGAAAAAATTGGGCATGGGCGTAGGCAGAAGTAATATCAAAATAATGAAGAATTTAGAATTTGTGAAAGGGTGTAGTTTTCAAGAATATTCTTTCAAGAACGTCCTGGCATAATAATATGAATTACTTTTAAGAATTGTTTTAAGACATCTGGACTGAATATTGCGTAAGTTTTAACGATTTTTTCAGGCCTTTCCTTCAAAGAACGTGGGGTTCTATAGAACGTTTTCAGGAACCTCCACAACCAATATCATGCCTTTTTATACCCTCCACCATAGTATGGAGGGTATATTAAATTTGTCAGTCCGTTTGTAACACCTCGAAATCTACATTTTAGACTCCACAAAGTATATGTACTCTTGATCAGCATAAAATTCTACGTCGGTTTCATGAAGACCGTCCGTTCGTTTGTCCGTCTGTGGAAATCACTCAAGCTTTTAAACGAAATGAAGTAGATTAATAAAATATCACTCCGATGTGCGTTTGGTCTGCATGACTTTTGGTATTGAAAATGGGTGAGGTAGGTTCACGTTTTGGTATAGTCCCCATATAACGGTACCTCCATATCTTCGGTATTTTGGTTATTTAAGCGACATTGTTCGCCGGAATTGTTTCAAATTTGGTACTTGAAGTTCATAATAAATACTACAGCCTAAGACAGAAAATTGTCTGTGCAGGTTCACGTCTTCGTATAACTCCCATATAACGGTACCTCCCTATTTTCGGTATTTTGATGATTTTAGCGACATTATCCGCCGGAGTTGTTTCAAATTTCGTATTTGAAGTTCCTAATAAGTTCTACAATCTATGACAGAAAATTGTCTCTTCAGGTCCACGCCTTCGAACAGCTCCCCTATAACGGTACCTCCCGATATTCGGTATTTTAGTGATTTAAGTGACATTATTCACCGGAATTGTTTCAAATTTGTCACTTAAATTTCGTAATGAAAACTACAGACTAAGACAGAAAATTGCTTCTGCAGATCCACGTCTTCATATAGTTCCCATATAATCGTACCTCCCTATTTTCAATATTTTGGTGATTTAAGCGACATTAGTTACCGGAATTGTTTCAAATTTGGTACTTGAAGTTCGTAATAAATACTGCAGCCTATGACTGAAAACTGTCTCTGCAGGTCCACGTGTTCGTATAGCCCCCATATAAGGGTATCTTCCGATATTCGATATTTTGATGATTTTATTTACCCGAATTGTTTCAAATTTCGAATTTGAAGTTCCTAATGGGTACAACAGTCTATGACAGAAAATTGTATATGCAGGCCCAGGGCTTCGTATAGCCCATAAATATTGGTTCCCCCCTATATTTTGATGATTTTAGCTAGATTTTCTCCGGAATTTGTTTCTAAGTTCGTATTTGCACTTCGAAAAGGGTGCTATAGCCTGCGATAGTTTTTTTTTTTTTTTTGAAGATTCCAAATGTTTCTAAATAGTGGAGGGTATTCAAAGTTCGACCCGGCCGAACTTATTATTTTTTAACTTGTTATAAATATGTTTTCTTAAATTTACTGGGAAGAAGTTTTAAAGATTTTTGCCAGGACTTTCTGGCAGAATTATTTTTTAACATCTTTTTGGCAAAAGCCGGGGATTTTTTAAGTTTGTTTTTTAAATACCTCTTAACTGAATAATGTATTTTTAAAGGATAAATTTTCTTCCTGGCAAGGACTTCCTGACCGAAAATAGAGTTCTTTCTAAAGAGACACTCTAAGGAAAAAAATTTCAAGTTTTTATAATTTGTTTTTTTTTTTAAGTCCTTTAGTTTCAGAAATTCCTGCCAAAATTCATGATTTTTTAATATGTGTTTTCCAGGGCTTCCTGGCTGAAAATTGTGGATTTTTAAGGAAAAAATTTTGAATTTTTAAAATCCTTTCAAGGACTTTTTATGATTTTTTGTCTAAAAAAATCTTGTACAATTCGAGGGTCTTTTAAAAATTTCCAGGACTTTCTGATCAAACATCTAGCTGTTTGTAGGAGAATTCTTTCAAGAAATTACGGGTAAAAATTATATTTTTTCAAGGACCTTCAGGCAGAAAATCGTATGATTTCAAAATATTTTTCGTTAGATTCATGCCACAAAATCGTAGATCACCAGTTTAACGACTTCCTAGCAACATGAGTCTGATTTTATCCAAAATCTTCATTGGCCAAAAAATTTAAATTTTTACTAAAGTTTTTGTCAAGAACTTCATGACATGAAATCCTAGATTTCTTTAGTCGGCAGTTCGATCGATCCTTCCTGATATGTTCATTATTATTTCTGTACAATATTTTGCCCCTTACTATATATATATATTTATTTCTTTTCCTTTTCTTTATTACAATTTCCTCCTCTTTCTCGTCCTGCATTCAGGCTATAAAATGCCACGTATTGTGTGCCGCAGTCGTATGACTGGCTCCGAAGTGGATGATACCCTTTGCAATGCAGCTAATCGTCCCGAACCGTCAGTGGAATTGTGCAACACACACACCTGTCCGCCCCGGTAAGTAAATGTAAACAAAGTTTAACTTTATGTGTCTCCAGATGGCAGTTGGGGGAATGCGTGGCGAAACCAGAAGGAGAATACTAATGGGAAAGTTCATCTCAGTGTGACAAGGGAAGCGAGGGAAAGTAAACTTTTTGGTTAGGGAATTTTCTTCAAGTGGTTAGGTTCGCTTAAGATTGCCACGTGTGCATGTGAGATATTTTCTTTTCAATTTAACAGAACAGAGAAATGTTTTCGTCAGTTTGTTTGGTTACAGTGTGTGTGTTTGGCATTTTGTTCTCTTCTTTGCTGTTGTTGTTTTATTTTACAGGATACACAGGCCACAAAATGCAATTTAATGTTTTAGATAGAGTTTTCGGTGTAATTAAAGTTCCACAAAAAAAAAAAAAAAAAACAAAAAAAAAGACAAACAATGCCAGCCAGTAACCAACAAATTTAAATCTCAGAGCTAAATTAATATTTTATGTCGGATGTTTGCAGTAAATGCACTGAGAGAAAAGTAAGTGGGTCAACAGTAAATCCTGGGGTAAAAGGTATTTTAGAAAAAAACCTATTACTTTATTACTTCAATGGGAATATTTAAATTAATGACAGGATTCTATGGAACCAGAAACCTCATCAAAAACTTTCCATTTTAACAATAAGTCACAAAGACAAACAGTTGCAATTTTTAGGTATTGCTGTTTGAGGGAAAAGAAAAATTTAATCAAAAATAATTTGAATTTCAATTAATTTTCGCTAGAATATCGAAATAAAATATTTTTTTTTTCGATTTCAGATGGATTGCGGACAACTGGAGTACTTGTGACCGGTCATGCGGCCCAGGAATGCGTTCCCGTATGGTAGTTTGTGCCGAAGAAAACAATGGCATAAAAACTAGAGTAAGTTTAATCTACAAAAAAATGTAATGGTTATATTAATCTAAAAAAAAAAAAATATGCAGAACAACAGTCGAACTTCTCTGTGGCGTGAAAGATTAGAAAAAAAAGATTTGCAAATAAAAAATGTTTTGTAATGGTTTGAGTAAGGATATATTTTTATACCCTCCACCATACTATGGAGGGTATATTAACTTTGTTATTCCATTTGTAACTTCTCGAAATACTCATGTCAGACCCAACAAAGTATATATATATTCTTGATCAGCGTAAAATTCTAAGTCGATTTAGCAATGTCCGTCTGTAACTCCCAAAATACGGTATTTCGATGATTTTAGCTCTATTATTCACCGGAATTGTTTCAAATTACGTATTTAGAGTTCCTAACGGGAACTACAGTCTGTGACAGAAAAATGTCTATGCAGGTCCAGGTCTTCGTATATCCCCCATATAAGGGTACTTCCCAATATTCGGTATTTTGATGATATTAGCGCCATTATTCACCGGAATTGTCTCAAATTACGTATTTTGAGTTCGTAATTGGAACTACAGTCTGTGACAGAAAAATGTCTATGCAGGTCCAGGTCTTTGTATAGGCCCCATATATCAGTACCTCCCTATTTTGCCGATTTTAGGTACAATACCCACCGAAATTGTTTGAAATGTGTTATTTGAACTTTGCAATGGATGCTACAGCCTGTGACAGAAAATTGTCTATGCAGGTCCAGGTTTTCGCACAGCTCCGATATAACGGTACCTCCCTATATACGATATTTTGATGATTTTATCTACATTATTCACCGTTTATTTCAAATTTCGAATTTAAATATGGTAATGGCTAATGGAAACAATGCCTATGTAGGTCCACTCCGTATAGACCCCAATATAACAGCAATATTCGGTATTTTTAAAATTTAACAGAATTTTTTAAGGATTTTATTTTTTTTTTTAAATTTCCAAATTAGTTCCAAATGGTGGAGGGTATTCAAAGTTCGGCCCGGCCGAACTTACTGCTTTTTAACTTGTTTATTTTTTCATTGCCAAAAATTATGTTTAGGATTTTTTTACGGGAGTTCGACTTGATTTAAAATCATTAAAAATATTAAATTAACTTCTTAATTTAAATGGTTTGGATTTTGTTTTTCTTTTTTCCCTTTGCCGCAGGTTGCAGACATGTTATGCCCCAAACCAAAGCCGCCCATGCAAGAGCAATGTATTATTACCGAATGTCCTAAATGGAAAGTGGAAAAGTGGTCAACGGTAAGTACTTCTCTTAACCTGTTTTACTTCCGGTATATTGTAATTTATATAGAAATGAGTCCGTAAAAGCAAAGACTAAACGAGATACCCTGATGTTAAATGATCGCGAAAAGTTCAAATTTTGAGATCTCTGTACTGGCAAGGTCGTTAGAAAATCGTATTGCGAGATGTAAAAAGTCGTAAAAGTAATTTAGCACTACAGTTGTGATAATGAAAATTTTGTTGAATGGGACGTTTGACAATTCGTACACCCAAGTACTTAAAGGAAAAATATGTGGTACCTAAAATCTGGTACCAAAGATTGCTACTTAAGCGCGAATCATGGGGAAAAACGCCAGGAAACTTGTCTCCTCTTTGTTGATCCTCCATAACACAGTAGTGTCAGGATGTGATTAATTTTCCATGGCTCAGAAAATTCAAACAATAATATTTATGCGATTTAAAAAATGTAAAACATATTGGACTCCTCATAGTTCGTTCGTGATTCTATTTTATATTATTATGCCCTCAGCCATATGGCTACGGAGGGTATATTTTATTTGATATGGCCAAAACGTGTCTCATCGAAAGAACGGTTTTAGACCATAGGCCCCTTTGGACCAAAGCCGTTTCGGGATATTTGGAGTCGATCAAGCCATGTCCGTCTGTCTGGCTGATGCACACGATAACTCTCAAAGGGAGTATCCAATTTGGTCCAAACTAGGTACATCGTGAAATTTTTGTCAAACTTAGATCGAGTACGAAGATTGGCAACATCAGTCT
The DNA here is from genome assembly GCF_030504385.1 of Musca domestica. NCBI lineage: Eukaryota > Metazoa > Arthropoda > Insecta > Diptera > Muscidae > Musca > Musca domestica. The sequence goes on from NW_026712311.1 coordinate 8,629,013, forward strand.
ACTCCTTCTGGTACCTCCTAAGCAAAAGTTTAAAACTTTCATAGAAAATAATTTACCGCATGTGAAGAGAAAGGATAATCAGATTTTGTTCAAACTCCGCAAATCGTGATGCGAGGATCGTGGGTGCGAGGATGGTCACTATTGGACTACTCCTTTTAGTAACTCCCCCACAAAGGGTCAAAATTTTCAATAACCAAAACGCTCATAAAATGCGAAATAAGCAATCGTTTACTTTCAAACTTCGAACATCCCAATATTTCTACCAAAACAATATCTGATGTAAAGAAGGAATATACTCCTTCGAATACCTTCCCCACAAAGGGTCCAAAGGGTGAAATATACAGCTGATTCTCTTCAAATCTCACAAATACCAATATCATTACTACTACAAAATCTGGTGTAAAGATGGAGTATGTCGGACCTCTCCTTCCTGTACCTCCCCCACAAAGGGTCAACATTTTCAGTAACCAAAACGATCATAAAATGCGAAATAAGCATTTGATTATTTTTAAACTTCGCACATCCCACGATATCTACCAAAACAATGTATGTTATAATGAAGGGATATACTCATTTGAATACCTTCCCCCCAAAGGGTCAAAATTTTGAATATCTAAAACGCTCATAAAATGCGAAAAATGCATCAGATTTTCTTTAAATTTCGCACATCCCAATATTTTAACCATTACAAGATAGGGTGTGAAAATAAGATATACCGGCTTACAGCTTCTGGTACCTCCTTAACAAATGTCAAAATTTTGAATAAGAAGGAATATGAGGGTCAATATTTTGAATAATAATAAAATATATCAAAAAATATAAGTCAGGCTCAATCCCTTTATTGTAGTTTTTTTATAAAAACAACGTTTGTTTATTAGTGGAGAACGATGGTAATGTTTACCAGGGGTAAGGCAGGGAATACCTAGGATTCGGAAAGAGCTACCAATCTTCATCAGTTCCCTTGTTTTTAGTCTGGGAAATTCTCCCCAGAAGATATTTAAAAAAATAATTTCTAAATAAATTCTCCTGGTACCATCGTTCTAAAAGCCTGACCATTTTGCAACAACAAAATACTATGGTATCCAGAACAAACAAGCCAACACTGTTTCAAAAAATATTAGTATAAACGGATAAAAGCTGAGGTTATCAATCTGTCGGCAAACCCGATTGATACCCTTTAACTTGATTTTCTGACCACTTTGCCGCCAAGTAACTCTCATTATTATTTTAATTTTATTTTTTCCTGAAAAAGTGCTCCGAATCCTGTGGCGAAGGAATACAGATACGTAATGTTGAGTGTAGTGCTGCTGACGGAGGTCTGAGTGACAAATGCGATCCCCTAACAAAACCGGCCAGTGTACAAAGCTGCACAACAGGACTGCGTTGTGAATCGGATTCAGTGTTGAATTCTAGGGTGAGTTTTAATATTATTCTAAAATAATTATTTATTAATATCAAATGTAATTATGTTATTAAAAATTAAAATGAGTAGTTATTTAAATTAATTGGAATTTAATAAATTAAAAATTAAGTCACACTTTTGAAAATTAAAAATTATGTTTTTTTTTTCATTTAATTACAGGTCTCTTTAAAAATGGACCATAAATTGCTAAATGCCCACGATGATGATAATCTAGCTGATGATGACGATGATGTGGTCGACGATGATTCGGATATCGATGATTATGCCGATGATACATTCTTTGGCAATCAACCCGTCTATTTGCATCATCGCATGAGCCGGTTTCATCACGAAGAGCCTGATGGGCCACAAATGATGCGCTTACAATCCTCTGGACGTTATAATTCCGACGAAGCAATGCCATCCGAACCGACGTAAGTGCTAAACTTGCTAATTCGAAATTTAAATAATTCATTGGAAATGTGTTGATGAGATGGCGTTGTATTAATTTTCCAATTAGTTTTGGGGATTATTGGATAATTAATGATTCGTTGGAAATTCATGAGAAAAATCGGCGATGCAAGATGATGTGGTGGAAAGTAGTTGAATATTGTGTGTTAGGCTTTGGGATTATAAGGTATTTAAATGAATTTTTTTTTAAAGAGAGCATAGAGAAGTTCATGCAACTCATACGCCCTGTGGTACGTTCATTTAAATTTATTTAGGTCTGGCTAAGTATTTCAAAGGAAGTTGGAAATAGAAACAGTCATTCCAATTAGCTTTTCCAATTTTAATTTTCCATTTTACGAAACGATTTTCTAGAACAGTGTGGCTTGTTTGTTCGGGATACCGTAGTATTTTGTTGTTACAAAATGGTCAGGCTTATCCCTTTATTGTTGTTTTTATAAAAACAACGTTTGTTTATTAGTGGAGAACGATGGTAATGTTTACCAGGGGGTAAGGCAGGGAATACCTAGGTTTTGGAAAGAGCCACCAATCCTCATCAGTTCCCTTGTTTTTTTATGAATTTTTGGCAATTAAACCAAAACGTTTTAAATATACACATAGCTTTGGTGGCTTTCTTTGCCATGTTTTTTTTTTATTTTCAATAAATTCTGGCTCATTTAAAAATCAGAAAACCAATTCGACACACATGAATTGCCCCTAACATTTGAACTTTGAAATTAGTATTTTTCCACATTTTACTTAAGTATAATACCCAAAAATATTCATAAATGACCAACGCGTTGGTGTGGGTGGTGTTAACAAAAACACCAACCCACAAACACCCCCATTTCACAAATTACCCGCCTTGTTCTCGCTTGCAATTAAGGTTAATTATAGTTTTTGACTCCTGTAGTATTTGTTTTATTATTTTTCCATTTTCTTTTGTATTCTTCTGGTAAAAAAAAGCAAAACAAAAAAAAAAAACATTCAAATTATCCATTAACTCAATGTCATTCAATCGAAAATAGCAGCTGTCACTTATGTCCGTCATTTGTAGAAAATGACAAGCAATTTGATGCCATTAGGAATTACAGGTTTCAAAGGTCAACGAAAAATTGAATCGAAACACTATTTCGTAAAGAAAAAACTAAATTGAAAAAGAAAAATAAAATAATCAAGTATCAAGTACATGTAGGACAAAACGGAACCCATGAATTTGTATTTTTTTCTCGGAAGAAACTCATGAATAAATTAAAAGAAATTGCAAAAATAGAAACTAAAGACCTTGAAAACATTTTGAATACCTCTTCAACTGTTTTGAAATTTTCCTTTAAATATTTGTCTAAATCTTCAAATATTTTCTAAGTGAGGCACTGACAATACTTAATTAGCCCTAATTTCCTATAAATTAATATATGTCCATAAATATCTGTATCTTAAAAAAATAAAATACAAATACATCTAAAAATAAATTCCTCTTAAAATAGTGCAATTATTTTCTTTTTGGCCTCAAAAATTAGTCTTGAATACTTCATATTTGGATCCATTTATAAAACCTTTTACACAAATTTTTTACATAAATAAAAGGATGTCATAAAAATGTATCGATGCCTTGAAAATATAAATAGGAAATAAGAGCCACATATACCCATTTTTTTTTTTTAATTGCGGAATTTTTTTCTTTGACTTTAAAAATTTGTTTCAAAATGGTCTGGATTATTTAAAAAAAAATCTAAAATCCTATCTTATACTAAATACCAATCTGATACTTTTTTATACTCTCAGACATATGACTAGAGAGGGTATATATTATTTGATAAGGCCAAAACGTGCCTAGTCGAAATAACTGTTTTACACCCTTGGTCTCTTTGAACCAAATCCGTTTCAAGACATTTGGAGGCGATTTAACGATGTTCGCCCGTCTGTGCGGCTGGGGCGCGCATAGCCATCATATCGAATTTTTTTTTTTTATTTTTCAAATTTAGATTGAGTTCGGAGTTGGGCAACATCTGTCCACTGTTTCTGGTACCTCCCCCACATAAGTTCAAAATTTTCCTACCAAATAATTTACCGCATAAGAAGAGAACGGATAGTCGGATTTTATTCAAATTTTGCGAATCGTGTTATTTGCATTACCGCAAGATCGTATGCGAGAATTGACCAGATCGGACTACTCCTTCAAGTACCTCCCCCACAAAGGATTCCAGTATCTCCCCCACAAAGGAATATCTAAAACGCTCATAAAATTCGAAATATACTATAGATTCCCTTTAAATTTCACATATACCAATATTTTTACCATTACAAAATCTGGTGTAAAGATGGGGTATAGGGCATCACTCCTTCTAGTACTTTTCACACAAAGGGTCAAAATTTTGAATAACTAAAACGCTCATAAAATGCGAAATAAGCATTCGATTATTTTTAAACTTCGCACATCCCAATATCTTTACCAAAACAAGATCTGAAGTAAAGATGGGATATATCGGACTACACTGAATACCTTCCCTACAAAGGTTCAACATTTGAAATATTTAAACCGCTCATAAAATGCGATATATGCCTCAGATTTTCTTTAAATTTAGCACATCCCAATATTTTAACCATTACAAGATAGGGTGTGAAAATGGGCCGGCTCACACCTTCTGGTACCTCCTCCACAAACGTCAAAATTTTGAATCTCTTCTAATACCTTACCCACAACGGATCAATATTTTGAATAAAAACAAGTTAAAAAGCAGTAAGTTCGGCCGGGCCGAACTTTAAATACCCTCCACCATTTGCAACGAATTTGAAAATTTTTAAAAAATAAAATCCTTAAAAAATTTTGTTAAAATTTTAAAAATACTGAATATAGCCGTTATATTGGGGTCTATACGACGTGGACATACATAGGCATTGTTTGTCATAAGCCATTACCATATTCAAATTCGAAACTTGAAATAAACGGTGAATAATGTAGCTAAAATCATCAAAATATCGTATATAAGGAGGTGCGTTAAATTGGAGCTGTGCGAAGACCTGGACGAGCATAGACAATTTTCTGCCACAGACTGTAGTTCCCATAACATACTTCAAATACCAATTTTGAAACAATTCCGGTGAATAATGTCGCTAAAATCATCAAAATACCGAATATCGGGAGGTACCGTTATATGGGGGCTATATGAAGACGTGGACCTGCATAGACAATTTTCCGTCTTAGGGTGTAGTATCCATTTTGAACTTCAAATACCAAATTTGAAACAATTCCCGTGAATAATGTCGCTAAAATTATCAAAATACCGAATATAGGGAGGTGACGTTATATGGGGGCTATATGAAAACGTGGACCTACATGGCCCATTTACGAACTTAACCTTCCTACTGGAAAAATAAACATGTGTGCAAAATTTTAGCCATCTATCTCTATTCATTCAAAAGATAGCGTGATTACAACAGACAGACAAACAGACGGACAGACAGAAAGACGGACATCGCTAAATCGACTTAGAATTTTACGCTGATCAAGAATATATATACTTTGTTGGGTCTGACATGAGTATTTCGAGGAGTTACAAACGGAATGACAAATTTAATATACCCTCCATAGTATGGTGGAGGGTATAAAAACATGAGGCAACTTGAAACAACCTTATACTATGGAATGGACAATATTGTTCTACTCCATCGATAGATCTTCTATAGAGGGTCTTTGGACCTATCTCTTTAAACTGAAACTTTCCGTTGTTTACATCTTCCCATTTTATATTGTAAAAACTTCCCTTATTCTCCATTTACAGTTACATGAAAGACCCCGACTGGTCACCCTGCAGTGTCACCTGTGGCGTGGGAATACGTCGGCGCACCTATAAATGCAAAATTTTCTTGCAATTTTCCCGGACATTGGCCACCATTAACGACACGATGTGTGAGGGCAAGAAACCCCACGATGAGGTCGAGCGTTGTGTAGAAGAACCCTGTGTTATGCCTTCGCATGGTTATGAGGAACCATATCATCGTGATTCGATTAAAGTGGGTGTCTCGGAGCCGGGAAAGACCTATGTGTGGCGTGAGCAGGGTTATACCTCGTGCAGTGGCAGTTGTTTGGGTGGTGTTGAGGAACTCATCATTAATTGTGTGCGTGAGGATAATGGACGAGTGGTATCGCCATTTTTGTGTTCTCCAGAAACAAAGCCGGAGGCACGAATACGAACATGTAACGATCGTCCTTGCCCGCCTCGATGGAATTATACCGAATTTACACCTTGCTCGAAAACTTGTGGCATAGGCATAAAAACACGAGAGGTCCAGTGTGTTCATGAGGTAACGCGAGGTGGCGATAATGCCATGGTGGTGCCGAACAGTATGTGTCCTCAACCCCCACCAGCAGATCGTCAATACTGCAATGTCCTTGATTGCCCTGTGCGCTGGGAGGTAGGCGAGTGGTCCAAATGTTCCCACACCTGTGGCTATGGCATCAAGGAACGTAAGGTCGAGTGTAAACAGGTTATGGCCCAGGAACATAAATTGGAAAGACCGGAGATAATGTGTGCCAGTGGCAAGCCACCGGAAAAGAAGCCATGCAACATAAGACCTTGTCCGGCTGAAGAACCCAAACCGGTTATTGAGATAAGCAATACAACGCATATACAACATGATCCCAGGAAAACGAAAGTTACACTGAATATTGGAGGAGCGGCTGTGGTATTTTTTGGCACCCAGGTGAAAATAAAATGTCATGTCAAAGGTTATGATCGAGCGAAAATTAAATGGAACAAAGATGGTAAACCGCTGGAGAAGAGTAAAAAGTTTAGAGTGTCCAAAAAGGGAGCTTTGCATATCTTGAATATAACATTCCGCGATGCGGGGGTGTATTCGTGTGAGGCGGGACCATCAAGTGCGGACATAACGGTGGATGTTAAGGCTAAACCTGGACAACGGCAGGAGGATTTGGAGCAGCAACAAGGTAGGGTTATTTTTTGTCAAAAAAAAAAAATAAATAAATAAATAAATAAATAAAAAAATAATAATAATAATAATGACGATAATAATTTTAACAGTAATAACAACAATAACGATGCAAAAAAATAATAATGAAAATTTCTTAATTTGTTTTTGTTCCTTTTATCCAGAAAATATGCTTCCGGAAGGTAGTGGAGATGATTCAATGGAGGCTGCTGAAATAATGGCACCAACGAATAGGTAAGTAACTAGTTGGGAAAGGACGAAAGTCGAGTAGAACCGACTATATGATACTCTACATTATAGACGTACGTATTCGTAGGGTCTCTGTTCCACTGAATAGCAACTTTTTCCACTTTTTGTATGTTTTACAAGCAAAGGTTTACTTTTTACTAGTTGGGAACCCCGAAATATTTGAAATGTATTTCTGGTATACCTTTGCAAAATTGTTGCTGCATATTTAACAGAAACATTTGATGTTAAGAATTTAAAATTCGAAATTGGATGGGCAATTCTGCGTTATCTGACCTTTTGTAACAAATATCATTGACATAGAGTACATGTACTGACTTTCAGAAGGTTTATAAATATTAAACAAGTAAAAAAGTTGAATACCCTTCACCATTTGGTAAAAATTTAACAATTTTCAAAAAAATAAAATCCGTTCAAAATTCTATTAAAATCTTAAAACTACCGAATGTAGCCGTATATTAGGGTCTATACGACGACGTGGTCCTGCATAGGCAAATTTTGTCACAAGCTATTACAATATTCAAATGAGAAACTTGGAAAAAAATATGTTTATAATGTAGCTAAAATCGCCAAAATACCGAATATATGGAGGTACCATGGGGGTTGTAAACCCCGTGGACCTGCACAGACAATTTTCTGTCATAGGCTGTAGTATCCATTACAAACTTCAAATACCAAATTTGAAATAGTTCCGGTAAACAATGTCGCTAAAATCATCAAAATACAGAATATCGGGGGGTACCGTTATATGGGGGCTATACGAAGACGTGGACCTACATGGTTCATTTTCTGTCCTTAGATGTGGTATCCATTACGAACATCAAATACCAAAACTGAAACAATTCGTATAATTAATGTCGCTAAAATCATCAAAATGCCGAATATGGGGGGGTACCGTTATTGGGGGGCTATACGAAGACGTGGACCTACATGGCCCATTTTCTGTCTTTAGCCGTAGTATCTACTACGAACTTTAAATACCAATTTTGAAACAATTCCGGTAAATAATGTCGCTAAAATCATCAAAATACCGAATATCGGGAGGTATCGTTATTTGGAGGCTATACAAAGGCGTGGACCTACATGGCTCATTTTCTGGGTTAGGATGTAGTATCTATTTCGAACTTCAAATACCAAATTTGAAATAATTCCGGTAAATAATGTCTCTAAAATCATCAAAATACCGAATATCGGGAGGTACCGTTATATGGGGGCTATATGATAACTTGGACCTACATGGCCTATTTACGAACTTAACCTGCCTACTGGCAAAATATACATGAGTGCAAAATTTTAGCCTTCTATCTCAATTTGTTCGAAAGATAGCGTGATTACAACAGACAGACAGACGGACATGGCTAAATCGTCTTAGAATTTTACGCTGATCAAGAATATATATACTTTGCTGGGTCTGACGTGAGTATTTCGAGGAGTTACAAACGGAATGACAAAATTAATATACCCTCCATAGTATGATGGAGGGTATAAAAATATATGTATCGGAGCCGAGTTCTACTAAATGGAAAATTAAGTCCTGAAATTCACTCCATTTGAGCTGATATTAGCCATTATTTGCACAAAAAAACCTAAAATCGGATTAAGGATATATTTTGGAGTTATAACCAAATCTGAGCCAATCTCAATAAAATTTGGCAAAGGTATTTGCGAGATCCATAAGATATCTGGTACAAAATATAATTATTGTGAAGTGCATATTACGAATGTGAGGAACTTAAAGACCAAATCGGATGAAACATATATATGGAAGCTATGGCTATATCTGAGCCGATTTTCACCACAAGTGATGTACATGCTTCCAGACTAAATTCGGTGGGATATACCAAAATTCAGGTCATTTGGACTGATATTGGCCATTTGGTGCACAATTAGCCCGAAATCATTTGAAGATACAGGGTTGTCCATATCGACGGACCCATCTGGCAACGACATAACTTTTGACAGAGATGTCACATCGCTTAATGACATACCGCGTTTGAGGCGTCAGTCCAAGCAGATTTTTACCATGAACCAATACACGCCACGCGAGCGCCCTGAAATAGTTTAAATTTACATTCAACAGAAGAAGTCAATTGTGAAAACTCAACGTGCTTTTAAAACATTAAAAAATGTGAGAAGTGCGCCTTCTAAGAACACCATTAAGCGTTTATACAAAAAAATTTCGACTGGTAAGGCTCTTTCTAATCCGAAGAGGCCATATAAAAGTGGACCAAGGCGATCGGCCGAGAATATCGCTGCCGTACGAGCCAGTGTTGAGAGGTCCCCAATAATATCCCAAAAACGCCGTTCTCAGCAGTTGGGCATGGCTCGGCCCACTTTACAACGGATTATTCGCATTGATTTGTATTTGTTCCCGTACAAAATTCAATTGACGCAAAGAATGTTGCCTGCGGACAAGCCTCGTCAATTGGAATGGGCCCAAAGAGTCATGTGTCCGTCGAATATGGGCAACCCTGTATATATCGGAGCTATATCTAAATTTACATCGATTCTCGCCAATTTCAATAGGTTTCATTCATGGGCCAAACAATATTGTTAGGAAAATTTCATCTCAATTGGATAATAAATAAAAAAGTGATTCTATGAAGATCCTCAAAAGTAACTATGGCTCTCTCTCGCCATGTTACAAACCAATTCACAAAGATATAATAGCCTTACCACTATGTGGTGTAGGGTATAAAAATGACAATTTCAGTCCACTTTGTGACATAGGTCCCATAAAATACTATAAGCGGATGTCAATGGTTTTTATATACCTCAAGTTTTTGACGAATCCTGGCATTTTGGAAAAAATATAGAAAATCTGCTCCTCAAACATTCAATCTTTAGCTTTTCTTACCTCCCACATTCTCTTCTAAAGTCGATTCTTAAATCTAGCGTTTTTAATAAATTAACCATAAAAATAGTCCTGAGGTAGGACCATATTTTAGGTCTATGTATTTGTGCGTGTTTTGAGGAAAATCCCATAGAATTTCATAAATATTTTTCCTTGATTGAAAAAGGTTTTACAATTTTTTCTGCTCATTTTTACTCAGCCTTTGTGTTACATTTTTTTCTTGGAATTTTCCATGTTGAAAATCAATTACATATATCCATCCGTTTTCGTACCACCACCCCCTCTCATCATCCTACGAGGACGAGTGTTAAACTAAATGTGCTGTTGATGTGTGGGCAGTTTAACTTTAAAAACCACTTGGGAAACCAATGGAGCAATGATTTAAGCATCATCTAGCATTTGACCAAACCACTGGCCGCAAACAATATTTCATAGTTGGTCAAATGTGTAAATGTTTGCCTGTGTCTGAGTGTTGTTTAAAGTTGAACGAGCGCACACACACACACATGCACACAGCCCATCATACATCATTTGCAATGTCTCCATTCCCCTCGCCAGCATTCAACATGTTCCGAAGAAGGAAGTTCTTCGAGTTTGTTATGGATTTCTTTTTTTGCCTAGTCTAGCATTTCATTTAATTGCTGGAAGTAGGTTTTGCTACGACATTGTGGGTTTAATGTTGATTCCGTTGGAAAAAAGGACATGGACTTAGTTATTTTTCGAAATTTTGAGAATGTCACGTTTTGCAAAGTTTTCCCACATTGCAATATGATATAATCGAAATACTTTTCATAGGCAGGGGAGACCATGACAGTATAAGATTTTAAGTCCCCTTATTACCAAAAAAATATGTGATTCCCTGTGTCAGTGTCCGCCACCTGTTCCACTGTAGGGTATTTCATTTTTATAAACTGTTTCCTTCTCCAGCTGTGTACATTCCCTTGGACATTTTTATGTTTGTTCCTGTTCCTGTTCTTGTTGTCGTTGTTGTTTTGATTCGTTATTTTTTATGACATATCATTGCAGTACACAAACCACACGTCACAAACAGCAACAGAGCTATGCCCGAGAACGCAATCAACGTCCCAAGAACGATGGCAAACAACAACCGAATGTGGACGGCAGCCTTACAGGCGATGAGGTAAGTTTCCACTCGATTCAGTTTCGAAATGTAATTTTATAATGTTAGTACTTAAGTCAATAATGTAGCATCACTGGGCTAGTGTTGGGTTTTTAAAAAATAATATAAAAAAATTGTTTCTTTTTTAATTTTTAACTAATCGAATTTTATGGGAATGTCTATAGGATTCTTTTGCTCAAAATTGTAATGGGAATATATATCCCTATAATTAAGAAAATCTTATCTAAGAATTTAATTTACGCCAACCTTTTTTTGTTAAAGATTATCTTAACATTATTTCAACTTTTTTAATTGAAGACCACCCGGCCAAAATCGAAGAAAAAATAAAAATGTTATGTCTAGATCTCAGAAATAGATGTCAATATTGGGACATCTAAATTTAATGAAATCAGTTTATAAAATGAGAGAGAAATTAATTTTTATTTTAGCGTGGTTTTTATGATAGGTCGGTTTCATCATTGACCTCCTTATTAACAACAACACTCAAACTAAAATAATTTCTCTCATTTTCTCTTTTTTTAATTATTATACGATTTGATTTTTATGGTGTTTATTATTAATAATATTATTATCATTATTATTTATTTATTTATTTTTTTTTTGTAAATACATTTTTCTTTTTCATGTTACGTTAACAATCAGTTACAATCTTTAACAAATTTTGTATTTTAAATCTGCGATTTGGAAAATTTATATGCGAATTATATACAGGTTGAGATAAAAAAAAACTGCAACAAAGTCAAACGCCAAATTGTTACATTTTTTTAATTTTATTGAATGATAGCAAAACATGTCGGATATAGCATCAAATTTTAGAATAAGTTTAGATTTGTTCGAATTGGTCACCTTTGGCACGAATTATGACCTTCAAACGGCCAATGAAACCGTCACACGCGGACCGAATGTTGCTCTGCGGTATATAGGTCCATTCCCGGCGAAGCGCTTGCTTGAGTTGATCGACACTTTGGTATTTTTTTAGTGCCAAGCTAGTCCAACGGTTTGGTATCCGGAGGTTTTGATGGCCATTGTGTGTTGAAAATGAAACGGGCAACCTCATTTTGTAACCATTCTTGGGTGGAGCGTGCTGAGTCCTGTTGGAATGTCCAAGCTCTGCGGCCAATATGCTTGCCTCTAGAATATTTTCGCATTTATTCTGATGCCACGATCGATTAATACGAGCGGAGAGCGAAAATCGGTTGTTATGGCGGCCCACATCATACAGGTTCTTGCACTTTTTGGAATTTCAATGGCTTTACCCCGAGCTCATTTTTCAATATATTCCGAATGGAATATTGCGATATTTTTAGCTCATGAGCCATTTTTTGGGCATTCCGACGCGAGTTTCGATCAAGTCGTTTCTTTACTTTTCTAGCCATATCTGCTGATGTTGCTGTTTTCTTCCGTCCACTTCCTTGACATCGGGCTACGCTACCACCATCACGGTAACGAGCGATGGTAGGAGACACAAAAGATTTATTCACATTTAAATGCTGGATTGCTCTAACGATAGCCACTTGTGGTTTTCCAGCCAAATATAAAGAAATCACACTATCGCGCTTGAATTCCATCACGATTACCTTTTTTTCTGGAAAATTCTCACCAAAATGCTTTTGTACGCTTGTAAACAATATAATGAGCTGTCACTGGAATAATTTTAACAGCTGTCGGACGAGTAGCTTAAAAATGATAGCATACTGAATTTGGTTGCAGTTTTTTCATCTCACCCTATATGCATTCACTCAATACCGAATTGAGTACAACTTAGTATTATCGTATGAATATAGGACGCATTTCCAAACCAGAATAAAATCTCAAATACAGATACCTTCAGTAATTTAAATATGAAATTTGAGAATCCCTTTTTCTATCGCTTCACCTAATAGTTAGTATTATAATTGTACGAAGACTGCCATTTAGTATTCCAAAGTACAATTTAGTATTCTAGGGTACCATTTAGTGTTCCAGAGTACAATTTAGTATTCTATAGAACCATTTAGTACTCTTCGCATAATTATTACAACAAAGCTATACATGAACAGTGACCCCAATACAAAATCTGTTCACCCAATACCAAATCGTTCTAAATTTGCTACCATTTAGTAATTCTCGTACAAATTTTCAAAATCAAATTTAATCCTCAAACCTACCACTAACAGGGACCCCAACACCAATTTTCACAATTCCATCCTTATCCATTCACCTTTAACTAAACTATTCCAAATTTAGCACAGCTTACACACTTAGTACACATTTCGGAAACTAACTCATACTAACTTTTCAACCTTGACTCTTGATATTTTCACGATTTTAGTTCTATCCGTTCATATAATACCAAATGGTATTATTTTGGAAATTTAGTACCATTTTAGAGATTTTCGTAACCTTATATTTTGAATTTCCCAAAACCCTATGATGCATCTATCCTGGACACTGGACCGTTCGTCTAATACAAAGTATTCTCTAATTAGTACATTTTAGTTCTTTTCGTACCCTTTTAGTAAGATTTTTCAAAGACCCAGCCTTCTCAGCCGAAACTGACCCTCTTGTAAAAGTTCATTTAAATATGTAGATAATTGATAGATTGACAGATTAATCGTCATAAATCAATGGAAGTATATAGGACGGTTGGTATGATAGATAGGTAGACTGATAAATATATTTATATTAATATATATAGGTCGATAGATAAATAAAATTCGAAGGATTCTAGAAATAATTACCAGTCAGTGCTTAATTTTCATGAAAAAACGTATATTTTAGAATAATAACGGAAAATATTGCCATGGTCACGGTCTTCAGCATAAAGGTTGTTATAGCTGAAAACTTAACTGCTAAAACCTCATCTTTCCTACACTCCAGACTGGCTGTTGTATCGTGAAATCTATCAAGCCGAATTTTTTCTTAGATATATCCCCAATAAATGTCCCCTTAACGATTAGCTCTTCCTTTGACTAACAAAATTGGACATCAACCTAGACGAACAACTAAAGTCATTTAATTTCTCCGATATTTGAGAAGTTTCAAACAGCCATTTCATTTTATTTTGTATTTTTTCGATTGCACAAATTGGTTTTCGCGCTTTTATACGTTTTTTTTTGCTATTGTTGCTGTCAGGCATCTCTAACGCTTTTTTGTTGTGTGTTTGCCACAGCAACCGCAACAAGAGCTGGTCGTGGAGGACCATTCAACTTTACAAAAAAACGCAAAAGCAAAAAATTAATTTAAGTGGCAAAGTTATATTATTTTGAGTTATACTCCAGTAAAAGCTGATTGTCGTTGGAGTGTTGTTTTAATGGTTGCTTTAATTTGTTTTCTAACAAAAAACACCACAAGAAGTAGGAAAAACAGAAAAAGGATAAGCATCGTTTAAATTAAGGACGAGTGGGGAGTTTTGTTCTATTATGTTTTTTATAGTTGCAGGGCAAAACCCAACCAGAGAGTGTCTCATTCAAAAGCAATAATAATCACATCAAATGTTTATTTCCTCTCCTCTTCTTTTTTCTATATTTCTCATCCATTCCATATTTTTGCTTTCCTTTTTTGTTTCCTTATTATCCACTTCCCATTTAGCATTCCCACTTAATTCAACAGGCCCAGGATGGCGAACTGTCACAGTCAAACGGCAGCAGCAGCAGCAGTAGCAGTGGTAGCAGCAGTCCCCACACCAAGGTTTGGCTATTACTGCCGTTCCTTAATGGCCTGGCGAGCAACCTACTGCAGGTGAGTTATGCCCCAATGTATTTACAAGTAATTTACAAATGTACCAAAGAGGAATACAAAAGAGAAACACGTCTAATATTAATTTCCAGCAGTTTATTAAAAAAAAGAAAGAAATAACCAACAGGTTGTTCTCCATGCTGTGTTTATTAATTTATCAGGAGTACGTTTTGAATGGACATCATTATGTTAATAAGGGTTTTTTTAGAATTAGCTAGACTAACACCCTACACCAAGCATTTCGATTTAAGCCCAAATAATGAAACACTTATCAACTTTTCCAAAAATATTTCTAAGCTTAACAAACCTCACGTATTCCCCTTTGTCGTGCCCTAACATATCATGGGGTCTCGCCCAACTTTGACGAGCTCTTGGCAAGTTTCCTCATTATGACCCACGTAGTCTGTGTAGTGCCACCACTTAAGTGCAACCTCATTTTTCGAAGTTGTTGTGTTGCTGTTCTTATTTTTAGCTCCTTTCAAGATGGAGTTCCTCTACGTGGCGGATGTTCATGCAAAGCCAGTCATGTCAACAGGGACAAGATGACAACTCCCACACGTACACCAATCATCTTCTATCTCCACTTATTTATGCAGCAGCTACCTTTTCATACAATTCTGTCTCTTTTGTTGCGTTTTTCCAGTACAGTTTAAAGTAGTGCATATTTTACGCAACCATAGCTGATTAGGTGGA
This sequence comes from Musca domestica, assembly GCF_030504385.1. Lineage (NCBI taxonomy): Eukaryota > Metazoa > Arthropoda > Insecta > Diptera > Muscidae > Musca > Musca domestica. The sequence continues at coordinate 8,644,463 of NW_026712311.1, forward strand.
AGTAGAAGAGGAAGTGAAAAAAAAATCTGAAAAAAGGAAAGAACTTGTTGCCAGTTTACAGGGGAAATTGTGTCCCGTTTTATGAATGAAGCACAATAAATTTAATAAAAAAATGTCCTGGAGAGTGCAATTTTAAAGTGCAGAAATTATCCATTGAATCTTGATCCAAAACATGTTAATCAAAGACAGATTGGAATTTTTGATTTAGAGCTGTTAAAAAAAAAATAAGGCAACTCCTGTACCGCCCTTAAAAAAATAATTGGGGGATCTCTTTAGGGAAAGTCCTCATCAGAGCATTTTCTGTAGGTAAAACAGCGATTATCGATCAATATTTGTTCACAATAATAGCAGGAGAGAGGATTGCAAACTGGAAGGAATCTCTGATTAGAATAGAATCACCGGCACCAATTTTTTGTTAATTCACCCATGGACGGAATCCGACTATTGATCGGCAAACTCGTACGCTTTGGTTAAATGCCAATTCCTTCAGTCAATTCTTTCTATGGAGCGCTCACTCTGACTCTATCGAGGAGGTCATGACTTCTGCCAAAACACGAACTTCATGGAGAAGAAAAATCTATATCTATAAAAGAGGAAAATGTTTGTATGTTTGTAATTTATAGACTCAAAAACTGGGAAACAGATTTTCCTGAAAATTTCCATACACACTACAGCACCGCCTGAAAGTAACATAGGCCATAGAAAGTTTTAAAATTCCAATTGGAACTGGAGATATAGCATCCGAATCGGAGTTACCCCCAGAAGATTTAGTTTTTGAATACACATATCTATTGATCGGTTATAGATATAGTCTCCAGATTTAGAATGTGTAACGGAAATCAGTACAAAAATAACGGGTTCAACTAGTAGCTTGTAAAAGGTTTGGACAAGGAAATCCTTGTGGAGTCAATAAGACCTCACTGTGCCAGGTTTCCACTACCTGAGCATTTCACTTTTTATGCTATCATCTTGAATATTGCGAAATGGTGGAGCACTAAGACCCTTTCTAGCCTGAGCAGTACAAACCGTAAATTCTTCTGGATTTTGTGCCCATACAAGTTTGGATGTTATTATAGACAGTTCAGACCCTATTACCGATAGTTGATCACTTCTATTTGAAAACCAGCTACGGCACATTGTCTTCTCGGATGAAGGTATTGCCGAACATTTGATATTCGAATTCTAAATTCGTTGAACCGAAGAATCTGAACATTGTTCACAACACTCTGTCGTGAGAGGAGAACGGTGAGCCAAGAAAACGCACCTATTTGGGCAAGATATCCTCCCAAAAACAGATTTCTAGGACATAATCTATGCATTACACTTCATCTACTAACACCAAAAAGACTGGGACCAGGTAGGAAACCAATGACCTTACGACTTTGGAGCCTGAGTTGGAAGATCAGATGGCAGTTATTGACTGAGTACGCACTGTCTTCTGCAGTCGGTGGTTTCTCATAGAAGAACAGGAACACAATATAGCCATCTCATAAGAAAGGAATGAAGAAAACATGAAGTTTGGCACAGCTCAGAGTCGGTATGGATGCCACGTACTACTAGGAGGGTAGATCGGTCAACTGAAAAAAGACACACCAAGGTCAGGAAACCTTCACTGTACCAGGCTACCAAGACACACCCTTCACCTCGCACTACTGGGAGGATATATTGATCAACGGAGCAACGACAAGCCAAGGTCAAGAAACCTGTATAAAGCTTCCAAGCCACATTCTTCATCTCGGATACCTCGCATTCTTCCCAATCGCCCTTAACTTTTTATAAATAAAAAACTGTATTCTTTTAAGAATTTTGATAAATAGAACAGTGTTGGCATGTTTGTTTGGGATATCGTAGTATTTTGTTGTTGCAAAAATTGTCAGGCTTAATCCCATTATTGTTGTTTTTATAAAACAACATTTGTTTATTAGTGGAGAACGATGGTAATGTTTACCAAAGGGGTAAGGCAGGGAATACCTAGGTTTCGGAAAGAGCCACCAATCCTCATCAGTTCCTTTGTTTTTTGCCTGGGATATTCTCCCCAGAAGTTATTTTAAAATAACTCCTATGACAAAAACTTTTTTACCCAAGTGACGAGATCGTAAGCTCAATAGAAGAGGAACCAAAGAAAAACTATTTTTTTTTTTTTGGAAAATCTTCTAAATCTTACAACGATTCTTACAATGATTTCCCGAAAATTGTTAACGCTCTTTTAATCACTTTGTGTCAGGTTCGTGTCTTCGCTAAACAAATACGAATTTTATCTCAATGGACCTTTTCTATGCCTGAGTTGCACCACTGCGTTTATATCAGGTTTCAGCTCAAGGCAAGGATGTACTTCTAGGCTTTGTACACACACCAACTTCAAATGACTTTCATTGACAAAAATTACCTAGAGTGAGAGATCAGTCATTGTCTTCTCACCTTTTCAAAGGTATCAAAGATATCAGTTATTAAAATGAAAAGAACCAGACCTCTCTAGTCAGGAAAGTGAATGTCATTCATTCAAGGCCAACGGGAAGGAACTGAGATATTGAGATTCCATGTAGGCAGGTTCTGATCAAATATTCGGTGTATCCGGTTCATATTCTAAAAATACTGGATTGAAAGAACCTCAAACTCCAGACGTACAACTGGCGTTAAGTGGGTTCTAGATCAATCAATGACTCGATAGATACGAGGCTTCATTTTTGCCTGGAAAGGATTTGAACTTTGCCTACCTCTGGTACAGTGTAAGAAAGGAAGCTGCAAAACAGTTACGCTGCTATTGTCGCACAATTTGTTTTTCTCATTGGGGATGAGTACCGTCGATTTCGAAGTCAACTATTGCTTCTGGTTAAAACAATTATAACTATCCTAAAATTAGTCCAAATTCTAATAGTTTTGCCTATTTTGGAAAAAGTTTAAACTTGGAATATATTGGTTCACATTTTCCCATAAAACCATATCAAAATGTCAAATTGAGCGAAGACAGCACCCTATATAATTCGAACTTGGTAATCCTATACCTTCCCAAAAAAGGTACACATTTTGAATTAATTAAAATCGCTAAAAGTGGGAAATCAATGTCTGAACTTTTCACTTTTTAATTTTTTTCTGCCAGTGTAAAATTAGAATATTTAGGCCCATTCTTCCTGTTATCTCTCCAGAAAAGTATAAATATTTCGAAAAGAGGGTTTTAGATCCAATCTTCAACAAGTTAACAAGCTAAGTTCGTTTGGGCCAAACTGTAAATACCCATCCATCATTTGGAAGGGACCTGAAAAATTAAAAAAAAAATCCGAAAAATTTCGCTTAAATGAAAACCGTTATCTGGGTGCTATACGAATACGTGGAATGCATAACTAATTTTTTCTCATAGGCTTTTGTACCCAATAAGATCTTCAAATAAGAAATTTGTCACAATTCCGATGAATAATGTTGCTAAAATCATCAAAATACCGGATAAGGGGAGGTACCGTTAAATTGGGACTATTTGAAGACCTGGAACTTCATAAGAAATCTTTTGTCACAGGTTGTAGTACCCATTAAAAACTTTGAATGTGAGATTAGAAACAATTCCGCTGAATAGTGTCGCTAAAATAATCAAATAACCGAATATCGAAAGGAGCCGTTATATGGGTCTATACGAAGACGTGGACCTGTATACAAAATTTTTTGTCAATACGCTGTAGTACCCGTTAAGACCTTTAAATACGAAATTTGAACAATTCCGCTAAATAATGTCGCTAAAATCATAAAAATACCGAATATCGAAATGTACCGTTATATGGGCCTATACGAAGACGTGGACCTGTATGCGAATTTTTTTGTCAAAGTCTGTAGTAAATTCGTTCGAAGGGTAGCGTGATTGAAAAAGACTTAAAATTGTATACAAATTGTATAAAATTGTATACAAAGGAAATATACTTTGTGGAGTCTATCATGAGTATTTCGAGGAGTTACTATCGGAATGACAAAGTCAATATAACATCCATAGAATGGTGGAGGGTATATAAACAAGGGGTCAAATGCTGATGGTGTATATCTAAAACTTCCTAACTTGTTTCTAAATTCATGTCATTTCCAAATTTCCATTATTCAAAATTTGACAATTTCCAAATTTTCCACATAACTATTTTAAAGTCATTACTCTCCCACTTGTCACACATTTTATTTCACACATTTTGAAGCTCCACAAAAATAAATAATCCAAACACATACACAAACACAACGACATAATAGCCTCGACAAATTTTATACATAGTCTGCTGTGGTTTTCTTAAAACACGTTCCCCATATTATTGTTGTTGATGTTGTTGCTGGAATTTAGGCAGGCTGACAGACGACAGCTAATTGCAACATGATGTGTTAAACATTGTCCATGTCAGCATCAACCATCTGTCGTAACCCCTCTAGCCTTTTTTTCGGACGGGACGGAAAATCAGCTCTTGGTCAACCATTGTGTCATCACAATAGCAAATGGATTATTTGATGTTGAAACCACACTAAAATATTGGACAATTTTATCGATTGATGTTGTCTAGTGTGAGCACTTGAATTTGGTAAATAATTTGGAGTCATTGACCTTTTGGCATAAGGTTGCATATATTTTTAGGGAGGAAGGGGTAAAGGGAAACATGTAACGCACAGTTAGCTTTTATTTAAAATTATTCATACCTTAGGTCATATGGGATGTTAGATATGGTATTTATTGGAAGATCCTTCTGATAAAGGCAGGTGAGTGATATTGAAAAATTCGCAGAGGCAATTAGCTATTTTTGCAGGATCTCCTCTAGATTTTGAAAATGAGTTTGATTTTTACACAGGTTTAACTGTGGTTCCAGATATCTCACAAGACACAAGTTGCCTATATTGCATAAAATATAGGTAGTTTGAGTCTTCCGAGGTATCTGGAACCCCACTTAAACCAGTGTAAAAGAACACAGACATTTCAAATATCCAAACATGTCCTTCGCCTTAAACATTAACAGCATAAAAAACTATTCTAATGGCTCCCCTTTATCTCTAACTTATACTACTATGCAATTTTCTCTCTCTCCTCTTTCTCTCTCTCTCCTAAAGCATGAACTTCATTTGTGTTAGAGTCTCATACATTTAACTCCAGGGAAATCAATGTATTGTTGTTGCTCCAAATTGCATCCAACTCGATAACGACAATAGGCCAGTTCACGATGTTCAGCATCCAAAAATTAAAGTAGAAGAAAATGTTCAACCACTAGATGCAATACTTCCAAGTCATTAAATGGCCATCCCCATGCATGCATTCATTCATGTGTATCTGTTTTCCAAAGTCGCAAAAAATGTTTTTTTTTTTTTTTGAAATTTTTGAGTTCATGTCATTTGTACTACAACTACTACTGCTGCTGCTGGATGTGGTCATATTTTGTTCTATTGCAAATTTCAGGAAAACCACAACGGCAAAACCTCTATCAAAACTGTACTTAAGAGGAGAGACATAGAGCTTGAGAGCGAGAGGGAGAGTGCGAGTGTGAAAGAGATCTGTTGTCCTATCTGTTTTTCACATTCATGGATATTTTGCATTTATGCCAAAACAAAAAACTACAAATTCCTATACATTAAAGCATGTATGTGTGCGTGGGTGTGTGGGATTCCATGCATGTATTTGTATTGTGGCTTTTAGGCATATGACACAAATGTGTTCACAATATGACCGACCACATGCCCAGTTTCGAAAAATGGATTTCGAAATGTTACATTTGCATATTCAATTTGTCCTAATGCAAAATGTGTGACAATATAGAGATTGTTGGCACTTCATTTGCATTGTGTGACTCCAAGTTGGAGAATATTTTCAAATTCAACTAAAATATGATTAAATTAATTCAATTAAGTCATATGAATACAATTTTCGGAATTATAATCTAATTTTGAATTTATCTTTTGAGGAGGGAAAAATATATAGGTTAGTTTGGGAATGAAAATGAAATTATGACTTTATTTGTGGGCTTATGTATGAACTATGTTTTGCATTATGAATGGGTTGGATGGCCACAGGAAATAAAATAACTAAAATAGCAAAAAAGATTTCATAGAATGAAAATAGTTGAGGGAAGAGGCTAGGGATACAAGTTTGTTCTAAAAAAAGAAGTTTTAAGTGGTTGTGACATACATATTCGTTGGTGACCCCACTAATTAAACGAATATGAAGTTAATCGACATTTTGGATCCCTCTTCACAAAAAGTATATATCATGTATTTTTCCCACTAGAGCTTCCCATTTGATATTAATTTCTACAATGAATAAGTTAGGCCATCGTTGGCATTAAATTATCGGTGTGATCCAAGCCATCTATATCGATTAAATTTTAAGAGTTTTTTTTTTCGTTCTCGCTTAAAAACACAACGTTGACCCTGGTTTTGGACTAGCTCCTTCTTACACCAGACTTTAACTATAGATTTTTGAAGGTCCTAGTTATAATTTATACCCTCCGCCATATATTAACTTTTACTTTAAAGTTCGTAATAGGTATTACAGCATATAACAAAAACCGTGTACAGATCGAATAATACTTCCCCATAATCGGTATTTTGATGATTTTAACGACATTATTAGCCGGAATTGTTTAAAATTTCGTAGATGAAGTTCGAAATGGGTTCTACAATGTATGACAAAAAATTGTCTATGCAGATTCACGTGTTCGTATAGGCCCCAGATAACTGTACCTCCCCATACTCAGTATTTTTATGATTCTAGCGACATTATTTACCAGAATTGTTTCAAATCTAGTATTTAAAATCCGTAATGGGTACTACAGCCTATGACGAAAAATTACTTATGATGGAACTCGTCTTCGTATTTCCCCATATAAGGGGTCTAATTTTAAACGGATTTTTTTTGAAAATGTTGAAGTTTCTTCAAAATTGTGGATGGTATTAAAAGTTCGGCCCGCCCCAACTTATCTACCGTTTTACTTTTTTGAAAAAAAAGGGCTAAAATTCCTTTTTTTGGGGTTATAAACAGATTCTATTTTTACAGATTTTGATATTTTAATCTATATTTTTTACATTTTGCAGTCACTTAACTATATTAAGGCTGTCCTATGGTAACAGGCATAAAAAGTTCGTTTCGGAATTTAACTTTTTTCCTAATTGTGCCTCATCTAAGAAAGGGGTAAATGTTATGTCTCGTTAGACAACATCCGTTTCAAGATAATTTGGATCGATTTAGTAATGACGGTCCCTTTGACTGTCTGTCTGGTTGACTCAAAGTAAATATCAGGCTTGGTCCAAGCTTTGTACATCGTTATATTTTTGTCAAGCTTAGAGCGAGTTCAAGGATGGTCATATCGGTCCACTCCTTTTGGTTCCTTCACATAGAAAGTACAAATTTTTTAAATAAAAAATAAAATCCCACATATATCAAATTTTCTGGTGCCCTAAACCCGCAAAGAGTAAAAACTTATATTCAATAAATAAAAATAAAATAAAAATTTGAATGTGATGTCCCGTTCAAATTTCGAATAATTTTAACTTTTATAAAAGGTAAAATTATTTTTCGATTTTCTTAAACTTAGCAAATAATAAAAAACGAAAACAGAATTTATCGGTTCGTTCCAACAACATTGGTCAATAATCATATATCTCATATAAACAAAAAGGGGATATGAGATTTGATTGAAACTTCACATATCTTAATAGTTGTATAAAATTTAGATTTAATGCGAAAATCGATAATATCGGCTCAATTCCACTGCTAATTCTCCAAAAAGTAAAAATTTTAAATTATCTTAGCTCGAAGTGATTCCTCAACTTTCGTTAAAGTTTGCAGATTTTTATATTACTACCGAATCTATAGCGAAGATGAGATACAACTGTCTATACCTTCTGGTACCTCTTGCACAAAAGGCTCAAATTGGCAAATATCTCAAAGAAATTAAAAGACGCATCCCATTTGGTAGCATAAATCGAAAATATTGGACCACTGCCTCGCAAAAAAAAAAACGAAATGATCGCTCACGTTTCTGTAGAGAATGAAAACGGTCGAATTCGAGAGGGAGGACTCCTGAAAGAATATCATATTTTTGGATGTCATTTTGCTCTTTGCTCTCTTGGCAAAATTTACTCTTTCCGAGAATTCTTTTAGTTTTTGCAATGCAATTTTGTCTCTCCCTCTTAAAACTTGAACTTCGTTTGTGTTAGAGTCTCATACATTTAACTCCAGGGAAATCAATGTATTGTTGAATTGCATCCAACTCGATAACGACAATAGGCCAGTTCACGATGTTCAGCATCCAAAAATTAAAGTAGAAGAAAATGTTCAACCACTAGATGCGATACTTCCAAGTCATTTAATGGCCATCCCCATGCTTGAATTCATTCATGTGTATCTGTTTTCCAAAATCGCAAAAAGTGTTTTTTTTTTTGAGTTCATGTAAAAACAGATTAAAATCGAACCTGTTGAAGAGCATTGCCGATAATTCTAGAAAAAAAAATTTCCGACACCATCCTCCCTATTGTTTTTCTCTTCTTGGTATTTGTACACAACATTAAAACCACCTTACTTTTAAACGCACACAAATAAGCAAACAATTTCAGATTTTTTCACACTTAGAGTCAACTTTTTCTCTATTTCGAGCATTTCGACTCCCACTGTAATTTTTGAAACAGAAGTAATTCTCGGGCATTCCCACATACAAAAAGTACTTAATATTATATGAAAATGGAATATATCTGTCAAATTGAAAAAATAAATAACTTATAGGAACTCATGTATTCCAAATCGCCAAAAATGACAAAGATATCTACGGAAACTGTTGATATAACCTGCAGAGGAAGCGTAACTGCTGACTCCATTTCTGTGTATGTTCTTGGTCAAAACTTAGAGTTACCGAAGAAAATGGGCAATGGTCCCAACTAGTAGTTCTCAGTTTTTTAATTACCGCCTTTGCAAGATCTTGATAAGGAAAAGCTCATTACTTGTTTCAGGCAAATACTTTTTTAAAGCCAAAACCCATTTTGACACCAATTGTGTAAATTGAACATTTTCCAGCCAGGCCGAAATACCGAATATCGGGGGTACCATTATATGGGAGATATACGATATCGTAAACCTATATTGATAATTCTCTTTCAGGTGGTAAAGAACTCAGAAGGAACTCCTTGTGTGTTTTTTCAGACAATTTTATTGAAAAATGTGGTTAAAATCATGAAAATGCCGATTATTGTGAGGTACCGTTATATGGGTGATATACGATATCGTGGAGCAATAAAGACAACTCTCTTCCAGGGGTGAAGTACTCAGAAGCAAGCCCTGGTGTGAATTCTTAGACAATTCCTTTAAAAAATGTTCCTAAAATCATAAAAATACCGAATATCGGGGGGTACCTCATATGTGGGAGCTATACGAAATCCTGGACCGGTATAGCCCATTTTCGAACTTGAACTGCCTGCACACAAAAGACTGATCTGTGGAAAATGTTTGCTTCTTATATTAATTTGTTTTGACTCTAGCGCGATTACAACGGACGGAATAAATCGTCTTTTAGAAGTTTACGCTGATCAATACTATATACTTTGTTAGGTCTAAAATTATTACATCGACGAGTTAAGAATGGAATAACGATCTTAATATACCCTTCATACTATATATGATGGATGGTATAAAAATAGCGAGTCCATTGGATCGTTGGTTATTTTGGTGATGTGTTCATTTATTTTAGACATCTTATTTAAAACAAAGAAAAAACTGAAAGAAAAAATAATTGGAGAGAATTTTAATTTTTGAGGCAATTTTATTGTAGTAGAAGTGTATTTCTCTTAATTTTCTTACTGAACATTAATTCTATATTTATTTATTTATTTTATATGTAATACGTGTACTAAATTAATTTTAAGTATTAAGTACTTACATAAAGTTTCTAATATACAAACATTTTTTATGAATTTTGTTTTCAGTATTTTTCAAATTTGATGACATTTCCAATGTCATTCCCCAGGACATATTCATCAATTTTTCCAACATTGTCTCACACAATGAAACATTTACTCAGAAATTTGTAGCTGACATTAACAGCCCAAATAAGAGACGTTCAAATTGCTGCGGTAACGAGGGTAGCAGCAGGGTTCGCAGAAATGTCTAGCCGCTGGTTCAGGCTTTAGAGTAAGTAGTGGAAAACTTAAATACATTGCTTAATTTTCATTTAGTTTTACCTTTAAACAAATCCACTTTTCAGCTAATGCTCCTTTTTAACGAATGTATTTGCCAAACAAAAACAATCTAAAGAAGAAGCTGCAAATGGAATGACAATTAACAAACAAAACGATAATTGTATCTTGGATTGGTTCTGAACAAAATCAATACAAGATGACCATCAAAACCGTAAATGGTGCCACAGCTGTAAGCTGTTGGGATGGTTACACCGAGTGTAAAGTCCTGAACAGAGGTGAGTGGAGTCAACTTGTTGCGGATACACAAAAATGCCATTATTTTCATTCCCCCCCTTTAGCCCCCAATAATGTTCTTTGTTATCACCCTGGGGATTTGAGCATCGTGTCCTGTAGAGTATGGTTTGGTATGTCATTAAAACAACAACAAAAACAAGTTAAATAAAAAATCCACACCATTGGTTTGCCACAATTCTCGCCGCAGCGAGTGCCGAAAAAATAAAAAAAATAAAATTTCTTTTGTATTTTTGAACAGCATTCGATATTTTTCGGTTTTCTAATTCCAAAATAAGACTAGATTTGTATTGATCCCAAAGTGCCTTTAAATGAAATAAATATTGTTGACCTCTAAAATCAATGTAAAAAAAACACTAAATGAAACAGATGTAGAAGATGAAAACGACGATGACGACGACGAGGAGGAGGAGGAAGACATAGAAAAGAGAAGCCGACGAAGCAGAATCAGCTTAGGATATGGAAATAATAATGTAATATGACAAAGTATTATTACTATTATTATTATGAAAACATAAATTTAGTATAATTAATTAATTAAATTACATAATTTTTTTGTATAATTTGTTGCCTAACTACATAATTGCTAAAACATAACAATGAAACATGGTACATATGCATTAATTCTAAGATAATGAACAAGTTTTCCAAAACAAAACAAAAACAAAAAACAACAAATTTCATTTAGAAAATAATTTTTCTAATTTTGTCTAAAAATATGAAAATAAAAATAATTACAATTAAATAATAATTAAATATGAAATAACAAAGAAAAAATATGAAATAAAAAATAACCAAATGTTAAAGAATTTTGTATTTATTGGGGGTTAGGGGAAACTTGGTGGGGTAAAGCGTGAGTCAAATTTGTTCGAATTTTTCCAGATCTTACAGATAAAAGGATGAATGGTAAGTTTAATTCAATTTAATCAAAATCTTCAAAATTTAAGAAAAGAGTTTGTAGTACGACTAGGATTATTGGTGTTAAAAATGGGCTACCTTAGCCTCAATATATTATATTAAGGAATTTCAATATATAGAAGTCCTATCTGCCAAAAATAATAATAAACGATAAGTATCTAATGTCCTCATCAGCACCAGAAAAATGCCTAGGGCTACGAAGGTTTTAAGGCGGAATTTTGGAAATCCGCACTAAGTACTAAAATTGTGTTTTTGGGCTACATTTCGATTGCGAATCTGGTATTCTTTTAAGTCTCACTTTTGTATTGGGCTATAATTTTAAATTAAATAAGAAAATTTTAGAAATTCGTACGAACAGGTACTAAAAAGGGTTTTAAGACGAAAAGTCTATTTTTTTTTTGTAGAAAATTTTGCATGTAGGTTACTTTTAATGTGACATATAAAATAAAACAGCGTTTGTGGAAATTCCTGCTAAAAAGGAAAAAATAAATAATAGATTTGGTCCAAACTTGGTACACCGCAATATTATTATCAAACTTAGATCTAGTTCGAAGATGGGCAATATCGGTCCACTCCTTCTGGTACTTTCCCCACAACAAGTAAAAGTTTCGAAAGCTTATAAAACGATTCCTTTCAAACTTGATACATTCCAATATTTCTATATAAACAAAATATCTAGAGCGAAGATGGCCAACTCCTTCTGGTACTTTCCTCACAAGGGGGCAAAAATTTTACCACCAAAAATTCAATAACAAATTGAATTAAGATGTATATAAAAATCGAAGGTATATAAAAATCTGAGCCTATTTCGATAAAATTTGGCAGAGGTATTTTCGAGCTATATATGATGTCCAGTATCAAATATCCATGTTGTAGAGTGCATATTACGCATGTGAGGGACTTTAACACCAAATCGGATGAACATATGTATGGGAGCTATAGCTATATCTGAACCGATTTTCACCAAAAATAAAAATGAAGAATGTTCTTCTGGGCTGAATTCCGTCGGAAGTGCCAAATTTCAGTCCTCTTGGGCTGGTATTATTTGGTGCACAAAAAACCTGAAATCGGATAGAAATATATACGGGAGCTATATTCAAATATGAAGCGATCTTAACAAAATTTTAGGCTCTTATTTCTGAGCTATATCTGATATCGTGTACCAAAGATCATTGTTGTGGAGTCCATATTACGCATTCGAGGGATCTAAGACCCCAAATCGGATGAAACATATATATGAGACCTATAGCTATATCAGAACCGATTTTTACCAAAATTGATGTACTTGCTTCTAGACTGAATTTGATCAGATGTGCCGAAATTCAAGTCATTTGGACTGATATTGGCCATTTGGTGCACAATTAACGCGAAATCGGTTGAAGATATACAGGGTGAGATGAAAAAACTGCAACCAACTTCAGACTGCTGTCATTTCTAAACCACTCGTACGACAGCTGTTAAAATTAATCCAGTGACAGCTCATTATATTGTTTACAAGCGTTCAAAAGCATTTTGGTGAGAATTTTCCAGAAAAAAGTTATTTGTCATGGAATTCAAGCGTGATAGTGTGATTTCTTTATATTTGGCTGAAAAACCACAAGTGGCTATCGTTAGAGCACTCCAACATTTAAATGTGAATAAATCTTTCGTGTCTCGTACCATCGCTCGTTACCGTGATACTAGTAGGGTAGCCCGACGCAAAGGATGTGGATGGAAGAAAACAGCCACATCAGCAGAAATGGTTCGAAAAATAAAGAAGCGACTTGATCGAAACCCGCGTCGCAGTGACCGAAAAATGGCTCGTGTCGATCACCTCAAGCAAACGCTTCGCCGGGAATGGGCCAAAATACAGTAGAGCAACATTTGGGCAGCGTGTAACGGTTTCATTGGCCGTTTGAGGGTCATAATTTGTGCCAAAGGTGACCAATTCGAACAAATCTAAACTTATTATAATATTTGATGCTATTTCCGACATTTTTTGCTTTCATTTAATAAAATTTAAAAAACAAAATGTAAAAATGATGGCGTTTGACTTTGTTGTGGTTTTTTATTTCACCCTGTATTGGTATATCTGCACCGATTTTTACCAAATTTCATGTACTTGCATCTGGACTAGAATTTGGTCGGATGTGAAATCGAAATCGGTTGAAGATATATATTTGGGAGCTATATCTAAATATGAGCCTATCCTCATCAATTTCATTAGGGTTCGTCCTTGGACCGAATAAATATTGTTTGGAAAATGTCATCTCAATCGAATAATAAATACGAGCTGCATTTTGTTCACAAAAATGCATGGTCAGACGGACGGACAGACAGATTGACATGCATAAATCGACTCAGAAAGTGATTTTATGAAGATCCTCAAAAGTAACTTCATCTCTCCATGTTACAAACAAATGCAGAAAGACATAATAACCTTACAACAATGTGGTATAGGGTATAAATTAACCCACCTCTGACAACTTTTGGAAAAATGTTCTGTAAGAATGCACGATTATTCCTAAAAGTAATCTTAATTATCGCTCAAAAATTCGGTAAATATTGATTTAAAATCAGGGGGTCATCTCCCACAGTTGCCGAAGGAGCTTTTCTATAAAAATTCAACTTTTAAGCTCTGATAGATCACGACTGTATCTCTGAAAGCTTTTGGAAAAACGATTCCTTGAAATTCTACTATTATTCTATTCTACTGAGAAATTTAGAGTTATAATAACCAAAATTGTAGAATTGATTGGGTATTATTTTGGAATTGGAGGATATTATTTTTGGTTTATTTACCCTCAAGGACGACGTTATACAAATATGAAAAGCAGTTACAGCCACACTGCTTAAAAAATTACCTTCATAACTAAGCCTTGAGGGAGGACATCAACCATTTTACAACAATCATGCATGTCTTTCCACCCCCTCACCCCCAAGCCGCATAAAATAACCAAAAAATTGTTAACAAATTTGTAAAGTTTAATTTGTTAAATGCCCTAACATGGTAAATTGTCTGGGGAATGGGTGATCTGAACTAGCAACCTTCCACTCAGAACGGGATTGTCATAAACTTTTACTTGTTGTGGTGGGCTTTTGTGGCTAACTAATACCAGCAGTTCATAGAGCTAACGTTATTGGTGTCGACTTCTAAACAGTAATCCGTGGAATATTTGGCCATTAATTTGCCTGATCCCAACATCGAGGTTGCTGTGGTAATGTGGGTCGGTCGTCGCTTGGGTGGGTGGTGTCGGTTGGTTGGTGTGTGACATAATGGAAACTAAATTTTCCTATTTTTCGTACTTTTTTGTTCGTGTGAAGTTCGGAGGAAAGCGAAAAACCGCAAAATTTGTTTCAGGAAACCGATAATAATAAACGAAAATTATTTCCTGTATTTGTGGCCGCAACAACAAACAGTTGACACAGTTTTTGCTTTGCCGGGGAAATGGAGTGTTTGGTTGGGCCAAAGGAAAGGGAAATGATGGCAATAACGGTTAATTTAAACTTTGCAATGGGCTTAAATGGAGTTGATTGCCGTAGCATTCAAGGATTGGTTATTTAAAGATGTGAATGAAATTATTTTAAAAATCTCTGATATTTTTATTCACTTTCCAGCCTTTAAGTTAATTTTCCCTTAGCCTGCCAAAAAATCCACAACCTGAACTTTGTATCCCTTGTAAAAATATTTCCCTGGCAATAGCTTCATTGACTTTTTCCACCTCATTCCTTCCTCAATGTCATCTCAGCTATGAAAGGAAGCAAAAAAATAATATCTTTACAAAAACCACTTCAGGGTCAATGATAATGACTCTTAATCCATTATAAGCGGCATTAAAGCAATTGAAGGTGTACCGACCGTTGAGAAAAACCAGAGAAAAGAAGAATAATACAGCCGTCACATGGAATGTGTCAACAAACCATGGATAAGCCATAATAATGGCCCATAATCTCTTTGTAATGAGAGTTAAACGTGTGTGAAATATCTGATTGTGTGTCATGACAACAATACATGTGACCAAAACAAAAGCAAGAACAATGCCAACAACAACAACAACAACAAAAAGGTCAAGAAACTCATTGCTCTGGGCCATAGGACAAGTCAATTACCAAAAGGCAACGATAATAAATTACATGTTGGGTCATGCTATCTATTTTAAAGGTAGGATAATATGAAGAGAGGGTCATATTGAGAGATCCATTAAAATATATAATTTATGGCAGATACTGGAATTTGGTTTTCTCTGTCTGGGATTTTTTTTACAAATGAAGTGTAAAATGTACGGTTAGCATTCCATGTAAGCTTTGGTCCTGAAAGGGTTCTGAAAATTCTACACGACCTTAAATCAAAACAATATAGACACAAAAATCATATCTCAAGTCAGCACCGTACTCAGAATAAATTGTGGGACCCAACAAGCAACAGCTGAACAAATGTATTTCGGAGAGGTCTGGGAAGGACCGTATTTGCCTGCCTCAAGTAAACTCATTAGATTTATCGACACTTGCGGCTATGGACAGATTTTGAAGTCATACCACTTTAACTAATTTCGACATATCTCGACTTACACTCAGCACTTCCAGGGTGGATCACCAGTTATTATACTTCACTCAGAACTCTCTTCAGCCCGCCCAAATATGGACACGAATATCAGAGTCAATACTAATTGACCTTCAAGAGGTCGTTTTTTTAGAATATTTGACTTCCCCCTGTCCACCTTTTATAAAAGGATTCTCCTCCCTACTATATAGGTAGAATCGCTGGAACATAAGCTGGTTTTTGTGAACGGACTGCCTAGGCCCTCAGCTCGACTATATGGATAGACTTCCATCTGCCCATCTATAGACACTCCCAGGCCCATTTGCTCATCTATAGACACGCGCTGAGCCTTCAGCTCACCTGTAGACACGCACTGAGCCTTCAGCTTACCTGTAGACAGCTCACCTGTAGAGACTCACAGAGCCTTCAGCTTGCCTATAGACACTCACTAAGCCTTCAGCCCATTTATAGAGACTCGCTGAGCTATCAGCTCGCCTATAGATCGACTCACTGAGCCTTCAGCTCGCCTGTAGAGACTCACTGAGCCTTCAGCTCGCCTGTAGAGACTCACTGAGCCTTTAGCTCGCCTATAGAGACTCACTGAGCCTTCAGCTCGACTGTAGAGACTCACTGAGCCTTTAGCTCGCCTATAGAGACTCACTGAGCTTTCAGCTCGCCTAGTACCAACCTTCCTTTCCAAAATATTTCAAACACTATAGTACACCGGATTGGTATCCGGAGATTTTGGTGGCCATTGTGCGCTGGAAATGAAGCGAGGAACCTTATTTTGTTACCATTCTTGTGTGGCGGGTGCTGAGTGCGATGGTGCTGAGTCCTGTTGGAATGTCCAAGGTCTGCGGCCAAAATGTTTGCGTGTCCAAGGCTTTAATACACCCTCCAGAATATTTTCGCAATAATATTCGGCATTTATTCTGATGCCAAGGATGATTAATACGAGCGGAGAGCGATAATCGGCTGTTATGGGGGAGATCTATCGACACTTCGACTACAATTCTAATTCAACAGATCAAGACTTCTTTCACAGCTTAAACGGGTAGCCACAAGGACGACACATTCGTTAAGGTACCACCCTTTTCCGCCCGCTCAAATATCGACAGGACTATCAAAGTCTATACTTGTTGATCTTGATTTTGAAGACTCTGAGGTCTTCAGATCTTCTCGTTTGAATCTCTGCCTTTCGACAATTTATTAAAAGATTCTCCTCCTCTTCTCAGGGCCCTTATTAGTAGACTCCCTGGGACATAAGATCGTTTTTATAGATCGACTGCTTGGACTTTCATAGACTCCCTGGTCCATCCGTTCGTTTGCAGAAAGTCACTGACCCTCCAGCTCGCCTATAGAGACTCACTGAGCCATCAGCTCGTCTATAGAGACTCGCTGAGCCATCTGCTCATCTCGCTGAGCCTCCAGCTCGCCTATAGAGACTCACTGAGCCTTCAGCTCGCCTATAGAGACTCACTGAGCCTTCAGCTCGTCTATAGAGACTCGCTGAGCCATCTGCTCATCTCGCTGAGCCTCCAGCTCGCCTATAGAGACTCACTGAGCCTTCAGCTCGCCTATAGAGACTCACTGAGCCTTCAGCTCGCCTATAGAGACTCACTGAGCCTTCAGATCGTCTATAGAGACTCGCTGAGCCATCTGCTCATCTCGCTGAGCCTCCAGCTCGCCTATAGAGACTCACTGAGCCTCCAGCTCGCCTATAGAGACTCACTGAGCCTTCAGCTCGCCTATAGAGACTCACTGAGCCTTCAGCTCGCCTATAGAGACTCACTGAGCCTTCAGCACGCCTATAGAGCCTCACTAAGCCTTCAGCTCTCCTATAGAGCCTCACTGAGCCTTCAGCTCGCCTATAGAGCCTCACTGAGCCTTTAGCTCGCCTATAGAGCCTCATTGGGGCTTCAGCTCTCCTATAGAGCCTCACTGAGCCTTCAGCTCGCCTATAGAGCCTCATTGGGGCTTCAGCTCTCCTATAGAGCCTCACTGAGCCTTCAGCTCGCCTATAGAGCCTTAAGCTCGCCTATAAAAACTCGCTGAGCCTTCAGCTCGCCTATAGAGACTCACTGAGCCTTCAGCTCGCCTATAGAGACTCGCTGAGCCTTCATCTCGCCTATAGAGACTCATTGAGCCTCCAGCTCGCCTATAGAGACTCCTGAATCTTTAGCTGGTTTTTGGAAACTTCTGGCCCTTTAGCCCGATTATAGACACTCCTGGTCATTCGGTTCGTAGACAAAGGCTTATTGTCTTTATTTCATTGATGGAGACTCTAGCCCTTCAGCATATATGTATAGAAATCTGGTTCTTCGGCTCATTTATAAACATAGACTGTATCACGTTTTTAGAGACTCCTTGCCCTTCAGCTCACTATAGAGACTTTCAGCTCGTTAAAACAAATAAAAGTTCACTGACTTATGACTTCTTCTTCTTCTGGGTCTTCAGATCTTCTAACATGACTTTTTTCTTTGTTTACATATACCCTTTTATACATGTCCGTCAAGATAAACTTAAATGAAGCGGTGTCGAGGCTGGGCACAAATGAAAGGTCTCGAGGAGTACTTTACGAGTACGAGGTAGTACACATGCACTGACAAAAAATTGTTGAATTCAAATTATAAATACAGAAAATACAAAAATAATTGCAACACATTTTCAATTAATTTCTAAATTTGTGCCCAGCCTCGACACCGCTTCATTTTTAGTCTCTGTTCTGTAGACGCTTTTATCTGCAATTTCCCTAAAATTGAGCGATAATTCTTCAGAAAATTCAAAAATTTTTCGGAAAGTTCTCCTCGAGACCTTTCATTTGTGCCCAACCTTGACACCGCTTCATTTTTAAATATTTTATTCTCGGTTTAAAAGTAGAGTTAAGGGTTTCAAAGTTTTTCAACGTGAATTTTAATTAGGTTTTTATCTAGCGATTTCATTTAAAATTTGAAATTTATACGGAAAATTATGAAAATTGATGAAAACTAATATAATTTAATTAACCTTTAATTTTTCTCTGGTTTACTACTCCCTCTCTCTATCTCTCCCTCTCTTTCTATCTCTCTCTCTTTATTAACCCTTTGCGATCCGGAGAAAAAATCGCCTTGGTTTGTGTCTTTGCTAATTAAATTTAAATTTATCTTGGCGAACATCCTTTTATACCTTCCTTCACATTGACTTGGTAACCTTGGTCTGCTGATTCATCAAAATAAATTTGTGATTCGTACGCTGTGAATTAATGAAATAATTGAATTTTTAAACAGTAAATCATATTTTCATGTCCCTCTCAGCATAATTTTCAGGAATAACTGCGTAGAGTTCATCCTTAAGTATCACATGGTCTGCCATCATTGTTTACTCACTTGTTTTCATTTCTCTGCGACATTCATTACACCACATTCGTATTCCATATAAATTCCAGTATTTTCCAAGAAAATGTCAAATAAGATGCAGTATTTTAGTGAAATCTTTTGTCGGTGTTGTTATTTTTTTTTTTTTTTTTTCGAAGAAATTGTAGAAAACGCGACACTGACAACTTCAACAGACATTGTCTGGACCGAAGCAACACTGACAGCCGTGATGCTTGGCAACTACTCAAAAATCACAAACTCTAGCACATAACACCCGCGCTCTTGCGTCGCCTATGTATGTATGTGTTTTTTTTTTTTACAATGTAATCTAGGGTGGTGGATGGGTGATGGGGAAAGGATATCAATTTGACTTTCTGTGTTACATGTCGAACGAACTTGTTTATGATGTGGATTTATGCCATCATTCCCTGCAATATTATTTCGTAGAAAATTGTCATGCATTTGAAATAACATTTGTTGCAGATACTTCTTGGCTGGCAAATAAAATACAAAATAATTTCCAAAAAATGTTTAAATAAATATGTATAAGAAAAAAACTTGATATGTTATTGCTAGGTACTTTTAATTCGTAATGTAGAAATTCGTAATGACAAATGAGAACTAGGCAAATTCTATACTTGTCATTAATGAATAGTATTTCAAATTGCAGATACAAACTTCAAAGCTTGAATAAACGTAATGAATATGCTGCCGAAGACTTTTTACGAAATTCGGATATTCAACAAATTCAGATATAGTATAAATGCACTATATGTAGGGATAGTTCGAGTACTAAAGGAGCATTAAAAATATTGATTTATTAAAAGTACCACTTGAACTCCTGCGGTTTAGAGAAATTAGCTACATATATATCTGAAATATTACGATATCCGAAATATATTCAACCATATCCGAACTCGAATATATGCTGGTTTTTCCAATAGCATTAATTCGAAACAATTTAAGATTTTCAATTTATTTTGTGTAGATAATACCTTTCGACTTGTCCTCTCACGCCTTCCCACATTCGATTGCCCAAAATACGTTCAACATCTGTAAAATTTATTATTTTTGTTTCTTTGTTTGTTTTACTTCTTTTTCTGATTGTCATTCAACACACACTCTGTCCGTGTACGTTTGGCTTTCCGCACATCTAATATTCAATGTATTATTCATAAAGCGTAATAATTAATATTTTTTGTTGTTTATTCAGCTTTTCGCAACCTCAAGAGAGCCTTAAGTAAATATGCGCAAAATTAAGGCGGCATAATCATTTGTCGCAATTTTCAATGGCGCTTATGTTTAAGAATTTAACGTAAAGAAATTTAAAGCCGAAAAAGTAGGCAGAATTACATTCCTTAAATTCTAATAGAAGAAGAGGAGTTTTTCAATGGGGCACCTTGGGAGTTCTTTAGCAGACCTGGTGGTCTTTTTATAGAAGATTTGTATTTTCTCTGATAGAGGACTTTGAAGTTTTCTCAGAGAGTATATGGAGGACTTCTCATAAAAGCTTTGGATGATTTCCTATTTCTTTTCATAGAATATGAAATATCTCCTCGAGGAAGCCTCGGAGGTCTACTCATTGAAAACATGGAGGTCGAAGATATGGAAGTCTTCCCATAGAAGACCTTGAGATCTTCTCATATATACCCTGGAGGTCTTCTCATAGAAGATCTGGAGGTCTCCTCATAGAAGGCCTTCCGTAGAATACCGGGAGGTACTGTAGGTCTTCTTATAGAACACCTGGAGGTCTTCTCATAGAAGACTTGGAGGTGTTTTCGTAGGAGACCTAGAGGTCTTCTCATAGAAGAAGGTTTTCTCATAAAAGACCTAGGGGTCTTCTCATAGAAGACCTGGAGGTCGTACCATAGAAGACCTGGAGGTCTTTTCATTGAAGACCTGAAGGTCTTCTTATAGAAGACCTGGAGGTCTTCTCATAGAAGAACTGGAGGTCTTCTCATAGAAGACCTGGAGTTCTTCTCATAGAAGACCTGGAGTTCTTCTCATTGAAGACCTGGAGTTCTTCTCATAGAAGACCTGGAGTTCTTCTCATAGAAGACCTGGAGGTCTTCTCATAGAAGACCTGGAGGTCTTCTCATAGAAGACCAGGTGGTCTTCTCATAGAAGACCTGGAGGTCTTCTCATAGAAGACCTGGAGGTCTTCTCATAGAAGACCTGGAGGTCTTCTCATAGAAGACCTGGAGGTCTTCTCTTAGAAGACCTGGAGGTCTTCTCTTAGAAGACCTGGAGGTCTTCTCTTAGAAGAGCTGGAGGTCTTCTCATTGAAGAGCTGGAGGTCTTCTCATTGAAGAGCTGGAGGTCTTCTCATTGAAGAGCTGGAGGTCTTCTCATTGAAGAGCTGGAGGTCTTCTCATAGAAGAGCTGGAGGTCTTCTCATAGAGGAGCTGGAGGTCTTCTCATTGAAGAGCTGGAGGTCTTCTCATAGAGGAGCTGGAGGTCTTCTCATTGAAGAGCTGGAGGTCTTCTCATAGAAGAGCTGGAGGTCTTCTCATAGAAGAGCTGGAGGTCTTCTCATAGAAGAGCTGGAGGTCTTCTCATAGAAGAGCTGGAGGTCTTCTCATAGAAGAGCTGGAGGTCTTCTCATAGAAGAGCTGGAGGTCTTCTCATAGAAGAGCTGGAGGTCTTCTCATAGAAGAGCTGGAGGTCTTCTCATAGAAGAGCTGGAGGTCTTCTCATAGAAGAGCTGGAGGTCTTCTCATAGAAGAGCTGGAGGTCTTCTCATAGAAGAGCTGGAGGTCTTCTCATAGAAGAGCTGAATGTCTTCTCATAGAAGAGCTGAATGTCTTCTCATAGAAGAGCTGAATGTCTTCTCATAGAAGAGCTGGAGGTCTTCTCATAGAAGACCTGTAGGTTTTCTCATGGAAGACCTAGAGGTTTTCTCATAGAAGACCTGGAGGTGTTCATAGAAAAACTAGAAGTCTTCTTATAAAAAACCCAGAGGTCTTCTCTTAGAAGACCTGGAGGTATTCTCATAGAAGACCTGGAAGTTTTCTCATAAAAGACTTGGAGGATTTCTCATGGAAGAACTGGAGGTTTTTTAATAGAAGAACTGGAGGTCTTCTCATACAAGAACTGGAGGTCTTCTCATACAAGAACTGGAGGTCTTCTCATAGAAGAACTGGCGGTCTTCTCATACCAGACCTGGCGGTCTTCTCATAGAAGATCTTATGGAGGCCTTCTCATAGAAATCCTGGAGGTCTTCTCATAGAAATCCTGGAGCTATTCTCATAGAAAACCTGGTGGTCTTCTCGTGGATTACCTGGAGGTCTTCTCATAGAAGACCTGAATTTCTTTTCATAGAAGACCTAGATGTCTTCTTATAAAAAACTGGAGTTTTTTTTTTCAAATGAAATCCAATGGAAAATGCCATGATTTAATGTCAACACTTTCTTCTGTTTTTTTTTTTTTTTGCAAAGGCAAACTCTCTGTCCTCATACCGTACAAATATCGTCAACGAAATGCTATTTGCTGGCCACAATATTGTATTTATTTATTTCTCTTACATGCCAAACCACTAACCAACCACTTATTCCTACGGATGGCTACACTGTCCTGCAAATGTCCACACAATAAAACAACAACAACCACGACATATTTTCTATCAACCTTCTCCGAGTTTTGGACTTTTTACAAACAATTCAAGTTGTGTCAATATTTTGACAGAGAAATGGAATGATTTCAACTATAATGGACTTGTCCTTGATGACATTCTATGAAACTTTTGGCATTTTTTGAACGAATTTAATTTCGGAAAAAATATTTATGTGAATGCTTTCTCTTTGTGGTCAAATGTGAGAAATACATTTGAAAAAAAAAAAATACATTTGAAAAAAAAAAATAATAAAAATAAAAAGTATTAACCTTAAAATAGTCAATGTTGAAAGACGAATACTAAAATAATGCATTTATTAAAAATTGTTTCTTAAAATTGACAGATGCATTTATAAGGGTTAAAAAATAATCGGCTAATTTAAGGCTTCAAATACCTTAAAACTAATTTTTGCGGTCGAGTAGAAATTATTTTGCAACAGAAAACAAGTAATGCATTTGTGGTTAATAATAAAATATCAAAAAATTAGTTTTCCTGGCCGATGATTTTCATGGCTATTTTCATATGTTCTCTTTTTTATTTTCACTCTTTTTATCTCTCTATCTACTTCTCGGCTACTATTTAAGTAGAAGAACTGAGGTGGAAATACATTGGAAGATTTTTTTCTTCTTTTATGCTTTCCTGCGTTTCGATAAAATGATTTGCAAACAAATTGATTTAGGAAATACAATTGAGCTTTCGTAGATTTCCCTTTGTTCGGTGTGTGGTAAGGTCAGAAGTTTGCATCACAGCCAGAGCTACACAAAGACGAAATCCGATGGTCAAAGTTTTCAATTGAAAACCTTTTGACTGTAATAAAACTTTGGTCGTTATTGTTTGGGCAAATTTATGAAGTAAACTATTGAAATTGCTCTGTGCTCTGGATGGTAGCAACAAAATGTGAGTAGAAATACAATACAATGGGAATGAGAAAGAGCAAGAAAAGAGGAGATGGAAAAACATTATTTTGTGCTGCATCTATTTTTCATAGAGGCACAACAAAGTTATTTCTGTCCGACAGTCTAGGAATAATAAGCATTAGTTTTCGTTTTTCAAGGGACTTAGAGATATTAAAAAAAAAAAACAAGAATTTTTATGTTGCGAGGAACAAGCAGCGAAATGTGCATTGAGGCTCAGGGAACTTGGTCAATGACGTAGTCAATTATTCGGTCATTATGAAGTATGTGGAGAACATAGGGAGTCGGGTTTTGACCAGTGACTATATACCTAGGCTAGACTTGGACCCGGAACACTCCACCTTTCAGCGATACAGCTACCTATACGGACGGCTCTAAGATGGAAAGTGGACCGCTGTCACTTTCCAACTCTTTTTAAAGCCAGACAGGGGATCGCGGGTAAGCAAACTCTGCATGACCATCTACAATTCTTCAGCTAGCCAAAAGAGTGGCTAAAGACAACACGATAAATTCTTCGTGGATACTTCTTCTTTAACATATATTTATTTCTCTTTATTTTTTCCTTTTACTCTAAACAGTATGATCACAATGGGACAGCAGGTCTCCGAGTGGAGCGGAATTTAACCCAACCTAGGATCATATTTTTGAATGAAAGTCCAGGAATTTCACTGTCTTTTATTAATTTTTTATTTTTTTGATAACATCAGACTTTGATTCCTTGGAAACTGGAAGTGCTACCATATGTCCTTACAAAATCCTGAAATAATTGATTTCATAATAAAACCATGATTTTTGCCAAAAACGTCTTTAAAAAATATATATTCTAATGAAATCCAAGGGTCAGGAGAGCTTACAAACCGGTTTTGGATGAAAAGCAATTTCTAAAAACTTTTTGATATATTCCACGATTTTTGAATTTCTTAATGTTTAAAAAGATTTGTGTCTAAATATAAAGCAAATTATATTTTGGTCAGGGAGTCGATCAAGAACTCTTAAAACTCCACGATTGGTTAGGGGGTCCTTCGGAAAAGGTATTAAAATATTCTCCCTGATTTTTGGAGCACCTTCATACTAAAACTCATTAAAAGTCGGTTTTGCAGATGTGTGTCTAACCTCAGCCAATGTTCGCTTACTTAAATATATTTTCACTTGTGTTATGATTATTGAAAATGTTGACCATTTATGGGTTTGGTTCCAAAGGTATGGGTCAATATTGTCCATTTCATATCTGAAGTAAATGTGATATAAGTTTAACAATGTGCCAGATTTAGACTACATAGACTACTTTCACTTTATATGAGTTATGAAATAATTTTTGGAAATTTTTGAAAAGTACGTGAGGACCTAGATAATTTGGACCGATGTATTCCACTTCATCTTAAACTAATAAGAATATTGAGATTTGTAAAGTTTAGGTACCAGAAGGAGTGAGCCGATCAGTTTCGCATGCACAATTTATGAGAGTTAAAAGTATTGAAACCCTTTGTGGAGGTGGTACCAGAAGAAGTGCGCCGATTTTTACCATCTTCACAATATATCTTCTGCTAGTGGAAATATTGGAATGTGACAACTTTAGAATGGAACGGACGCTTTTTTGCATTTTAAAAAATGCGTTTTGGTTATTCAGAATTTTAAACCATTTGTGGGGGAGCTATCAGAATGAGTGCGCCAATATACCCCTACTTCACACCAGATCTTGCGGGAATAAAAATATTGAGATGTGCCGAGTTTGAAAAAATTGGGATGCTCATTTCGCGTTTAATGAGATACATAAATATTCAATATTTTGACCCGTTGTGAGGGGGGTACCAAGAGGAGTGGCCCGATATATTTCATCTTCACATCAGATCTTGTTTTATTAACAATATTGGGAGATGTCGAGTTTGAAAGGAACAGGATGTTCATTTCGCGCCTTCTGAGCTTCATGGTTGTTAGAAAAATTAACAAGTTGTGCGGGAGGTATCAGAAGTTGTGGTCCGTTCTTTCCGTCCTTCATAGCAAATATTGTGTTGATATAAATATCGAAATTTGGAGACAATCGGACACTTCTTTCACATTTTATAAGAAGTATAGTTATTCAAATTTTTTTTCTGGGGGAGGTACTTGATGATTTGAGTCAATATTACCCATTTTCGCACGTGATCAAGCTCTGAAGAAAATATTAGGATTTACAATATTTAAACAAAATGGGATGATCTTTCCTATTTCTATGATGTGAACTATTTTACTTGAATATTATGACAATTATATGAGGTGGTGTCATAAGGAGTGGACCGGTATTGTCCATCTCCGAACTCGAACTAAGTTTGATAATAATATTACGATGTACCAAGTTAAGAACAACTCGGATACTTCCTTTGAGTGTTATCGAACTACCAGCTACCAGACAGACAGACGGACGGACACCTCTAGAGCGACTCCTAATGTCCTGAACCAGATTTAACCGTTATTTCTGTAGTCATGTGGTTGAGGGTATAAATGGGTTTTGGCCTGAGAGTACTTGAAAAGTTCTTAAATGTAAAAGACTTTTTATTAGGAGTTAATTCTAAAATCTTTTATAATGGTCCACGATTTTTGGATGTACCTCATAATTTAAAAACAGGGTTTTGTTCAGGAGTCCTAAAAAAATTCGTAACAATCCAAGAAATTGTCGAGTAGGCACTGCAAAAAATGTGTGGCATCCTGCATTGGATTTGTCAAGGAAGATCTCCTAAAAATATTCTGTAAAATCTTAGCATCTGATATAAGTCAAACATGTAAGGAAGATCAAATATTGTCATAAACATATACCGTAACAAGTGAAAGGCTGATTATGGGACTTCGTAATGTAAAATAATATCGGTAGGTCTTAGTGACCATTTTGGTTTCGTCGCTAACTTACCGATAATTTCTCCAATTACCGACATTATAAGCATTTTAATTTTACCGACATTTGTGGGTAACTCGAAAATTGAGTTAGAGAATTCCACTACCGAATCCACATTAATAGCAGTGGATAAGATTAAAAAAAAAATATATTATAACAATCCCCCATTCCATATTGGAAGATGTGTCTATAGAGATCTCAAAAGTCAGGATTATAAACATAATAAAGGTCCATGAAATATAATTATAAACAAAGACGTGCAGGTGTTTTTGAAAAAGACCAGAAAATAAAGAAGAATGTCATAATAAGGTTTGTTGTAAAGATTTGTTCAGTCAAATGTCTGGAGTACAGCCGTCGTCACACAGTAAGAAAATCCATGTTAGTAATATTTTTGACAATAAATTAAATAATGTCATATACCAAACTGTGAGATTATTTATCATATGCTTGTATGTATCTCACCCCCATAAAACCTCCATTCCCCACCTTATTGTTATAAGCTAAAATATTTTCCTCAAATACACAGTTGGATGATCGAGAAAATTACACCCAGTTCATCCTTTTTTGGGTTAGCTTTCTATTATATAATTCGTTATAAATGACATTCTCTGGTTAAAAGCATTAAGCAGGAAATTCACATTAAGTTTGTTTTTTGCCTTTTTTCGCTGGCTTCCGCTTCTTTTTCATTACTTTTACTAGCTAGCTTCAAGTCTGGTGGTTTTGTCTCACCCCTCTACTGCCACCCCTTACACCAGCCATTTACCAATGCCAGTATAATGCTGGTTTTTTCCGCTGATTTTCTTTACTTGGCTTTTATTTATAACTTGTTTCTTTAGATTTCTTTAGCCAGCACTCGTTTCTTTATCTTCAATCTCTTTCTTCGAAATAAAAGTATGAAAAGAATAAAAAAAAAACGAACTCAAGAATACCAATAAATGTAAGTGGATTAAGAAGCGCATCTTGTTCTCCATCGTCGTCTTGAGTTAATAAAACTCCCTCCGTCATCAGCAACACCAATACTAATGCCAAAATCGCCACAATTATTGACACATTGCATTAGTCGTCGCTAATAAGGAAGTCGTATTGATTAAAATAAGACGGAGACGAAGACCGTGAAGATGATGACGATGGCCACCCCAACCGCCAGCAGTAGCAACTGGGGAGCATAAAAATGGTCATTAAGTATTTCTAAGTGGTCAATAAGTTTTAGTTTATAGATAAAAGAGGCACGAATAAATTACTATTGTTAAGTAAATGACAAAGTTCAGAATGTTAATGGTGGTCAAATAAATGAAAAGGGGTAAAACACTGCATTATAGAGGTTGAAAGATTAGCAACGAAATCGTAAAATGCGGCACATTGAAAAATTCTATTGAAACTAATGGCTAATTATGCTTAGAATGAGATCCATATAAATGCACATGATATCAGAATAATCGATCAGCCAATCATTGAACCAATCAGCCAATCATAGAACCAAAAAGTCATAAACTGAGAAAAAAAAAATTGAACATAAGTCATTCTTTTATGTAGCTCCTATAAAATGTATCCCGAGTTTAATTTATGTGAAGGTTTCGGCTCCGATTTTCAAGCAAATTTATTTGTATATGTTAAAGTGAAGGAACTAACTGACTTATTGAGAATCAACGCCCAGACGAAACGGCTGAAGTTAGAATCTTGAAATGTTGCACGAGGGTAAGTCTTGGAGCGTAGGCGTGTAAATTCGTACCAATAAGTTACGGAAAGTACAAACGAGATCTAGATACTTTGTCTTGGAAAAACGAAATGATCTAGAATATGGAATGTGAATCAATGATGAAGTGCAGGATAGATGTACCAAACCAAGGAACATTTTTGGACATTTAAACTTTAAGGTTACAAAAAATTCTAAAATTATAGTAAATTTCTATAATGGTATCATTCGATATTATGTGGTAGAGCTAAAAAAGTGAAACTTAGTATGAGAATCAAGGTTAGAAAGTAAATTTTGTATATGAAGGTGGTTTTAGGTATTAAACTTGGAAAAGTTTGGCTTAGGGTAAACGGATGAAGCTGGAATTTTACGATTTTGAATTGGAGTGTCTGTTGGTGGTAGATTTGTGATAAAGTGGTGGTTTGGCAAATGTGTACTACAAGTGAACGAAAAGTACTAATGCGTACTATATTTGGTACAATTTGGTATTGGGAGAACAGATGGCGCTTGCAGTTCGATAGTTTGTATTAGGGACGCTGTTCATTTGTAGTCTTGAAATATGGAGGTGGTTTCGGAAGTGTGTATTGATGTTGTAGGAAAAGTACCAATTTGTGCTAAATGTACTTTAGATTAAAGAGATAGAGATAAAATTTCGAAAATAGATATTTAAATAAGTGTAAAATAAATCAATACCTGTAAATTAAATAAATACTTCTATTTGGTACAATTTGGTGTTGTGTGAACATATAGTGTTTTAAATCTGCATTTGCAGTTAGGGTCGCTGTTCCTGTTTAGCCTGGACATACGGAGGTGGTTTTGGTATTGGACTATTTTCAAGCTACTCTCAAAAAGTATTGAATGCAATGCCACTTTTTATACCCTCCACCATACTATGGAGGGTATATTAACTTTGTAATTCCGTTTGTAACTCCTCGAAATACTCTTGTCAGACCCAACAAAGTATATATATTCTTGATCAGCGTAAAATTCTAGGACAATTTAGCCATGTCCGTCTGTCTGTTGTAATCACGCTTTCTTTCGAACGAATTGAGATAGAAGGCTAAAATTTTGCACACATGTACATCTTGCCAGTAGGCAGGTTAAGTTCGTAAATGGGTCATGTAGGTCCACGTTATCATATAGCCCCCATATAACGGTACCTCTCGATATTCGGTGTTTTAATGATTTTAGCAACATTATTCACCGGAATTGTTTCGAATTTGCTATTTGAAGTTCATAATTGATACTACAGCCTAAGGCAGAAAACTGTCTGTGCAGGTCCACGTCTTCGTATGGCCCCCATATGAAGGTACCTCCCGATATTCCGTATTTTGATGATTTTAGGGACATTTTTCATTGGAGTTGTTTCAAATTTGGTATTTGAAGTTCGCAATGAATACTAAATCCTAAGACAGAAAATTGTTTGTGCAGGTCCACGCCTTCGTATAGCCCCCATATAACGGTACATCCCGATAATCGGTATTTCGATGACTGTAACTACATTATTCACCGATTTTGTTTCGCATTTGAATATTGTAATGGCTTATGAATAAAAATTACCTATGCAGGTCCATGTCGTCGTATTGACCCTAATATAACGGCTACATTCGGTATTTCTAAGATTTTAATGGATTTTATTGTTTTTGAGAATTGCCCAATTCGTTCCAAATGGTGCAGGGTATTCAAAGTTCGACCCGGTCGAACTTACAGCTTTTTTACTTGTTTAAATTGGCTCCATTTGTATTCCGATGGTATTAGTCGAAATTTCCATTAAATTTAGCGGCTTTTACATATTTCGAGCTCTCATTGGCTACTTTTACTCTTCGCAAAAACATGCAATTTTTTGTTTTGGCATTTTTAGGGTTTAAGCCCAACAAATATTCTATGTTAGTTAAACCCAAAGGGTAAAATATTTTGAAAAAATTGAAAGTTTTTGCTTGTCATGTCCTTTAAAAAATATTCCCAAAACTCATTTGAAAAAAAGTTCTAGCTAACTCGTTGCAAAATATTCCCAAGAAAGTTACCTTAATAGGAGGCAAATATTTTTAAAAGTTTTGTAGTATAAGTCATTTGAAACATTTCCTTAAGTCTTAAAAATCCATGTTTGAAGCTCTATACATAATTTGAATATATTCTTAAAAAAATCCAAGTTTACAGTTAAAAAAAAATATTCCTAAAATCTTCGTTCAAAATTTTTCCACAAAAATCCGTAAAAAAAAGTATTTGTGAAAGTCTATTGAAATATTTTGTTTATACCTTTAAGTTCTATAAGTCCCATTCAAAAACACTTTTGTAGCCCTTGGAACCTATTCTCCAAAAAAAGAAGAAAAAAGTGATAGCTTTAAAAGTCCTTAAAAATAAGCCACAAGTTCTTCTTCTATCTGAAAAGTCCAATAGCACATCAAATCCTTCGAAAACTATTCTTAAAAAATCTATGTCCGTAGCATCCAAGTCTATTGTATATTCCTTTAAAGATTCAGGCTTTTAAGGCTCGACAGGTTCTTCGACATGTGTGGATAAAAATGTTGTAGAAAGTCCCCTGTGATCTTTTAAAGTTGTTATTAAAAAATTCATATTAAAGGTCTTCAATTCGTCTAAAAAATTTATACGAAAAAAAATTTCTTAAAAAGTGGAAGTGGTGCATTTTTAAGAAGCCCTTTAAAAACTGTTCTTAAAATCCATAAAAATGATTTTTTAAAAGCTCGGTCAAATAACATAATGAAAATCCACGTTTTAGAGCTGCGAGCAAAGACATCCTTAATTTTAAGGTCCACGTTCCCAGCCAATAAGTCCTTAAGAAAATAATTTTTAACAACTCCAAGATGGTACCTCCAACGTTTTAAAAATATCATGTTTGGAACACTGTGGGTCCGTACAAAGATAAACTTGAAATACAGCGTTTGTATCTCAACCAGGTCTTTGAAATTTTTCTTAAAAATTCTCGTTTATAGATCAGCAAGTTCTTTGAAAACTTTTTTTAGGTTGTAGCTCATCAAGTTCTTTAAAGAATATTAAAAAAAAAACACTTTTAAGGCTCGACAAGTCCTTCCAAAGAGTCACGCCTAAAGTTTACGTCTATAAGTCTTTTCAAAATGCACTTTAAATTCCACGTTTATAACTATGGAAGTCCTAGAGCTCCGAAATTTTGATTAGAATCCAAAGATGGATAATCGGAAAAATATTTCTTAAAAATCGACGAAAAAACTTCCTAAAGTCTATGTGAATTTTTCTAAAAACCCCATGTTTATAACTCAGCAAGAACTGGGGAATAATATAAAAAATCCGAGGTTAGGAGCCCAAGCTATTTTTTTTTTTTTTTTTTGTAAATACACTTAAAAGTCCTTAAAAAATAATTTTTAACAACTCCAAGTTGAATTCATGTTTGGAACACTGGAGGCCCTAAAAAACTTGAAAATCAGCGCTTGTACCTCGACAAGGTCTTTAAAATTGTTCTTAAAAATTCACGTTTATAGAGCTAGTTCTTTGAAAACTTTTTATAAAAATCCTCGTTTGGAGCTCTACATGTCTAGAAAAAACTGTTTTTGAAAAAACTCCTCTGATCCTTTGAAAGTTTTTACAATCGAATCCATATCGAAGTTCTTCAAGTCCTCTGAAAAAGGTTCTTGGATCAAACGATTATAGCCTTGAAGGAATCACAAAAAATGTTTCCTAAAATGTGGAAGTGAATGGTGTACAAATAATCCTGATAGCCCAAAAATCAATTCTGCCATTCAATAGATCCTGTAAAACTCCAGTTTTTATCTCTGTATTCATTGCATTCTTAAATGTATATCATCGATTTTTAAATGACTCATTTATATTTATCTGATAGAAACGAATAATAAATTTATACAAAATGATTTCTTCGATAGTACAGTTTTATTGATTGTCCATTGACTGACGATTTACTACGAATTCAATTATTCTTTTCATGGTTTCAAAATGCAACAAAAAAAACACTTACTTTTTCGCCATTTCTTCGTATTCAATATGGACCTGGGAAGAATGCAAACCCCCACCAATATCATGGGGAAGTGCAGTGTCGGATGGTTGGTTGGCCTGCTTGGATGGCAAACTGGAATGCTGGCAGTCGTTACGACAATATCATTTGTTTTTTGAAATGACCCAAATTAACACTAATTGACACTAGAATGACATTTCAATGGAATGGTATTTTTATGTACCATAATATCGATACATTTTATATTTGCACATATACATACATACACACATGTACATTTGCATTCATAAAGACATTGTCTACTAATTTTCTTGATATTATTATGGCAATGATGATTATGTGCGTAAATAGATGTGCGTGTGTATGCCAAAGGATAATTATATCCTTGAGTGTAACCAAACAGCTGACATTTACAAATGACATTAACATGACAGTAACAGGACACTTTAGGAAGCAATTCAACGCAAATGTCGTTCACAAAACAATGCACATCCTTTGACCATTCATTGTTAGTTTTGTGCGTCGAGTGGACCTGGGCCTGTTGCCCTTGGGGGGGGGGATGAAAGTTGTTGGGACCACTTCAAATATTCGTTGAATTAAATTAATTGTAAGAGGTCCGCAGAAGCAATGGGCATTTCAAATGTTTTGCTTTTTTGTTTCATGTCAATGGAGGAATTGCCATTTAATTCAAATTGAGGGCTAATGGTTTTATAATGGCTTGGGATCCACTTTAAGTTGTACTCTCAGACCTCATTATCATATATTGGCTTTCAAGTGCCTCCGAAATGTCAAACTCACACAGGGACTTTGAAACGATTACAAATATTAAGTTATTGTCTGTTTAACAAATTAACATAGGAAATAAAGTAACTAAATCAAACCCATTTTGTGGGGGCAAACTATCTTCCCCACCCCTCAACATCACAGGTTTTGCAATTAAAACTATCACACATTATTTTTTGAAAACTTTTAAATTTTAAAATTAGTTTCTAACATTTTAATCGCATAATATTATTTACTAGTCTCTCACAGGGTATTCATAACATTAGTTAAATAAATTTGAACGTTCTGTTTGTTTGTTGTTTTTTTTATTTAATTTTCACCTGACCCAATTTTCAGTTGGCAGACCAACCAAAAATGTCATTCAAATTCCGAGAATTTGTTAAGCAAATTGCAATTTGCAACAAAACTCTGTATTACTTCTGTAGAGGAATTTCAATTTCTCAAATGATGTTGCAGCTAAAATGAATGAATAATATAAAATGGTCTGTCATATGTCAGTGAGAAGACTGATAGAAATATTTTGAGTTGTGATAGTGGAAAGAATAACCTATATTTTAGAAGATTATTGCAGTGGAATATGTTCATTATGGAAAACGTGAAGCACATATATAATTTTAACCAGTAAAGAAAGTCTTATGATACCCTAGACCACTTTGCTAATTTAGTAGAGCTCCATATAACAATTAAAAGTTTTTATGGGAGAATTCAATCATATACTCTATGATTATAATTATAATTTAAAGTTCAAAGGACTAAATATGCCGAAGCATTTGTATCTGTTAAATTCGGACTTGTATTGCCCATTTGGTGCACAATTAATTTGAAATCGGATAAAAATATATATGGGAGCTATATCCAAATCGGAACCGATCTCCATAAAATTTGGCAAAAATATTTCTGAGCTATATTTAATATAATTGCCTGAATATCTTTGTTAAGGAGTGCGTATTACGGCTGTGGGTAACAAATATAACAAATCGGATGAACAGTATATATGGGAACTATATCTATATCTGAACCGATCTTCACCAAAGTTGACATACTAGCTTCTAGTCGTAAGTGCCAAATTTCATCCCATATGGGCAAATATAAGATAAATCGGACGAAGTTATATATGGGAGATATATCCAAATCTGAACCGAACTCGATAAAATTTAGCAAAAGTATTTCTGAGCTGTATTTGATATATTTCCCTGAATATCGTTGTTACGGAGTGCATATTACGGCTGTGGGTAACAAATATGACAAATCGGATGAACAGTATATATGGGTGCTATAGCTATATCTGAACCGATCTTCACCAAATTTGACATGTTAGCTTCTAGACACAATTCGGTAGTAAGTGTCAAATTTCATCCCATTTGGGCAAATATTAGACGTTTGGTGCACAATCAAAGGTAAATCGGACGAAGTTATATATTGGGCTATATTCAAATCTGAACCGATCTCTATAAAATTTAGCAAACGTATATCTGAGCTGTATTTGATATATTTCCCCAAATATTGTTGTTACATAGTGCATATTACGGCTGCGAAGGAAAAAAAAAATAACAAATCGGATGAACAATATATATGGGAGCTATAGCTATATCTGAACCGATTTCGATCAAATTTGGCATAATTGTTTTCAGGCCCAATTTGGTTGTATGTGCAAAATTCCATACAATTCGGGCTGATATTACACGTTTGGTGCACAACAAAAGGTAAATCGGACGAAGATATATATGGGAGCTATATCTAAATTTTGACCGATTATCTCCAATTTCAATAGGGTTCGTTCTTGGGCCAAACAAATGATCTGTGCAAAATTTCATCGGGCAATAAATGCGACCTGTACTTTGTTTACAAAAATGCTTGGGCAGACGGACGGACGGACATGCATAAATCGACTCATAGTGTGATTCTATGCAGATCATCAAAAGGAACTATGGGTCTATCTCATTTTCTGTTACAAACAAATGCACAAAGACATAATACCCTGACCACCTTGTGGTGTAGGGTATAAAAATATATATAATAATATATTATAATTTGGAGAAAAAAGATGGATTCACTTAAGAAAAACAAGACGAAGTTTTTTTTTAAAGAATCGAGACTGACTGAAGGACTTTCGGAAGATTCATTCAAAGAGGCAAAAATTTTAATTTGTCAGAAATTTTTCAAAGATTTTTTAAAGCTAAAACCTGAATATTTTAGATTTCCTTTTTTTATACTTTCAATGTTAGAAAATTTAATTAAAAATAATATTATTGAAAATTGATTTTTTAAATAACATTATTTTAAAAAAATTACCATTAGAGCCACCTAACAGCCTTGTTTTTCTAAACACTTTTTATAAAGATTTCAAAATATGTTTAAAAACATTCGAAATTTTCAAAGATTATTTTTCAAGACAACTTTAATTTAGATTTTTTAGAGATCTTTTAAGTATTTCAAGATTCAAAATCGAGTGTCTGACTTATCTATTTGTTATTTTTTTCAAGAAATGTCAATATCAATAACTAGAATTTTTTAAAGAATATATTTTAAAAAATTTGCTCAGCTACGTTCACTATATGTGAACGTATCAAAGTCAACTCGTGAATATTTAATATAATTTTTTAAATATTTTAGACTGCGATTTTTTAACGATTTATTTACAAGGACTTTTAGCACCAAAAACTTGCATTTTTTAAACGAACATTTTGTCAACGATTCCCAAAAAAAAAAAAAAAATCACAAATAGGGGCCTTCAAAGGAATTACTATTTTAATATTTAAAGATTTTTCAAAGAAACTTTTTGCGCCGATTTGACGGTCATTTCATTAATTTTTTACAACAATATTTTTCAGGAGATTTTTATTCCAAAAATTTTGCATTTTTGAAAAAATATTTTTTCAATTACTCTTAAAACCTAAAACGATGTTTTCGATGTAAGATCTCTAAGATAAGAACTACCTTCACAGCCAATGGACTTTCAATGCATTTTTTCTAACAATGACATTTTTCGACAAAAGCGTGAAGTTTTTAATGACTTTGGAAGCCAAAAACGGATGTTTTCTTAAGAAGTTTTTCAATGACTTTCGAAGACAAAGATGAGAAGGTCTCTAAAGATTGAGGAATTTTTAAAGATAATAACATGAAATAAATTTTCGAAAGACGACAATTTTTTTTTTATAGATTTTTTTAAAAGACCCTCGAAGTTAGAAACGTTGAAATTGTTGTGAACTTTCTAAACATAATAGGGATTTTTTATAAACATGGAGTTTCCACAAACCATTCGAACTCCAACTACCAAGCTTAAGATAATTCTGTTGAAAAATGTAGTTAAAATCATTAAAATACTGAATATTGAGAGGTACTGCTATATGGGGCTATCCCAAGGTGTGAACCAGTACAGGAAATTTTCTGTCATAGAAGCTAGTACATCGGACATTGCTAAATTAGAATTTCATGAATATATATAGTTTGTGGAGACTAAAATATATATTTCGGAACGGAATGACAAACTTAATATACATCCATACAATGATGGAAATCAGATTTTCCAAAGAGTTTTGTAAATGATTTCGAATCTGAAACCTTGGATCGTCCAATGAATTTTTTTAATATTTTTCAAGGACTTTCCAAGACAAAAATGTGGATTTTCGA
Organism: Musca domestica; assembly: GCF_030504385.1. Taxonomy (NCBI): domain Eukaryota; kingdom Metazoa; phylum Arthropoda; class Insecta; order Diptera; family Muscidae; genus Musca; species Musca domestica. The sequence goes on from NW_026712311.1 coordinate 8,681,129, forward strand.
AAAAATTTTTCACAAACAAAGATAGGAATTTTTCGAAAATGGATTTAATGAACAATTTTTCAAAATAATTTAGATTTTTTTAAAGATTTTTTTCAAAGGCTTTTCAACTTAAAAACGTGGGTTTCCTATAGAGTTATTCAATAAAAAAGATGTACATTTTATTTAGAATTTTCAAAACCTGTACGTTATAAACGTAATTTTTCAACGACAAGTCTTAATTTAACAAGTAGGAAGAATCTGCAGTGTGGCCCATCTTAGAATCTACGATATTTAGTCTATGCTTATAGTATTTTATATTCCATCGCAAAGGGATTCTTTTGCCTGAACACGATACTTCCATTTCTATTAATAATCCTAGCAGGTTGATTTTCTCAATAAACAATAATAAACATCCTCACAAAATTCATTCATACTTTAATTATTACTTCATGTTATAAATGTAAATGTATTCAGTCTTACCTCAATTATCGTTGTTTTGTTTATTGTTGTTGTTTCAAAATATTCCCTTGGATCAGAAACTACAATTCTCAGAGAAAATGTTTTTGAGTCTCTCTTGCAGTATTAATCTCTGTAGCAATTTAACTCTTCTATTTCTAATGCACTTTCACACACACAAACACATACGTGTTACCGGCACGACCGAAAAAAAAACAACTATAACAATTCAAGGCAGACGACACAGCAATGAAATGAACGACGAGAAAAAAGGCCCAATACTTTTGCATTACATAGATCCACTTTCACAGAATTTAAGTATATTTTCAATAAATTTTAACATCGGCGATTTTATTAAAGCATGCAGAATACCGACAACACAAACGCAATGCAATATCCTTGGTTAATTTCATGAATTTCAGCATTTTTCAATAAACCGACGAAATGCACAACCGAAAGCCATACGATTAATCCGCGAACTGATAATTGACAAGTGAAAATTAAGTAAGGAGAAGGCTCAGTACAGTGTTGCCCATTGCAGCGATTTTTACGACTACATAGTTTGTTTTAGACGACGAAGTATTTTTTCAGTGAGTACCAAATATGTGGTTATCGTAAGAATTTTTTAAGGTCCCCGCACCAAAAATTTGGAATTAAAAAAGAGGTATTTATATAATAATAATAAAATGTCTTTAAACCAAAAACATACATATACATTTTTCATTAATTTTCTTTTAAGTCAACAAACATGTTTTTAAAGACTTAAAGATTTGTAGGAGGCAAAAATAGTTGATTTTTGGACTAACGCGGATTTTTTCTGACACTTCCAGAATATTTTGAAAGACTTTCAAAGTTGGAAAAAATATTTAAGAAATATTTTTCAAATCATTCAACGTAATCAAGTGAACAGTTTCAAAATGTTGAAATATCTATCAAATTTGGACCAAATTAGAAGAAGAATATATTCGTCAACTCATTCTGGAACCTCCACCAGATAGGTTCCAGTTTTTTAATCATGCTTCTCCCTATCAAACAGTGAAATGCACTATAACTGTCCACTACCTATACAAAAAATTGGCAAAATACATTTAATACTTTTATAAGTATTGGACTCTCCTTTGAGGATCAGTTTAACGATTTTTGTTGTTGACAGTTTTTTCTATACCTCACATTCTCCAACATTTTCCATAGAATATACATAGCTTTTAGTTTTATTTTTTCAAAATAGTCAAGCTGAATCCTAATTTTGTTTTTCTCCTATTTATTAATAGAAGCGGTTTCGTCGTAAATGTTTTCTTAATCAAATCAAATTTCCAAAGTATTTACTATTGCCGACAGATGTGGCAATTATTTTCCATTTTATTTGACCTATAAAGTAATTTCTTTAGCTAATAAACTTTTTAACAATTGAGTGCTTTCGAATCAATAAATTTCAAAACCATTTCTAATTTCTTGATGCACAAAAGCCAGCAACAAATGGCAGTTTAATTTAATTGGTTCTACAGAATATTATTATTATTTCTACAGAAAATCATAAATTTTCTTGCAAACAAGTCAAGCGTAATTATGAGGCTGTTAAATGTACAAAAAGCAGATCCAAAGCATTAACTTGGAACTTGGCAAAAAGCGAATGCTTTGAAATTTATTCCATTTCAAGAAAGGAATTGATAGAAAATTGTTTAAACTAAATGATATCTATTTTCATAATTGAAAATAAATTTGGAGAAATGTCTCTTTAATGCTCCTCCAAGAATATTTGGCAAAAAAAGATTATTTTTGGTCTATTTACTTTCAACACTTTGTGTACAATATTTTTTCCTGAAAAATAATATGTGTCAATTTTCCTTCCCCCCAAATAAGACATCTGTTCACAATCAACCATAATGCTGTCATTCCGTGCTATTGTTTCTTCTCCTTCTGGTTTCCGAATTTTCAGATAAACTTACAATCTTATCTTCTTAAGGTATTACCGGGATTTCAGTACAGCTTCCTTTTTGCCTGGCTCCCTTGTCCAATAACTGTCAATTACCTTCAATTTGCCACCATAATGCACGCAGTAATGTCCTTCTTTGGGGCTAACAAGCTTAAAAGCAAAGATGAACAGGAGGAGCAATATTAACCTGTGGTGATATTGGTTGTAGAGATGCTGAGAATGTTTGCTTATGTCGATGGGTGGTTGGCCTTAGGGAATTTTCACATTTTACCCTTGTCCTTTTGACGATCATTGGGGGAAATGCTACGAAAAGTTAATATTTTTATGGCTGTCGCCTCATAAAGTATATGAAATTTAATGCAGTTTTGGCTTTCAAAGGATGACATGCAAATAAAAGCTTTAATAATTTTTGTCGACACTGATAGAAGTGCGTTTTCAAAGAGGTAAAATACTTCGAAGAAAATGGAGGCTTAAGTTTGATGCTCAGATAATTAATTTTTGCTTCAGAATGGTAAAATATGTAGCTAAGTTGTCCTCAAATTAGTAGATTCCCTCTCCTTTTCTACCTTATTTGCATTGAAAAAAGAATAAATTGTTTCCTGAGTCGAGAAAGCTGGCCGCGGACTCAATGGGCGAAACCGTTGTTGCACTATCTGATGGAATAAAAATAACAACACCCTCTGTCTTCACTTAATTCAGTCTTTGCTTAATGTATTTTAAAATCAGAAAATTCAATCTCAGAGGAATTGTTTTGCTGGAACACGCAGCTTCTAGTTCTTTTTATAATTAAACAATGACAAAATTCCCCACAAATTCAATGATACTTTAATAATTCTTTCATGTTGCAAATATGTATTACCTTATTTATCGTCGTTTTGTTCATTGTTGTTGTTTCAAAATATTCCCTTGGATCAGAAACTGCAACTCTCAGAGAAAATGTTTTTGAGTCTCTCTTACTCTTTTAATCTCAGTAACAATTTAGCTCTTCTTTTTCTATTCCACGTTCACACACAAACACATACGATTACCGACACGACCGAAAAAAAACACCAATAACAATTAAAGGCACACGACACAGCAATGAAAAAAACGACGAGAAAAATGCGTAATTCTTTTCTACATAAATCCATTTAATGTTCACAGAATTTAACTTTATTTTCAATAACTTTTAACATCCGCGACTTAATTTAATCAAGCAGAATACCGGAAACAAAAATACAATACAAAATCCTTGGTTAATTTTATGAATTTAAACATTTCTTGAGAAACCGAAGAAAAAAACAACCGAAGGCCACACGATTAATCCACGAACTGATAATTGACAAGTGTTAATTGAGCAAGGAGGAAGAGACAACAGTGTTGCCCATTATAGCGTGTTTTAAGACATTTGACATTTAAAAACGAATGTTTTACAATTCTATTTTCAATTTGCTTAAATTTATTTATTATTATTATTTATTATTTTTTTTTTTTTTTGAAAGAAACACTGAACAAAAATTAGTAAATTTTTTACCAAACTATAGGCAAATAATTTTTGTGGCTGACTTTTAAAATTAACGCGAAATCAAAAGGTAGAGAATGTGAAGTTGAAATATTATTGTTTATCTTGAAAGCAAGCAAGCAAGTTGCAAGACTTTTTATTAAATTATTAAAAATGAAATGGCAAAATTATGCAAGGTAGTATCAGACTAACATATAATATTCATTTTTTCCTAAAATTTCAGTAAAAACCTCTAATTTTCAAAATTAAAAATGACAAGTAAAAAAAAACCGAAAATGGTATAATCAGATCATTTTATCGGTCAAAGTTAACCCTTAACTACAGATGACCGGTATTTTTTACCGGTAAGCATTTACAATTTTTTAATTTCGGGGATAATAATATATTTTCCTTTAAAAAAACTTGTGCGGTTTTATTAAAATAGTTTTAATACTTTTTCAAGATCTTGATATACAAGAAATATAAAACGATATATATTAAACAAATTTTTCAATTGTTTTACAGAAAATCTTTGCTCAACCGGTAAAAATTATCGGTGGTCTGTACTAACGTTCGTGTAATTTGACGTCTGTAGTTAAGGGTTAAATTATAATTTTCTCTAGTTTATGATCCGCATTGTTCTCGCGATCTATTTACAATTTGATTGTATAGTAAGATGCCAAACAAATCAATATTTTATGTACTGCTACGCGGACACTTCGAAGAAGGTAATTTTAACATTTAATTCTGAATGTTGTAAATGAAATATTGGGCTTGTCTGGTAATATTTTCTCTATTGCATAACTTGTAAGAAACTTCAATATGAACTATTTTGCGAACTCCGGATACAATTAAATTAGTAAATCTCTTTCAGGGAGTCCATACTTATCATTTTTGATATATAAAATCAAAACCAAAAAACTACTACTACACTTGTCTATTGGATGCGGCTCGAAAAACCAAATTAAACAGACCTTTCGGTATGAAAAGGATGCTTGGACTTCAGAGTGGTATTTAGAATTGTTTCGACCTGGTCGACATTTCAAAGAAAAAGTTGATGTTTAAAAAGAAAAGTGTAACCTTTTGGCCTTAAGGGAGCTACACTTCAACTGTCTAGGACATTGCGTACACGTCAAATGAAATTGACCTTCAAATCCACTGGAATTGGCAATCTCTTTTATATGTTTTATATGTATGACAAAAAGAAAAAAATAGTTTTTACATCATTATTAAAATAATACAATTTTTTTTATGTTATTTGATGATTATGATCTACTGTATTGGATAATGGTGTAATAAATATAAATTTTAACTTATAAGGGCGATTGCATATTAAAAAAAATTGGCATCAAAAACAGGTTATGAGTTATTGGCAACCCTTTTGCGCGACCAAAAAAGAATTTGTTGTCAAATTTATATACAATTATATTTCCCATTTTATCTTTTTCTAGTAAAAACTTGCAAAAAATTGTTAAATTCTTCCCTATATTAACATGTGCTAAATTTCTAAAATTTATACTCTATTATTATTCTTATAATAGTCAGAATTGCTTCGAAATTCCAGCTTTATTTTTTATATATTTTTTTACTATTTTTAACCGGTTTCCGAATTCCATTTCATCTATCATCATGTATCAGATAAACATAAGTCATACTCATTATTTTTAACTTACGCATATGCAAAACTTTATAGTACGTATCATGGTAAAAGAATATATATAAGAGATAAAAATTCTTATAAATCAGTTTATCTTTTATTTAAAGAAATTGTTTATTTCAATCAAGGATGAAAAATGTTTGCACAAAATAGCCACTTTAATTGATAAATTACATAAACTACTATATGAGTTCTGCTTTTAATTTGCATTTATCGATATCTATTGTTGTGTTGGCATCACTTTTTCTCATATGTCGCTATTTTATTCTGCGATTTTGATTGACAACACTTGTTCTAACGACCTGTTGTTAATTGGAGGGCTCACTGCTATAGCGAACCAAGTCATGAAAAATAAAAAATGCCGAAACTAGTGCCAATGTCCCCGCATGTGGCAAATCTATTTACTCTGCAAAGCACAATGTCAAAAAGTGCTTCGTTTCAAAGATAACGGTAAAAAACCTAAGTCAACGACTGTCCTTTTCGTTTTTATTCAAAGCAAAAATGAACCAAGTCAATGTGTTTCACTTTGAATCAGTACTATTAGTGAGCAAGTGCATATTGCCGTTCATTTTTCAGCAATATTAAAAAAACCAGTACCCTACACCACTTTGCTAATTTAGTAGAGCTGCGCATAACAATTAAAATTTTTGATGTGAGAATTCAATCATACACGCTATGATTATAATTAAAATTTAAGGTTCAAAGGACTAAATATTCCGAAGCATTTGCATCTTTTAAATTCGGACTTGTATTGCCCATTTGCACAATTAATTTGAAATCGGATAAAAGTATATATGGGAGCTATATCCATATATAATAATATATTTCTGAGCTGTATTTGATATATTTCCCCAAATATTGTAGTTACAGAGTGCATATTACGGCTGCGGAGGACAAAAATAACAAACCGGATTAAAAATATATATGGGAGCTATAGCAATATCTAACCAATCTTCACCAAATTTGACACACCAGCTTTTAGACTTAATTCGGTCGTAAGTGCCAAATTTCATCTAATTTGGAGAAATATTTGACGTTTGGTGCAAAATAAAAGATAAATCGGACGAAGTTATATATGGGACCTATATCCAAATCTGAACCGATGTCGATAAAATTTAGCAAATGTATTTCTGAGCTGTATTTGATATATTTCCCCAAACATTGTTGTTACAGAGTGCATATTACGTCTGCGGAGAACAAAAATAACAAATCGGATGAACAATATATATGGGAGCTATAGCTATATCTGAACCGATTTCGATCAAATTTGGCATACTTATTTTCAGGTCCAATCTAATCGTACGTGCAAAATTCCATACTATTCGGGCTGATATTACACGTTTGGTGCACAATAAAAGGCAAATCGGACGAAGAAATATATGGCAGCAATATCTAAATGTTGACCGATTTCAATAGGGTTCGTCCTTGGGCCAAACAAATGATTTGTGCAAAATTTCATCTGGATAGGGCAATAAATGCGAACTGTACTTTGTTTACAAAAATACATGGACAGACGGACGGACGCACATGCATAAATCGACTCAGAATGTGATTCTATGCAGATCATCAAAAGGAACTATGGGTCTATTTCGTTTCCATTTACCTGTTAGAAACAAATGCACAAAGACATAATACCCTTGTGGTGTAGGGTATAAAAACTAGTTAAAAGGTATGTATACCCTCAGCCATAGTACGTGGAGGGTATAGTATGGAGGGCATATTGAGTTTGTCATTCCGTTTGTAACACCACGAAATATAAATTTTAGACTCTACAAAGTATATATATTCTTGATCAGCATAAAATTCAATGTCGGTTTTGCGATGTCCATCAATCGGTGGAAATCACTCTAGCTTCCGAGCCAATTGAGGTAGGTTGATAAAATTTTACTCAGATGTGTGTTTGGTCTACAGGGCGTTTGGTATTGAAAATGATCGGTATTTTGGTGACTTTCGTATTTCGTATTCAGAAATTTGATGTTTTTGCGATATTATTTAACGGATGTTTTCCAGTTTCCCATTTAAATATTGTAATGGACTATGACAAAACTTGCCTGTGCAGGTCCACGTTTTCGTATAGACCCCATATTACGGTAACTCCCTATATTCGCTATTTTTATAATTTTTAAAAATATAATCGTTTTGAAAAGATGAATAATCCCGGCAAAGTGGAAGCACAATGTGCGTAAGCTTCGCTGCAACAGTGGAAAAGCATACACAAATCAGAAGGGTCTTACGATTTCCGCAAAAACGTTTATACCTAATTATGATTGTGGATGCAAAATAAAATGTAACAGCCAGGTGAATGAATCTGACAGAGAAGTCATTTTGGAAACTTGCAGATTATGCAAAATAAAATGTATTTTTATTATAAAGTATTCAGCACGAAATTCTATTTACATTTTAAGTCTCCGAATAAGGATACCTGTCGAATTTGTGATGGACTTGACATAAGAATAAAATTCGATGGAGAAGAAACTACAAATTTAATTTGGCAACAGGAACTTCATTTAAAAGCAGCACAGCTAGCTCGAGACTCACTGAATACAGAAGTACCATCTGATGAACACTATATCTGTACTTTCGACCTTAAAAAAGCATTGCCTTTTCCAAAGCTATCAACATCAGTTGCTTATTACAAGCGGAACATCAACTATATTTAGTCATATAGCGAACACTTTATTATATTTTGTTGACTTGGTTCGCTTTAGCTATGAAACATTCAAATTTTATTCAGAATAATAATGAACCAAAGTAGATTTTTTTGTTTTTAAATATTTTTTAAGTAATATATTTATATATTTTTGTTTTTAAATTTATATCATTAGTTAATTTTGAATATAGACTTTTACATTTTCTTTTAGTAGACTGAAATATTCCTTCTAGAAATTAATGACAGTGCATTTACTTTACCTCTAAATATCTTCGAATTATGTTTTTATGACTTAGTTCGGTATAGCTGTGAACCCTTCAATTAGCAAGTAGTTCGCGTATTTCCTTTGATCGGTTCGGTTGTCGTTTTCGTTCGTAGCAACACAAATTGTGTTTCATAGAAAATAATTTAAATAATTCATAAAAAAGCATTACATATTTGCGGGAGTGTGTGCATTATTGCAATAATTGAAGAAAATGGATAAATTACGTTTTGCCGGAAAGTGTTTGGTAATTTAAGTTAAAAAAGTAGATTCCAATAAGAAAATAAATGCCATCGGGATTGCAAAGAGCCGGTGGTTGATGTGTTGTAGTTCGTGTTCGTTTTCTTATTTGCCACAGGGGGAAATGGAGAGAGAGGGAGAGAAACAGAAAGGTTTTGAGAGCAACAGTTTTGCACGAAGAACAGTCGGTAATCAATTCGCGCATTTCATTTACTTCTTTCGTTTGTTCTATTACTTCCTTTAGAGAAAATTAATAAAATGGCTGGCAAAAATTAAAACAATTTACAAATTAAAAATTAAAACATATTTCGTTTGAATTTATCCGGTAAAGATTAAAACTATTTATAAAAGGTGTGTAAAAATGTAATGAGTGTCTCTTCGTCGTGTTTGTCGTCGGTAAAACGAACTAGTCGATGGGGCTATATTTGTGTGAGGAGTGCATTTGTTGGAGTCTCAACTAGAGCCATTCTGAGAAGTAGGCAATGGACAATGGCAGGGACTGTAAAGTGTGTGAATCAGAGGGAATGAAGAAACAGCACAAATATGTGTGTAAAGGAATTGATAAACGGGCAATAAGCAATCGGTGTCAGGATTTTGTTACGGGTCAATTGATGTGTTATGTTTTTCGTAGTAAGAGATGAGTATGCAAGTTTCGTTCGTGTGTGACCGTTCGTATTTTGAGAGGGCAAATTAGAAATGTAATTGATATATGGAAGCACTGTTCATTGTAAAACTTTTGGCATATTTCTCAAAACATATGGAAAATATCAAATAAAATATAGTAATTAAAGCATGGCAATATTGTTTTTGTCATGAAAAAAATTGACTATGGATAAATTATTGTTGTGGCAAATTGTTAACAAAAGTGTAGCCGTCGCGTTTGTCAACGTATGTGCTTGGGAACTCGTCAGAGAGCATGTGCGCCATTAAAATGCATTTATCAATAGACAAAAAAAATTGTGGATTTGGTAAACACAAGAGAATGAAGGAAGCATGACAATTGTCTGAAATGTATGTGAGACGTGAAAAAAGCGCGATTTTAACTGCGGGTATTTCTTAACTTCGTTTTTGGCGGAAATAGCTGATTGTGTTTAATGTTCGTGCGTGTGTGTAATCGTTCGTAATTTTTAATAAGATGGTGAAGAATTGTTCTTTGCGCGGTACAAAGTTAATGAGTTTTAAATGGAATTGTTCATCGTCGTACAATGTGTCGGTCTAAAATATCGTATTTATAAAAAGTTTTCGATTGAAATTAGGAAATAAAAGAGATGCTTCATTTATTATTTCTTTTGTTGAACGATTATTTGGATAACAGGTAAGATATTTTATAATTTTTATGATTATTAAAGACTAGCGGCTGGATTTATTTAATGAAAATATGGAATGAGAAATATTGTTTTAAATTTTTTCATTTGACATTTTTCCTTTTTTATTGAATCAACTTTACAGAATCGCTATTTGTGCGAATTTGTTAAATATAGGGGGTGTCGAGCGAAAGGTTGCGAAATTTTCAAAGATTATTGATATGTAGCAAGGTAAATGCAATACGGGTAATATAAAGGGTAATTGTGGCGTGAAGATGGCGCCCGAAACATATTTTTTATTTGAAGATGATAGGATTTTTACATTGGTAGATGAATACAGGTTGATGCATCAACGCTTGGGAACATTGATATGTCAAGGAATTTTTAATTTTTTTCAAAAATAAACAGATTTTTATAAGTTTTCTTAGTTGTTTGATATGCATTTTTCAGGAATTTGTACAAATTTAAATAATTTTTCATTCAAAATTTCCAATTACAAAATTTGTTTGACAGTTCATTGCCCCAGCAGCTGTGTCGACGTGTCTACCTATATTCTTCTACCATAATTTTTACATAATAAAATAGGCATTTTTATGTTTTTACATAGAACATGCATAAATTAAACGAAATAAACACATATGACGCACTAATTAAGTTGAGTTTTGGTTTACAACATCAATATCCGACCAGGAAAAAGTCTGCAAAATCTGGACCACATGTATGTTTTGTCTAATGTTATGTTTGAGCCTTCTTAGAGTCATAATACGCACTAAAAAGGTACGAGGGGTCACATACAGCATAAAAAAATTTGTTTTTGTATGACGAAAGCGAAAGAAAATTCCTATACCAAATGTGTTGTACATATTTTGAATTTAATTAAAAAAACTTAAAAAAATCCAATTTTGCTCTCACTTTCGTATCGTCATACTAAAACAGGCCCTTAGTGACTATCAATTCAGATTAAGATATATTGCTCTCAAGCATTAGTTCCACCCGATTTCAAAATTTGAAATAGCTCTTCTAAATTTATATAGTGGTGTAGAGTATCCTGAAATCTGCGGCGCTTGACCTTTGTCTTTGCCTTGATGGCATACATTTATGTCGGTTTGAAAATTTATATTGGTCTTTGTGAAAATTTGAGACTGTACCTATAATCGAGAAATGAGATGACACATTTCCCTTCAAAACTCCCTATCAACGTATCTGACCTACATTGCAAAGGGATTTTCGGATATTTCCATTTCATTTTAGATTTAGACCTTCAAACTGTTAGGATTTTGTAGTTTGACATATCTGGTTTTAGAGCAAGCTGTGTTTAAGGTTTCTACTCGAATAATTTCAATTTTTTTTATTACAAAATAAAATATTCGGCTCTGACAATATGTGTATCATATTAAAGCTTATAGAAAAAGCTATTCCATAAATAATCATTTTTATCGGTTCGAGTGTAATACATGACAATCTAAATTTTCATACCGAAAATTTTTGAAAGAAACTCAAACAAAAAATTTCAAAATGAGAAAAAAGTTCAATATTGATAAAGGATTTCTTATATTTGCCAACTATCCCAACTTTAAGTTAATTTGAAGGCCTTAACCAAAGTCCTACCAATAATTTAACATTTAATCAGAGCATTTCCTGTGCTGAATGTTTTGAGGGAGAGGTACGTAAAGTGGACAGGTATTTTCCATTTCCTCAGCGTAATACAAATATTACGATTACGAAGTTTAGACCCCATTTGATACTCAGTTCGCTTCTAATAAGTTATTATATACTGTTGAAGATTTTAGGATATTCGCGTTATAATTATTCAAAAATCCGTATCTTAAAAGAACGAGCGAATAATAAAATAAAATGTCTTATATTACATTTTTAAACAAAAACAGGTATTCTCTACGCTTAAAGTCCTTAGAATTATTATGTGATGTATGAGAGGTGAGGGTGATTTGAGTGTGTGAAGTTTAGGTGGAACGTATCAACTTATTAAAGCACCTGAAGGAGTAGATTTGTATGACAAATCCGCTAATTTTGATAAAAGGATTACTATGCGCAAAGTTTGGGTCCATTAGGACATTTCCTTCGACATTTATTTTTAACCGTGATACGTTTATGCTGACCCAAATTCGTCAATTATTTTTTTTATAATGGTTACCCCTCGTGTAAAGATGGCCAAAAATATTTCAAAGTTGTTGGTATTTAATCGTTGAAAATTGTTAATAGATTTATGTAGTTATATACCAGCAGTAGGTAAACTAATTCTAGCTTTTTTCTTTGTCATCTCGGATTTCAGGTAATGATTTATATTTATGAATTAATAATTTTAATTTTGACTTTATAATTAAAATATTTTAATTGTCAAAATGAACTTCGTACAAAATTCCCTTATACCTATTTTAACTACCGCAGATTTAGCCCTTCCTGTTTATAGTGACATAGTCTATCAATAAGTTTGTGTTCTCTGACAACATCATTCTTTTCACTATTCCAACCTTCCTTGAATTTCTCCGCTTACCTTTACTTCAAGAAAAGCCACTGAGTTTATTCACTTCTTAACTCTGCAGCCGACATTGATTGAAATAAATTTACATTAAACTTGCTCCAGTCAGGAAGTTGGCAGCCATGTTGATGACACACAATTTCTTTCTTTAAGCGCTTCCACGCTTACCACGTTTAAACGATAAGCAATTGCTTTTTTCTGTGCTAAGCTATGAAGTTAACGTCGCTGTGGTATTATTTCATTTTCTTTAAATCCGCATAGAACCCATATTTTTGGTGTTAATTTTAAGTCTTGTGAATATGGTAAACAACTCATTATGGCCTTATAAATGAAACTAATTTTCCAGGTTTCAGTTTTATTTATGGTATAAGCACATTGACAGAAACAGAGAAAAACATATCGCAGCGGGAAGGCGCAAGTATGGAACAGTAAGGGACGTTAATGAGATAGAAAGGGGTAAAGGACATTTTGTTAATAGTTTAGCTTTAAATATGGGAACAACGGAAATACATATCAAGACTGATTTTACTGACTTTTACTTACTTGTCCTATTTCGGAAAATTTTCGTATAGGGTATTTTTAAATTTTGTCTTACCCACATCTAAGAAACATATTTTTTAAAAAATAAAGAAGAAAGTCGTATACTTAATATATGTATGTATATACATAGTGCCGAAGACCTCGTTCCATCATGTATATGTACATGGCGATGGCAGTATAACTTCCGTGAGCATAACTCATGCTCTAAATGTAGCCAACATTTTCTTCATTCATGATTTTTACTGCAGCAACATCGACAGGGGCTGCACAAGGCTCCACTGCCATCACCATCACCTTCTCCAGGTATGGATGAATGAAGGTGATCCAGGTAATAAAAGCCAACAATTTAAAAATTCTGTTGCTGGTTGTGTTTACTTAGTTCGCTCGCTCGCTTCGGTGGGCCCTACATACCAACATACGTACGTAGAGAGAGAGAGAGAGAGCGTGGAGGTAGCCAATTGCAGTGTTAAATATTTTAAGGCATGAGTTTGGTGTCTGATATTGTGAAACGGTTATACAAAAATATGTATGTATATATCAACGTATGTTTCCTTATATAGTTCACCTAGGTGTATGTTGGCATTTGTTATAACTTCCCACCTTAAAGTTTACAGATGTTTAGCATTAGAGACGGTTGCCTTGCCTAAAATTGTGTGTTCGTGTGCGAACGTGTGTGTGTGAGTGTTTTTCACTCCCAATCAGGCTGGATGATTGAGGGTTATGTTGTCTTTACTAAATTGCATATTTTGTGTTTACGATAGAAGTGTGGAATACCTACCTCCGCGTCATAAAGTACAAAATATGATGAGATGATTATGAGATCAGTGGACATAAAAAAGACGCTGAGTGTACACAATTTATGTTTATGCATGCATATGAAATGGATATTTTTTTGTTTCTTTATTTATCAACTTTAAGTTTAAAGTAACGTTAGTAAAAAATATAATCTTTAAAAGAAATTGTTCAGTGAGATATATCCCTATCCCACCATATATAGACCGAAACGATTAAATCATATCTCATTGAGTTAATGAAGCATTTTTCAAATTCACGGAGTTATATGTTTCTTTAAAGCTCTATAGATAAGATTGGAAACACCTTCTAAGGTGCACAATAATTTCTCTTGAATTTTCTTAAAGGGAGAATTCTTGATCCATAACAAAAAGGTTTTTAAGAATTTTTGATATATAATGGAAAGATTTCAGCGGAATGATAAGCCGATGTTTCCTTGCATCATAGTCTCAAAGGTCTACAGGAAAAATATAAGGATGTATGGAACGATCAATTTGAAAGGTTATGGAATATCGACATCAAGTTCTAGTGTGACGCAGATCCTTAAGTCTCTTTTTGACGAGTTCTCTTATGACATTCAGCTAGAGTTTCTGTTTTAGATTCAGGTTTAAAAATGTTCTTATGCCGTTCCTCTCGTCAAGGCAAATTAAAAGTTCTTAAAAATAATTGGAGTTTTTTTTCGATTTTTTGTTAGAATTTGTAAGACAATCTAGGGAAAGTCAAAGAAATATATCTGACGGGCAGGAACTTGTTCTGACCAAAATATTCTCTAAGGTTTTTTCTATGTTTCTAGTTTTTGGAGGATTGCTCTAAATAAATGTTACAAATGTTTTTTTTTTATGTTTGCTCACAGACATGAACGTTGGGAGAGTAACTCTTTCTCTCGAGCTCATAGTATTCTAAAATCGTTTCACCGAAAGCTCATAAGCTACTATCTTCATATTAGTAAACGGTAAGATTGGTGGTGAGGTTAACAGATCGACGGTGAGTTTACTTTAAGAACTGTAATTGTGTTTTACACTCACCAAGTGCCCATGACAGCCTTTGGGTGTATGATGCTCTATGGTTTTACTGGTATTTTTAGTTTAAAATGGAATACGTTTGAGTTCGATACATTTTAAATTCGAGCTTAGTCTTTTTGATAATGAATAAAAACCAAGTGAAACCTTAAAATTCTTGGTTAGAGTTATTTCCCGTTAAATTTATGTGAATCACCCCACTGTTTCTGCTCACAAAAACATAACATGTTCCCGTCATATTTTTACTTATTTCTAATTACAATTTGATAATCATTACGATGTGATTATAATATCAGTGACAATTATCTTTTTTCTGCTTTCAACTTTCATATTCGAAACATCTGCATCACATTTTGGAGGGTTGGAGAGCAATGATACCCATTCGCTGTTTTGATGTACCCAAAAACCCCCTCACCGGTTATGATTTTGCTCGATGTGAAAGCGGCGCTTTTGCTGTCTTTTGTTCAATTTGCTATTTTCATTTTTCCAATTTGCATAGAGGAGGACACAACGCAACACAAAAAAAAATGTGTGTCATTCAAAATGATGCTTTAATAATATGGAAAAACATTTTAGCATCAGTCAGATGGGAAGGCAGGCAGGCTATTGCCGCCGCAACGTTTGTTCGAGCAGGCACACATTTGTGCTGTTGCTCGTTCGTTCGGTTCGGTTGGTTGTTGCCTCGACAAAGTGTTTTTCCTGCTTGTTTTTAACTGGGTGATTATTTTAAATGACATCGTATGCGAATTAACGTATCATTTTGGATGACGGTTATAAGGCTGCTGTTGCCATAACGGATCGGAACGGCATCTTGGTTTATTTTTTTCTTTCATTTATTCAAATTGAAATATAATTTACGTAAGGCATTATTGCTTCATGCATATATACATGTTGTTTTTTCTTTATTTTGCAAAAGCATATGTCGAAACACATGTGACGAGTTTATGTATGGGGTGTCAATGGAGTCGAAAAAATCATTAATTTTTGGGAATTTGAAAAAAGTGGGAATTGGGAGAAAGATATTTGAAATACAGAGTGAGATAAAAAAACTGCAACAAAGTCAAACGCCATTTTATTGAATGAAAGCAAAACACGTTGGACATAGCATCAAATTTTAGAATAAGTTTAGATTTGTTAGAATTGGTCACCTTTGGCACGAATTATGGCCTTCAAATGTTTGCCGCTTTAATACACCCTCCAAAATATTTTCGCAATAATATTCGGCATTTATTTTGATGCCAAGGTCGATTAATACGAGCGGAGAGCTACCATCGGCTGTCATGACGGCCCACACCATCATCATGACCGGCGCTTGAGTTCTGGTGACCAACTGAAGGTGCACATTTTCAGCTGACCTTCTTGGCAAGTAAACACGATCATTTGGCAGATTACCACTTTCGGCCAAGCGAAGCAACTCTTTAGCTCTTTTGAGTCTATTTTCTTTCTGTTGCGGTAAGAGATCACACTAACACGCTTGAATTCCATCACAAATAACTTTTTTCTGGAAAATGATCACCAAAATGCTTTTATACGCTTGTTAACAATATAATTAGCTTCCACTGGAATGATTTTAACAGCTGTCGGACGAGTGGCTTAGAAATGACAGCAGTTTGAAGTTAATTGCAGTTTTTTCATCTCAAAGGATTGCCAAAAATTATATTCATGGGCTTCTTAAAGGTATGAATATTGCATGGACTTTTAATATTAACCAAATATATTCCAGGAATATTTCTGTAAAATCCTAATTTTTTCATAAAATCTCGGGTATGTGTGGAAAAAAACAAGCCTTGAACACCAACATATGTGCATCTAATTTCCTTCTGTCCGTAACCAAAGTCACCTATGATGTCTGCCACGAGTGGCATCATTGAGAGGAAAAGCATCACCCTCAATTAGACTAATTAATTAGAATTTTTCTATGGAAAAACTTCGTTTGTATTTTCTGTGATAAAAATCACAAAAAGAAAAAACCGCCGGCAAAAGAGAAGCCTTACTGCATTCAGAGGCGAAAAAACTCCTTATCACTAGATGCGATGGGAAGAAACGCTGTATGGAAACGTCTACTTCGACTAATGAATGTGGGTTTTTTTCGCTTAAATGTTAACATAGAATAGTTGATAGTTTTTTGTTTTTAATTATTTCTCTCACATATTATTTGTATATGATTTCAATAACTCTCATGGAATTTGATAAGAAAAAAAAAAAAAAAAACAACAAAAACTAACATGCTAACAACCAAAGCACTACTGTAATGAAATGGAAGCATAAGAGTAACCGAAGCTAATGGTTCTTTGATGAGACAAATATGTTGAAATTTATTTGGAATAAAGTGGATAAAAATACAAAAAATCCTGTTAAACAAGTTAGAGAGGTGCAGACAACCTATGACTATTTATATATGCTTCTTTATACTAAGATATTTATTTTTCTCCGAAAATCCTTAAAAAGGTCCTCGTAAAACTCACAATTTCTTGACAAAATTGGTATTACAATAGAACGGTTAAAAAAAGTACACGATTTTTGCCACGAAGACCTCAAAAAAATCTTGCAAAAATTAGAATGTTTTAGAAGGCATTCCCTATAAAATCTATTAATTACGGGCAGAAATCTCAAAAAATATTCTTAATTAAGTCGGACAGGGAAATGTAAAAAAAAAACAAGTCAAAATATATTTATCTATAAATTTATTGCTGAATTAACGTTTACAGAGTGGAGGCTGGGACCTCTCCAATATAATAATTTTTTCTGAAATTGATGATAAAACTTATTTCTGTGTACGTCCCTGCAATGTAGTGTAACTTTGATGAAAACTAGAGAAAATTCCGCAATTAAAAAATTATTAAAATTGTTTGTCCTTTCTGGAAGACTTAACAGAAGAAGTCGACGAACAAGGCTTTTGAGGGGAGGTACGAGAAATTGGAGGCCAATATTTTCCTTGTTGCCTCCTGATCTAAATCTAATGGAATTGTTACTAGGAATCAAATTTATGCGGTGTTTTAACAAATTGTGTAATATAGGTAAACATTTGTCACGTGCTTTTATCAATATCGGATCCAAATGTCATACTTTATGAATTCTACTATTATTAAATACTTTGTCAATTGTGGAAGAGGTAAGTTGGCCGATTCCTTGAGGGAGATATTCATTTATTTCCTGGGGAGATACCAGAAGGAATGAATCATCATATGCCATCTTCAGAACAGATCTAGTGTTAGTAGAAATATTAGGATGTGCCAAGGTTAAAAAGAATCGGATCGTCATTTTGTATTTTAAGATAGTTAAAGACATTTAAAATTGTGACCCATTGTATGGGAGGTACCTGAAGGAGTTGGCCGCCATATAACATCTGTACACTAGATGCCAATTTTTATAATTTACAGTGGTACCAGAAATGGAAGGAGTAGACCAATATTACCCATTTTCGGAATTGATTTGAGTTTGACAAAAAATATTAGGATGGTCCAAGTTTGGGCCAAATCGGATACTCCTTTCGAGAGTTATCTTGAGCACCAGACAGACAGATATTTTTGCGTATCAAAAGGCTGATGGTAATATTAGATTTTTATCCAGAAATGTCTTGTAAAAATATTCTTAAAAAAACATGACTTTTGTCCTTAAATACCCCCAAAAAAAAAAAAGAAAAATTTTCTAAAATTCTTGAAAATCCACGATTTTTGTTTACAAATAACCGGAGCAAATATGCAAAGGACTCGCGGTGTACTTCTTGAAGTCCGCGACTAATTCCTTTTTTGGAGCAGATAATTTTAAAATTATTCTTAAATATATCTTGGGTTTTCGGTCAGGTGTTCTCTTTAAGAAAACCCAAGATTTGTATCAAGGAATATATTATTAAAGATAACGACAGGTTTTCCGGTTAGAAGGACAACAGGAGACCTTAGTAAGTACTCATGTCAAAATTTCTGGGATATATGAGGCTACGCCTGCAAGAGACTTAAATTAGTATTCAGGCTGGATCTACAAGGATGTCCGAAGCTACCGTTTTTCGATCAGGAAATTTAAAAAATGTTCTTAATAGATCTTGGGTTATTGGTCAGAAGTTCTCTTTAAGAAAAACCAAAATTTGTATCCAGGAATATATTATCAAAGGAAACGACAGGTTTTCAGGTTAGAAGGACAGCAAGAGACCTTAAAAAGTACTCAAGTCAGATTTTTTAGGATATATGAGGCTATGCCTGCAAGAGACCTTAATAAGTATTTAAGCAGAATCTGCAAGGATATGCGAGACTACTGCTGCAGAGAATTTTAAAAGTACTCAAGCGTGGTGTACAAGGATAGGATTCAGGACTTAGGATTCAGGACTTAAAGACCTGGATGAGTGCTCAATGGAAAGCTGTCAAAAGGTAACACTTAAATTCGTCACTTACCGTCTAATGATATACCCTCCTTGCCTGGATTATACTGACGGACCCAATTCTGGCATTGTGTTTGCCCTCCCAAAAAGGTATTTTCAAAAATCCATGATTTTTTGTCCTGGAAGGTCTTTTGAGAAATTCTTGAATGGCGTTTTAAATGAACTTCTACAAATTCCCGACTTTTGGCCAGGAAGCCTCCAAAAACGAAATAATCTTCAAAATATTATAAAAGTCAATGATGTTTTTTCCAGGAAGTTTGGACAGCAGGATTTAACAATATTCTTCAATAATTCGAAGGGTTTGTAATCAGCAAATCCTTAAAAAAAATTCTCCAACAAATGTAGATTTTTTTCGAAGTCATCGAAAAATATTATAGAAATTCAATATTTTTTTACCAGGATTTTTTAATACAACACTAGTTTTGTTCAATAAAAATACCGAATAATTAGATTAATATCCAAGCATACTTAAAAAAAAAATTAAAAAATCCAAGACTTTTATCCTTCGACACTTTCTTGAAATAACTTTTAAACAATTTCTTAAAAAATACATAATTTTTGTTCACGAAGATCCGGAAAAGATATTCGTATAAAAAACCCACGAAGCCTAAAAAACAATAATTTTTAACAGGATGAGATTTTTTTCAAATAGTCCTTAAAAATGTCATGACTTATGGGCGCGCAATCCAAAATATATTCCTAAATAAGTCCACAGGACTAAGACCTTGTAAAAAATTTCACAGAAAATATAGAATTGTACCCTGGAATGCAAGGAATACTCATCAACGTGCGTATGGACCAAACAGACGTACTACTAATAGTACAAATACCCTGAAATTAATGAACTTCATCTTTGGCCCACTACATTATATAAAAACCAAAAGTATATTTCACCACCCTACCCTTTATATCCCTTCTTCTTATTTTCCATTGAAAAATTATTCCAAATTTTTGGTTCCCTAACTTTTTGGCCGGTCTTTTGTGTGGGTGTGTGTGTGTGTGCATTCCGTCCTCCATGAAAATGCAATTAATAACCTCCCCAAACAATAAGTGAACTATGAAAACTTGAAAATTGCTGTTGACCTCTACTCCAAACATATTTTTATTGAAATATATTTTCTATGCAGCGGCCATCATTAAGTGCAGCAGGATCAAATGAAAAAATATTGATTACTTTTACTTAAGTGCCGAGGTCTTGCGGGTGTGGGGAGGGAGTAATGCAAAAAAACTTATGCCAACTCTCTCTATCTGAATGATTGTGAAATCAAATGAAATAAACCATAAGAGCACTATCAATTTGTCTTATTCTTCGCAGTTATTCTTCTAGAATGAATGAATGAATGGAGAATGGCAGCAGTCAAACATCCATGTTGACTTATTCCTGTTCGCATTCTCGTCATCATCATCATCGTCAGCAGCAACTTCTTTCTTAACCATCGCTGCTCGCAATGGAATATCCTTGAGTTTTCTTGTGGTTTTATTCCTGTTTTACGTTACGTCCCTCTTTAAATATGACTTGAAGTACTTTTAGCTCGTAAATCAAGAAAATAATGATGACGAATCGAGTGATTTTGATTTGACTGTCAATATGCAGTGAGGCATCGGTTTGCGGTGGTCCTGAACTAGAAATCTAAATGTGAAATTCCCTGTTCACCGTTTCGGGACGAAGTGGGGAAGGGAAGGAGATATTAGACAAATCATTGGTCAGCACATTTCCCAAAAGCAAGGGTAATTTGTTTTCTTTAAGTTTTCCTTGGAAAGAAATATTACTAGCCTTTATTAGCAATGGCGAACCATGGATAGAAATCACTGAATTACAAAATGAAGTGTTTTCTTTTTCTCCTCTTCCTCTCTTGATAAACATCTTGTTTGATTCATGTACCTTGGCAAACAAATCATTATAAATTTCCAACATTAATAAGCTTAGCTGAGAATGAAAATGAATATGTATGTGCTCCAGGGGCAAATGAAAAAGGATTGATCACTTACCACCCCTCCCCCCATAATGAATGTTCTTCATAATTATTATGAATTCCTAATTCATTGAGAGAATTGGGAATTGGGTTGTGTATGTAGACACATATAAATAAAATAATGTAGAAGGTTTTGAGGATGCGGGTCATATTTACCAAGGATAACTACAGAAATCACCTCCAATTCCCGTAGTAATTAGAAAATCCTAGTATTTCGGAAGCTATTTCTGGGGCTCAATTCTAGTTTTATAAAAATATGAAGTGAAAAAGTCAAATCAAAAAGGTTTAAAAAACATAAATTTTCATAGAAAAGGATTTCAGTGCCTGGTTTCCATACAAATAGAACAATCTAGAGAAATTTGAAAAATTAAAGCATAATTAATATAAAATAAAATATAATTAATATGGTTCTAAACAAAGATAATGTTGACAGAATATAGTTATTTAATGGACCTATATCGACCAATTTTTCCAAAAATCGTTTCCACTTCTTTAGATAACAATTTACAATTCGGTTGAAAATATGGTTTAAACTCAAAATAATTATTTAATTTTTGGTGGTTTAAGTCACATTTTAAAATCGGATAGGCTGCAAAGAACTTATTATTATCCCAGAGGGTTGAAATTATTCATGCAGGGAATTGTCAAACGTATACATGTTTTGCTCTACCGGACGGTACCGCCTTACAATAAATATAATGGTTGTCTATCGCCTTTTTGTTCCCAAACTCCCATAGAACTTTATACATATAAAACTGTATATATGTATAGCCCCATATAACCACTACTATCGGTTTTTGGAATTTTGTTGTTTTTCTACCCATTTGTCATTCCGTTTGTAACTCATCGAAATAATAATTTTAGACCTAACAAAGCATATATATATATATATTCTTGATCAGCGTAACATTCTAAGACGATTTAGCCCTGTCAGTCCGTCTGTCCATCTGTTTTAATCACGCTAGAGTCAAAACGAATAAAGATAGAAAGCTAAAAGTTTGCACAGATCAGTCATTTGTCTGCAGGCAGGTCAAGTTCGAAGATGGGCTATTTCGTTGGTCGATAACGCATAGCCTTTATATTAAGGTACCCCCGATTTTGGGTATTGTGATGATTTTAGCTACATTTTTCAATGGAATTTTCCGAAAATCCACACAAGTTCTTTCTAAGCACTTTACCCCTGGAAGAAAATTGTCTGCATAGGTATACAATATCGTATAGCCCCCATACAACGGTAGCCTTTGAAATTCGATATTTTGGAGATTTTAGCGACATTATTCACAGGAATCGTTTCAAATTCCCTATTTAGAGTTCGTAATGGGTACTACAGACTATGACAAAATATTGCGTATGAAGGCTCACGTCTTGGTATAGGCCCCATATATCAGTAACTCCTTGTGTTCAGTATTTTGAAGATTTTTGTGTACATTATTCACCGAAAGTATTTAAAAGTTCGTATTTGAATATTGTAATGACCTATGACAACAGTTACCTATGCAGGTACTCGTCTTCGTATAGACCCCAATATGACTTCTTCATTCGGTATTTTTTAAGATTTTAACAGCATTTTTAACTGATTTTTTTTTTTTTTGAAAATTTCCAATTCGTTACAAATGGTGGAAGGTAATCCGATGTTAATTTATAATCAAGCTACAGATGGCAAGTATGATCCTATACTCACAAATTTTCCATTGAGCTAGGATAAAAATAGAAACCTATTGTTTTTGGAGATGATCGCAAAATATTAAAAGCTTGAAATGGACCAAAAACAGGCCAATCAATGATCCATTTTGAAAGCTTGAAATGTACCAAAAATAGATTAATCGACACGGAATTTCGTAAGAGGTTAAAATTTAGGACATGACAAAAGCCTAGAATTTGGAATGGCCATCCGATGATATATAGAGGGTGAAGTGGACTTCGACTCCTGTGTGACTTTTTTTCTTGGAATACCTACCTAGCCGCACAGCAGATGTTGTAAATATAAGGCAATACAATCGGTAAAACCAAAGGTCAAATATTAGTTTTTCCTATATATTATAGCGATGTATGGCATTGCATGCTCGGCTCCGTAAAATTATTGCCTTTGCGTACTTGTTATACCCTCTACATTATGGCTATAGAGGCTATATCATTTGTTCCATTTGTCTGTCTGCCTGGCTGGGGCGCACGATATCTCTCGAAGGAAGCATCCGATTTGGTCCAAACTTCATACATCGTAATATTGTTATCAAACTTAGATCAAGTTCGGAGGTGGGCAATATAGACAACATCCACTCCTTCTGGTACCTCCCCAGCAAACGGTCGAAATTTTCAAAAATATATTTTTCCGTATAAAACAGGAAAGGATCATCCGATTTTGTACAATCTTAGCAAATCGTAATATTTTTGCCAGTGGTAGGTGCGAAAATTGACAATATCGGACGACTCCATGAAGAACCTACCCCACAAAGTGTCAAATTTTGTGATAATTATAAATCTAATAAAATTAGAGTCCGATTATTTTCACCCTTCACGTATCACAATAATTTTTTTAACCCAAGCTCTGGTGTGAAGATGGGATATATCGGTCCTCTGGTACCTCCCTCATAAAGGTCAAAATTTTGAATATCCTTGAAACCCATAAATCACGGAATTAACTTCCGATTCCATTCAGACCTGTTACATCTCAATATTTCCATAAACACAAGTCAAATTTTTGAATAACCAAACGCAAATAAAATCCGAAATCAACATCCAATTCTCTTCGTATTTCACACATCCCATTATTTCTTCTAACACAAGATATGCTGGTAGCTCCTCCACAAAGGGTCAACATTTTGAGTATCCATGAAGCTCATAAAATGCGAAATTAACATTCGAATCCATTCATATTTGGCACAACAAAGATGGTAGAGGTCGGACCATTTCTTTTGGTACCTCTCCCACACAGGGTCAAAGTTTTGAATAACCAAAACGAATATAAAATCCGAAATATGCATACGGTTCTCTTCATATTTCACCCATTCCCTTATTTCTACTAACACAAGATATGCTGTGAAGATGGGATATATCGGTCCACTGCTTCTGGTACCTCCTCCACAAAGGGTCAATATTTTGAGTATCATAAAACGCGAAATTAACATCCGATTCCAATCAGACTTGGTACATCTCAATATTTCCATCAACACAAGACCTGGTGACACCCAACCCCCATAGGATTCAAGATTTTGAAAAACAAAACGCTCAAAGAAAGCCCGAATTGAGATGAAATTGCAATGTTTACATATCCAGATTTCAATATAGCCCCCTATAACTGTTCGTTCAGATTTTTAGGATTTTAAAAATTGACACATTCATCTTTTGAAAGGCATTTCTGAAACGCATCTCTAAACGTCTATGTCTCCCATATAAGGTTAGCGGCTAGCCGTAGTAGAAACAGTTTCGTAAATTTCCACTTAACTAATCTATTAGTCCTTGTTCCCACATTGAACCCAAAAGTTCGCATTGCCCAATTTCTATTCAATAGTAAATCAGGCTGTATTTATTTACAGAATATGGTCTAGGCTTATTTTTCCCATTTGTTTATTTGTTTCCTGTGTTGTGTCCTTTTTTCCTTGCCTCCACGACTCCGACTTCCTTGTTTATCTGTTCCATTTTCGTGGCATCCGAGAACATTTGCTGTGCCATTATTTCGTTGACAGTTTCTGTTAACTTTATTCTTATTGCAGTGCATTTTTAGACATCATTTGTTAATTGTTTTAGTCCTTCTCAGAGTTGTGCTATTTAGTTTTGTTGCTACAGTCGTTGTTGTTGCTGCTGTTTTGTTGTCGTGGGGGCAATATAAGTGTACATATTTGCGTTTGTCTTAAAATAGTCATCTTCGTATTTACTTTGTCATTGTCTTCTTTCATAGTTGGAATATTTTTGTTTATCCAAAAAAAGTGCACAGAAAATGTTGTCTATTGACAATTCTGTGTGTTTGTATACTCTATGGCACCCTGCCACCACCACTCATGTTATGGCAGGATAACCAAATGACCATTATTCGTGGTACAATTGTATCCTGATGCCGTTGGCCAATAAACAAACAATTGTCAGCCACTTTTTGTTCCAATGACATTTTATAAGCCAACTGTATCCGAACATTTTAATTGTCAATGCTTTTTATGGTGCCGTCACCATCAGAGCACCGGAAGATAAGCAGGAGAGTTGGGTGCTGCCGCATTACAATGTCCTGAATAATGGTTAAGTGTACACCAGACTACGGCTACTCAAACACGGATCAGAGATCACATTTGTGGTGTGCTGTGGCTGTTTGCTTATTTTATGCAACCAAGCACCCACCCACCAATCCATAAGCCAGCCAGGCCGCGACCGTATCCTTGTACTGTTCCGCCATGGCATTTATTCGCCCCATTTATTTTGTGTAGCTCAGTGGCTGGCGCTTGTTCGTGTTTATTTAAACATTTTTGTCCTTTCTGTGGTAACATCATCACATTCGATTTTTACTGATTTCGAAGCAGGAGGCATCATCATCCCCATCATCAGCAGCAGCAACGATGATGCCTGTCACGATGGCCTGATGTAAAGGCGACCACCAATTGCTTGCCTCGTCTCGGCTAGGATGGAGAAAGTATTTCATTAAGGCTTTCATCATATCCTGACTCAGCTGCCATCATCACTTTGTGATTCCTCCTTTCGAATTTTTCGATACAACTCAAAAAGCGTAAAGTTAATTGACCATCCGTTCCATCATTCGCCCAGACCCTCCATTCGATGTCTTCGTTTCGTTGACAATTGTTTTATGTCAAAGTCATCATGATTTTCGCATCTGACATCTGAATAAAGAAAATTAAGGCGGTTAATTTAATGAGGCCAATCATTTCTCGCTGTCTGTTGGCAAATTAATTGGCCTTAAGACAGACTTAACACTGTTCGATGTTGTTGTTGTATTATTTTTCCAGATAACTGTTGAGGTTTTTTTTGTCATAATTGGCCATTGTAAATGGATGTGGGTTAAGTAAATTAACTATTGAAAAATAAAAAATGACATTCTGTATCCTTTGAAGGGAATTTAGAAATAAATTGAATACAATTTCAAGGATTTCTAATTTCATCCAGAATGTAGAGGGTATTGGATCAAAGCATTGGGAATATAGTTGAAGTTATTAGCCAAAAATACACTTCTCCATGTAAAATGTACTAATGTGCCCATAAACTAGGAAGAAACTTTAGTTTTCGCATTCAACTTCGATTGTTTAACGTAGGCGACTGATGAAAGTCGAAAGACTTTAACAACCATGGGAGCGAAGTAGGACTGTACTCTCTCCATAGAAAATTTGAGATGAAATAAAAGTAGTCGGACTAATTTCAAAAGTGAAATATTTTGCAAGTTAAGAGACCTCAGTATCTTTTATAGGATATCTTGTGGTATACTACAGAATGTACAAGAAGTCAAGATCCCTATAGAAGACCCCAAGGTCCTCTATGGAAGATAAAAAACCTCATGGCCATCTGTACATAATATAAGAACTCAAGAGAGAAGGTTTTCTATTGAAGAGAAGACCTCAAGGTCTTCTACAGAACAAAGATGACCTCAAGGTATTCTATAGAACAAAGAAGACCTCAAAGTCATCTACAAAAACTAGGAAGACCTCCAAGTCTTCTATAGAAGATAGAATGTCTCATGATCGCTAATAGAAGACAGAAGACCAAGACTTCTCCTATAGGAGATAGAAATACCTGAAGGGGTCATATAGAAGATAGAAAGACGCCAGGGACATCTATAGAAAATGGAAGACCTCCAGTTCTTCTTTAAAATATAGAAGGTCCCAGGTCTTCTATAGAAAATAGACGATCACAGCGTCTTCTATAGAGAATGGAAGACCTCAAGGTCTTCTATAGAAAATACAAGACCTCAACGTCGTCTGTAGATCTCAAGGTCGTCCATAGAAAATAGAAGACCTCAAGGTTTTCTATGGAAAATGGAAGACCTCAGGGTCTTCCATAGAAAAGTGGAAAATAGTTGACCTCAAAGTCTTCTTCAGAATATAGAGAACTTATAGAAATTAGAAGATCTAAACGTCTTCGATAGAAAATAAAAGATCTAAAGGTCTTCGATAGAAAATAGAAAACCTCAAGGTCTTCTATGGAGAATATTCGAAGACCTTTAGGTCTTTTATTTTCTACCAACGACCTTTGGTTTTAGAAGGTAGAAGACCTCAAGTTAGAAGATAGAAAAAGAATAGAAGACCTCATGGTCTTCTATTGAAAATAGAAGTCCTTTAAGTCTTTGTAGAATATAGAGAACTTAAGGGTCTTCTATAGAAAATAGAAGATCTAAACATCTTCGATAGAAAATAGAAGATCTAAAGGTCTACGATAGAAAATAGAAGACCTCTTCTGTGGAGAATATTCAAAGACCTTTAGGTCGTCTATTTTCTATCGAAGACCTTTAGGTCTTAGAAGGTAGAAAACCTCAAGTTAGAATATAGAAGACCGCTAGAAAACCTCAAGGCCTTCAATAGAATATAGAAGACCTTAAGGCCTTCCATGGCAGATAGGAGACCTGACGGTTTTCTATAGAAGGTCGCAAGGACTTCTATAGAAGTTAAAGGACCTCATTGTCTTCTGTAGAAGATAGAAGACCTCGAATTCTTCTATAAATATAAAAGACTTCAAGGTCTTCCATAGACGATAGAGGACCTCCAGGACCTCAAGGTCTTCTTTACATGTTCGAAGTCCCCCAGGTCTTCCATAGAAATTTGAAGACTTCAAGGGTTTCTATAGAAGTGTGAAGACCTCGAGGTCTTCTGTAGAATTTTGAAGGCCGCAAGGACTTTTATAGAAGATGAAAGACCTCAAGGACTTCTATAGAAGATATCATGTCTACTAACGAATAAAAAAGACTTCAAGTTCTCTTATTGAAAATTTCAAACCTCAAGAAGATAAAATACCTGGTGGTATTCTATAGAAGATCTGAAGGTCTTCTGTAAAAAGATTCTGTTTTATTTTATTCTACTCTACTTTTTATTCGTTTAATCTTTCATTTTGTCAAATGAATTTCAATTTTTAAATTTAAGTTGATAAAATCCATTACAATTGTTGTTATTGATACCAAAAGTGTTCAGTTAAACCCGAATGCCAGGACGGGTTTGTTCTGTTCAACGCTCTTCTGAAGAACCTCTTACAAGTCAGATGAACTTTTACCCCAATTGCTTAGTTCTCAGCCAGAGATGTATGCAAAACTCAAATACACATACACATGTATGGATGTATGCATGCATCTACGTATGTATGTATGCGTGTAGTATGACTCTCGTTTGGCACTCATTCACCAACTATTTAGCAATATTTCACGCTCCCTGAATAACTCTTGAATGTGTACAAACCTCGTCTGCTTGAATTCCGGGAGGTTGTGGATGTTGTTTGGGTGTTGGAAGTCTGTTGTCGATACTTGTTCGCTTGCCAACCCCGTCTTGCTGCATATGTACATATGCCTGGCATTTGTATGTTACAGAATCGAGCCTTACTCGCTCGAGAATAGAGTAGTTTTAATATTCAACAGTGAATGTAAAACAATTTGAACAACAAGAACAACAACAGCAAACTTTATGCCACCAAAGCGTAACGAATCATCGAGGCAAAATTTATAAGTCAACAACGAAATCTTGTTTTCATTTTATTGGGGCATATTGGGAAAATTGGAGGTAGGACATGTCGATATTTTAAATTGCTTACCGATTGAGGATATCAAAAATTGTTGCAAGCTTAAAATCATAGATTAATAAATTTTAGACTTAGGAAACAACTTCAGATTCCAATAAGATTTTTCAGTCCTCTACAAAAGCTGATAACTCTCACAGAATAAAATCAGACTCATGTCAATATTTCAGTTGACACTTACCTCCTTGTACGTCATAACCCTACATATCCTTTTGAA
Organism: Musca domestica; assembly: GCF_030504385.1. Lineage (NCBI taxonomy): Eukaryota > Metazoa > Arthropoda > Insecta > Diptera > Muscidae > Musca > Musca domestica. The sequence goes on from NW_026712311.1 coordinate 8,710,207, forward strand.
TTTCACTACCATTTTCTCCATACATCCTAATGTCCCTGCTCTATGATTCTCTTCCTCACATTAATGATATGCATGAGTTAATCGAGAACTTGAAGGTGGAAGAAATGTTAGAGAACAATCGAAGAAGGTTGGTTCAACGATGTTAGGGGGGCACCATTGCGAAGGAGGTAAATGTGTAAAAAGGATAATTTGTTCTATGAATATATCAACACAGCCAGCTTCACAACATCCAGCCACACAGAGAGGGTGAAAATTGAGATTTTACGATGGAAATTTATTTATTTAATTTTGAAGATGAATAAATGAATTTGTTTGTGTAAATATTAATAACGTAATTATATTGTGGTGAAGGTTTGCATTGGCAAAACGATAATTTCGAAGGCAATAGGATGCAATGTTTGTGAAATTAGGAAAAGGGGAATTAAATAAAAGTAAATGTGCTCATTATAAAAGAATAAGGATAGAAGGTGATTAAAACGCATTTGATTTTTAAGAAAACTTGCCGAAATCCGTCCTTTAAAGTTAAAAATGGTGTCTTGCTTAGAAGTGGCCACGATAACAAAAGTGGGATGCCTCTATGTACTATAGTGAATTGTTGTTGTTGTAGCAGTAGTACATGTATGTGTTTGTGTTCTGCTAATCTGGTTCCAGCTCCAGGTTTAGAAATTCGGCTACTTTAACGGCCTGTAGCCAGAGATCTTCTGGAGTGAGTTGGGTAGGTTTGGCTGAGCAATTAAAAAGGTGTAGAGTATTGTGCGGGCCTGTATCGCACGCCGGGTAGGCGTCACGCACATATTCGTCAATTCGTGCCCAATACGAACTGAGGCGACTACACCAACCTGAACGTAATTGTGCCAAAACTACCCTGGTTTGTCTAGGCAACTGACGTTCTTCGGCTGCAATGGATGGGGGTGGACTCCGAGGACGGCATTCACTGACGGCATGCTAAGAGCATCCGCGACTGCATCGGTGTGAATGCCACTCAGACCTGCCTGATAGGCTTCTTGATCTAGAGGCTCTCTCTTGTAGCGCTGGACCTCCCTCTCTAGATCATGTATGTCCTTCCTGACACGCCTGGGTGGGGGAGAGTTATCCACCATATGATGGTTGGGATGACTCTCACGGTAACACCCAAGCAGGTACTGCAACGAAAGCATATGATTATGCTGACGTAAGGGAAGGACTTTCGCCTCCTCATGTAGATGGTCCACTGGTGTCATGAGAAGGCACCCTGTCGCAGTTCTCAGGGCAGCGTTCTGGCAGGTCTGGATATTCTTCCACTGCGTAGCACTAGTATTCGCAGACCACACTGGAGCCGCATAGTTGACCACAGACCGACCTATCTCGTTATAAGAGGTCAACAAGGTTTCTTTGTCCGCACCCCAAGAGCTGCCGGCTAGCGCCTTGAGGACCTTGTTCCTACTTTTCATCTTGTCGCAGATAGCTGTGGCTTGCGCGGACGACTTGAACATGCTGTCGAACGTTACCCCAAGAATCTTGGGGTAGTTCGTGGTCGGTATTAGATTCCCCTCGACCTGAACATTCAGCTGTGTGCTCATCTCCGCAGACCATGTGGTAAAGAGTGTGGCCGTTGATTTCGTGGCGGATATTTTCATATTCCTCGCGTGGAAGGGGTTCAACCTTTCGCATATATGCCTTTGATAGGTCAAGGGCTACCAACACTGTTCTGTCACACGGCCTGTTCTGGGTCAGTCCTCTACTAATATGTGTGGAAATGGCGTGTAATGCTGTTGTGGTACTATGTTGTGGACGGAATCCATGCTGGTTGTTGGCAACTGTATAGCTTCCTCTAATGCTGGGGAGGAGTAAAGCCTCAGGAGTCTTTGCTACTGGCGACAAAAGCGAAATCGGCCTGTACGATTCGCCTTTACTGGCATCCTTGCCTGGCTTCAGTAGCGGGACCACCCGGCCCATTTTCCAGGTTTCGGGCACTATGTGGGTGGCTAGCGACAAATTGAGAACTTTCGTTAAGTACTCGACTCCCGGCGTATCTAGCTGATTCAACATTACCATTGAGATTCCGTCCGGACCCAACGCTTTGGATGACTTAGCGTTACGGATGACATTTGCAACATCACCCATCGTAAACTGTGGTGGTTCCTCCTCGGCGGGAAGAGATCTGATACGACGTAGTACTCTTCGCTTCGCCCTATCGCTCTCGTGGTGCTCGACAAATTGTCGGTTAAAATATTCCGCGCACCTCTTCGGATCAGTCACCGTTACGTCGGTAAAAGTGACTGAGGTGCTATCATCCTTTTTTCCAGGGTTCGAGAGCGACTTAACCGTTACCCACAGCTTACTCATATCGGTTCCAATGTTGCAGCACTTCAGATGGTCTAGCCACTTTTTCCTCTTATGCTCCTGTACCAACCGGGATCAGTAGGGTTGGTACGACGGAGATCATCACGCTCGTTTGCTAATCCCGCTGCCTCTGCTGGGAAGTTTGGTCTTATCTCGGGTATTCGACCAGCAGGTATATAGCGAGCGGCTGCAGCTTTCCCATGGTTAAGGAAAGTGCGGCGTTCAGAGGTTATGAAATCGGGCGACCTGCTTATGGAGACGATTATCGGGAGATGGTCTTAGCCAAGAGAAATGACGGGTTGCCAAGTCACGTCATTTATCAGACCGGGTGACACTATGGTTAAGTCTGGCGAACTGTGACACTCTCCTCTCATTCGGGTGGGGGCATCCTCGTTAACCGTGCAGAATGTGGAGCAGTCAATCTGCTCTGCCAGCGCTGATCCCCTCTGGTCATTACCTAACACGGAATGCCACAACTCATGGTGGGCATTAAAATTCCCTAGTACCAGGCGGTTATTGCCTACCAATAATGGGCTAATATCAGGCAAATAACGCGGTTCACAGCTATTAATCGGCGGGATATACACATTAAGCACCTCTACCTCGGCAGTTCCACACTTGACTGCTACCCCCATACATTCCATGTATGGGTCACTAGAGACTAGCTCAAGCGAGAATTCGATGGCTCTTGTGATGCGGCAATGGAAAAATGACTATCGAGAGGAATGAAAATATACTCATTTTCCATACCCAGTGTGAGGACTTTTTTGATTCTTTAAAACTGATGTGGAGATCGTCTGATTTCGTCCAATCAGATCACTTCTGCTGTGAAATTCTTTATTTCCAAATTTAATCCAAGAAACTTCATTATCCATCGCTACGGTTGTTACTCAATTTAGTATCGGTCGTTATAGAGTAGTAAATATCCAGGATATGGTCCATTATTTAAATCTGAAGAGAATTAAGGATCCCACTGCTCATTAAATCCAACTTCATTTTATTCTGCTTTCCTTTCAGCTGGACCATTCAAGTCCCTCCAATAGGAATAACTCCAAAATTCTTCGAAATGGTTCGGCTTAAGAATCTCCTAAAACACATTCTCCCTTACAGTTCATATCCAAGAATTCCATTCCTGCCTTTGGTCTAGCACCCCGAAACGTACTCCCTTCAATATTTTCAGATTGTTGACTTTGTTGAAAAGTCACTAAATTTGGCGACTCCAAAATTAAATGTTAGACTTTTCAATATGTGGGTAAGAACTACTCTACATAAGCATTGCAAGGGTTATTATTACCCTGGCCAGCACAGTGGAATTTAATGTCGAACTTTCACAAAGGATTTCAAGGAAAGTCACTGAATTTTGTGATTCTGAAATCGAATCACCAACTGTCGAATACGCACTAACAGTGGTAATGAAAAATTTCAAATTTCATGCAGTATCCGTTCACGCAATACCAAATTTAGTACCATTTAGTAGCTTTCGTACGCTTGCAGGACGCATTTCCTAACCTATCTCTTTATCTTAATCCTACCCGCCAGCAGAGACCCCAATACCAACATTTTAAATTTCCAGACCAATCCGTTCAACCAAATTGTACGGAATTTAGTATCATGTAGTACACATTTCCAAAATCACCTACTTATAATAACACTACTTCCCCAATTTAGTGCTCTTTGTTACTAAAGTACACTACTAGTCTGAATTAACCCCAGCCTTATCTTACCCCTGCTCACAATGATCCACATGCATAATTTCAAGATTCTAGTTTCAGGTGTTTTCCCTGGGCTTTGATGAATCAGTCAGTCACCATAGTATGGAGGGTATATTAAGTTTGTAATTCCGTTTGTAACACCTCGAAATATACATTTCAGACCCCACAAAGTACTTGTATTCTTTATAGGCATAAAATTCAATGTCAATTTATCCGTCTGTCTGTCTGTGGAAATCACTCTAGCTTCCGAACGAAATGAAGTAGATTGATAAAATTTTACTCAAATGTATATTATGTTTGCAGAACTTTTGGTATTAAAAATGGACCATGTAGGTCCACGTTTTGGTATAGCCTCCATATAACCTCCCGATATTCGGTATTTTGATGATTTGAGCGACTATATTCACCTGAATTGTTTAAAGTTTGGTATTTGAAGTTCGAAATGGTTACTACAGCCTAAGACAGCAAATTGTCTGTGCAGGTCCACATTATGGTATAGCCCCATATAATCAATATTACCCCTTTATATTAATGATTTTAGCTCCATAATTCACCGATTTTTTTAAAGTATCGTATTTGAATATTGCAATGGCTTTTGACAAAAGTTGCCTATGCAGATCCACGTCGTCGTTTAGACCCGAATATGACGGTTACATTTGGTATTTTTAAGATTTAAATAGCATTTTTAACGGATTTTTTTTTTTTTTTGAAAAATGCCAACTTCGTTCTTAATGGCCAGGCCAGGCTTTTTTATACCCTCAGCCATATGGCTACAGAGGGTATATATCATTTGATACGGTCAAAACGTGCCTAGTCGAAATAACGGTTTTAGATCCTAGGTCTCTTTGGACCAAATCCGTTTCAGGACATTTGGAGTCGATCTAGCGATGTCCGTCCGTCCGTCTGTCTGTCTGGTTGGTGCGCATGATAACTCTCCAAGGGAGTAACCGATTTGGTCCAAACTTTGTACATCGTAATATTTTTGTCAAACTTAGATCGAGTTCGGAGATGGGCAATATCGGTCCACTCCTTCTGGTACCTCCCCCACAAAAGGTCGAAATTTTCAAAAAATATATTTTCTGCACAGAAAGAGAAATGATGATCCGATTTTGCTCCAACTTTGCAAATCCTAATATTTTTGTCAGTGCTAGGTCAAGTGCGAAAATGGACAATATTGGTCCACTCTATCAAGTACCTCCCCCACAAAGGGTCAAAATTTTGAATAATAACAACTCTTATAAAATGTGAAGTATGAGTCCGATTGTCTTCAAATTTCACACATTCCAATAATGTTTTTAGCGTAATATCTGGTGTGAAGATGGAATACATCGGTCCACTCCTTCTTGTACCTCCCCCACAAAAGGTCGAAATTTTCAAAAAAATATATTTTCTGCATAGAAAGAGAAAGGATGATCCGATTTCGCCCCATCTTTGCAAATCCTAATATTTGTAACAGCGCAAGGTCAGGTGCAAAAATGGACAATATCGGATCACTCCATCAAGTACCTCCCCCACAAAAGGTCGAAATTTGCAAAAAATATATTTTCTGCACAGAAAGAGAAAAGATGATCCGATTTTGCTCGAACTTTGCGAATCCTAATATTTGCGTAAGTGCTAGGTCAGGTGCGAAAATGGACTATATCGGTCCACTCCATCAAGTTTGAATAATCGTAAAAATATATTTAAATAATCTAACGTAGGCTGAGGGTATATATCTGTCGGCAATACCGACTGATACTTTTTAACTCGTTACTTGTTTACTTTTTCACTTTATATGTATAAATATAAGAGTCATTTTGTATAAAAACCAAGTTGTTGTAGCTTTTTTAACGTTTATAGTCCTATTGATGGATCTAACAGAAACAATTTAAAAAATGTGGTGTGTCCTTTATATAGAGAATTATTTTTTCTTCATATCACCTCCACATAATGGGCTCTCTTCCACCTCGCCAATAAACACTCCCTATCAACACAAACCCTATTTAGGCTACATTCCAAATTGTCTACAAATAATCCCATTGTCATCAAGAACGTTTATTAAGACACCCTACAAATGCTTTGATTATTTCGTTTACAACGAGTCCCTTTCTGTGCTCGAAATCTACTCAGCTCTTCCTTAAGGACTCCCACCTTGTTATTTTGAAGCACATAAATTTCCCAGTATAAAATATTTTTTTTTTGTGGTGTGAACTCTCCATATTTCCCTAAAACAAGAAATACAATATGAAATTATTTCAACAGTTCGTGTAGCCTACCAAAAACTGCATCTTAACTTCACCTTAAACCGATGCAAAAATGTTGTTACAACAACTCTGCAAAATTTAATAGTAATTGTAGCTGGCATAAACGAATGATAAAAGCATATGAAGGCTGTAATGATGATGTGTCGATGACGACGATGTCGTCATCATCATTGTTAGGCAACACGATTCCATCGTTCGGAGTCATAGGGCATGCATATCAAACGGCAACCCATCACATACTTCAATTATACATAAATATTTTATGCATAATCAAAATTCAATTCCACATTCAATTTTCGCATGCAAATCAAATTCAATCTTCAACACAACTCTGGAGTTTCTTTGGCTCATGATAAACTCCAATGACAGAAGTGGTTTCATGCCATGGCGAAAAAAATGGAGTGTGGAACTGTGAAGGCGACAAATGCAACAGCGACAAGCATCAAGAAATAATAATTAGTGAACATTACATTTTTGAATATTTTTGGTTAGGATATATTTGGTGCATAAGTATGATATGGAAATAAATATTAGATATATATTTTTAGATGTGGTTAAAGGACCAAAAATAGTTATTCTAGGCGTAAATCCCAAAAAAAAACGTTTAAATAAATATCTAATTTTTCCTGACCATGGATTGTTGCTTTTGACATTTTCCCAATTCCTAAAAACACGATTTGACATTTCAAATCCACCAAATGACATTAATCCCCAAACCTGCCTGTATGTGCAGTAATAATTTGCTTTCGAACTTTCCAAGGAATATTAAATTTTCGTATCTCTTGGTTGGCGATGTGGCAAATCACTTTGAAACCCCTCTTTTGTTTGGTTAGAATGACCCAAATTTATTATGCAAACATTTTGTTGCAACTTTATTGAGTGTCATTTTCAAAGTGTTTAACCTTGGATTTTATACTGGGGTTATAACGAAAATTCCAAGACAATTTGACGCCGGACAGTGGCAACAAAAGAATTTTTTTGCTATCGGTTTAAAAGGTGTTTAAAACAAAATTCGAGATTTTACCTAAATATAAAACCCATTTTATAATAAAACAAGTATAAAAGGTGTACGTTCGACCGGGCCGAACTTTAAATGCCCTCCACCATTTGGAACGAATTTGACAATTAAAAAAAAAAAAAAAACAAGTAAGCAAAGGCTACAGTCGAGCGGGGCCGACCGTTGAATACCCTTCAACACTATAATAAACCATACAGTTGATATAGGCGAGATACTCGAAAGAATTCCACAAGATTTTGTGACAAATAATAAAAGAAAACCATCAGGTTCCGTTCTCTAATTTTCGAATAATAGCAACTTAAACTAATTTGCTCATTTCTAATTTATTGGTAGATGTTGCACGTAAATGGTCTTCCTAGATCTGGAACCAATATTTCCCAAAAAATGAGAAACAGACATTTGACTATATTCTTCAACGAAATCAGCGTTAACGAAATAGTCAGAAGTGCGTCTTTCCTGTATTTGTTAATTCTCCAAAAAGTCACTGGAATCGACATTTTCATATTTTGTCTACAAAATTTGGCAAACTATTTCACACATTGAATATTTTTGGATGGCCATCCAAAACTGCTTGGCTTTTGTAATGTCCGGTAACCCCCATTCAAATGTGCGTGAGGATCGGGCGACAATTTTGCAGTTTTTTGGTCCATTTCAACCCCTAAATATATGGCGATCATCTCCAAAAAGAGTAGGCTTCTATTCTGACCCTCATCTCATCTCCATGCAAAATTTCGTAAGGATCGGGTCATAAATGCGATCTGCATATGATATCCTGATATCCTAACTACTTAGTTTTGTTAGCTGTAGAAATATTACCAAATGTTTAATTCAAAATGAAAATATGCCAAAAATATGACAAAATTGAAAAAAATATGAGAAAATTTTACAAAATCAATATTTTCATCTTTAGAGAGATATTTTTATGCGATTTTTTTAGACGCTTTTTCTTTCCTGCCAAGAGGCCATTCTAAACTAATGAGAACTTTCGAAATCAGTTCAGCCGTTCTCGACATATAAGAGATTTTTCAAGCATATCTTCTTTGATAAACATATATATCGCACATATTTTGCTATATATCCGTTTTGTTGGATGTTAACATCAGTGTAAAGATCAGAAGTAACCTTGTCATGGCTTTGTGATTTCGCCGGGATTTAAAATATTCGCGGTTTAATGAAAAATTTTGAATTTTTTCAACACAAAAGATATGGTCTATTTTACCCGCTAAATGTTATCCGATGACCACCCAAATTGGTAGGCTTCTTCCCCGCCCTAAACTCTAGCTACATGCGGAATTCCGCGTCGATTGGTCTATAATTGCGACCTGTATAGCTACTGCAAAATCCGACATTTTTTCAGTATTTGGTCCATTTCAACCCCTAAACATTTGGCGATCATCTCCAAAAGAAATAGGGTTCTATTCTGACCCCAGTCCCACTTCCATTCTAAATTTCGTGAAGATCGGGCCATAATTGCGACCTGTAGAGTGATTACAAATTAACATGGACAGACGGACAGACGGACAGACGGACAGACGGACGGACGGACATACATAGCTAGATCGACTCAGCTCGGCGAGCTAGGAAGATCCATATATACTTTCCTATGTGGGAAACCAATATTTCGAGGTGTTACATAATTTTTGGGCCAATCAAACTTATAATACCCCCAACACATAGTGTTGTAGGGTATAAATAATAAAATACGTTAAAAATTCTGTTTAAATATTAAAAATACCGAATGTAGAAGTTATATTAGGGCCTATATGACGACATGGACCTTATGGTCAAATGCGAAACTTAAAAAAATCGGTGAATAATGTATCTAAAATCATCAAAATACCGAATATCGAGAGTTACCGTTATTTAGGGGCTATACGAAGACGTGGGCCTCCACAGACAATTTTCTGTCTTAGCCTGTAGTATCCATTGCAAACTTCAAATACCAACATTGAAATAAATCCGGGGAATAATGTCGCTGAAATCATCAAAATACCGAATATCGGATGGTATCTTTATATGGGGCTATACCAAAACGTGGACTTACATGGTCCATTTTCAATATCAAAAGTCCTGCAGACATAATATACATTTGAGTAAAATTTTATCAATCTACTTCATTTCGTTCGGAAGCTAGAGTGATTTTCGCAGACGGACGGACATCTTTAAATCGACATTGAATGCTGATCAAGAATATGACAAACTTAATATATCCTCCATACTATGGTGGAGGGTATAAAAAGATAATCCCATGCAAAAATATCGAGACAATTTTGACAGTATTAAATTCATAATCTAATTCGTCCTCCGTATATAAATATATTTTTTTTAACATATTTGAAAATGATAGACGACCTCTACACCTAAAGGAGTACCATCAATGATTTATCAAATGGAGCTACCTTCTTTAATTATGTCATGATGTTAACAAACACTGTCTTTGAGCTATATACAGGGTGAGATGAAAAAAACTGCAACCAACTTAAGACTGCTGTCATTTCTAAGCCACTCGTCAGACAACTTTTAAAATTATTCCAGCGACAGCTCATTATATTGTTTACAAGCGCACAAATGCATTTTGTTGAGAATTTTCCAGACGAAAAAGTTATTCGTGATGAAATTCAAGCGGGATAATGTTATTTCTTTATATTTGACTGGGAAACCACAAGTGGCTATCAGCATTTAAATGTGAATAAATCTTTTGTGTCTCGTACCATCGCTCGTTACCGTGATACCAGCAACATCAGCAGAATGGTTCGAAAATTAAAGAAGTCACTTGATCAAAACCCGCGTCGCAGTGGCCTAAAAATGGCTCGTGAGCTAAACATATCGGAATATTCAATTTGGCAAATATTGAAAAATGTCCTCGGGGTAAAGACATTGAAAATAGACATGACATGGAAAATAGACTCAAAAGAGCTAAAGAGTTGCTTCGCTTGGCCGAATTTGATCTTCTCCGATGAGAAAACATTCGTTGTCCAGCAGTTTGTAAACGAGCAAAATGATCGTGTTTACTTGCCTAAGAGGTCAGCTGAAAATGTGCACCTTCGATTGGCCACCAGAACTTAAGCGCTGGCCATGGTGATGGTGTGGTCCGCCATAACAACCGATGGTCACTCTCCGCTCGTATTAATCGATTGTGGCATCAGAATAAATGCCGAATACTATCTCGAAAATATTTTGGAGGGTGTGTTAAAGCCTTGGGCACGCAAACATTTCGGCCGCAGACCTGGGACATTCCAACAGGACACAGCACTATCGCACTTAGCACACGCGCCACCCAAGAATGGTTACAAAATGAGGTTTCTCGCTTAATTTTCAGCGCACAAGGGCCACCAAAATCTCAGGATACCTATCCGTTGGACTATTGTGTCTGGAGTATTTTGGAAAGCAAGGTTGGCACTAAAACTACCAAAGTGTCGATCACCTCAAGCAAGCGCTTCACCGGGAATTGGCCAAAAAACCGCAGAGCAACATTCGGGCAGCGTGTGACGGTTTCATTGGCCATTTGAAGGCCATAATTTATGCCAAAGGTGACCAATTCGAACATATCTTAACTTATTCTAAAATTTGATGCTAATTCCGACATTTTTTGCTTTCATTCGATAAAATTCAAAAAAAGAAAAAAAAAAAATGAAAAATTATGGCGTTTGACTTTGTTGCAGTTATTTTTATCTCACCCTGTTTATGGAAACTACACTAAACCTTAGACCTCTACTGCCAATTATCTGTCGGAAAAGAACTACAAATGCCAAGTTTTAGATAATTCTAAAATGTGGCTAATATAATTGAAATACCGTTTATTGGAGATACCGTTATATGGGGGCTATACGAAGGAGTTAACCTGTACCTGGTTTAGGAGGCAGATAGGTGGACCTGTCTTAGAATGTAGTACCCATTACGAACTCTAAATAACAAATTTTAAATTCGGACTGGTATTGTGACTAAAACATCCGAATAACCTTAAATATGTCGATACAGCTTTATGGGGCATATAGGAAAGCCTGGACCTGTACATATTATTTCCAATACCAAAAAGTCTTGTGGACCTTAACCACATTTGAATAAACGGACGGATATCGCTAAATTGGCATGGAAACTTATGCCGATCAAACCTTAAATCTGTCGGTACAGTTATATGGGGTCTATACGAAAACGTGGACGTATAGAGGCAATTTTCAATACCAAAAATCCTGCGGGCCTAAAACACAGTTGAGTAAATGGACGGACATGGGTAAATCGACATAGAATTTTATGCTGATCAAAAATATATATTCACTTTGTGGGGTCTAAAATATATACTTCCAGATGTTGCAAAGGGATGACATACTTAACATACCTTCCATATTATGATGGAGGGTATAAAAACTTGGAATGGTCTTATTAAATCAATCATTTTCATTTCCTCACTTACCTGTCCTCAGTCATATTTTCCAAGGTATATGGTTATCCTTTTTATGATTGGCCTAAAATGTACTTAGAATTCTTTACATACATGGTGCCACTGTGCTCATTTGGAACAATTAGACATTGAACGGTGATGATGAATGGAAAATAATGGTACATATTATTTCGCACATAGGGTGTTACAATCAGCATGATACAATTTTTTTTAGACATAAAACATATAAAGCACTTCAAATTTTGAGTTTATGTCTTTCTAAAGTTATATTAATTGAATTTTACATGAATTTTTAACTTTTATCATTCCAAAACCCCCGGCCCTTCCCTGGCCTTAGCAAAATTTATTACCCCATCCAAAAATGCTGACCTTGCATAAAATCAGTTTACGACCACACATATTTCAGACACACTGTCACTGTCAACGTCATCGATAAACGTGCCATGAGATTCTTCTGCCAATGGTAACTGAGTTAGTGCCATGAAGGGCATCAGAGTGAATAACAATTGTATGTCGCTTTTAATGCAGTTTTTACAATCCTATGTTGGTATTTTTTTCATAGCTCTCCTTTTTTCACCCCACCTAATGATTACTGGCAAACTATGATGAGGATGATGATGAACAGGAGGAAAGTGTAATGGGAAGTGATTCTGGCAGTTATATTGGTGTCCATTTTATGGCCAGCTATAAATTCACCTGAATGCTGTTGTTTTCTCACACTCAATGTGTCGATGGACATACAACATGAATGTCGATATTTAGGATTGTGATTAGTTACAGACCAATAGCCAATTACCAAGTTGACAATTTATGTTAATGTCCTACACATGAATACGAACACATGCACAGGGGCAATTTGGGTTATTAGGGACAGTAAGGTGGATAAAAGTAAGCTGAGGTAAGCATTTCGGGCAAGTTTTATTTTCCAAAAGTCCTATGGAAATGACTAAGAAACACTCATTCAGGTCTTTCTAGAACATACATAGATTTTATTTTACACAGGGGTCTTAATACTCTTCAGTCACTTTAATGTGTTTAACTGAATTTCCTCCTTTCCATCTCATATCGAATAATTGAAAAAAGTTCGTATTGTTATTGCATTGTTCAGGACATTTGCAAGGTACATGTGTAGGACAATTATGTTTGGTTCCTAATTTGTAGCCTTCATGCAAATCCCTCTAGTCATTAAGCATCACTTCTTTACATTTGTTTGAATTTTAACCGAATTTTATTGGGTATCATAAATATTTTCAATTTTCTTTTTTCTTTACCAGACTTCGTCCATTTAACGAAAGAGGTAATTTAAATACATATAACGATTCGTATCAAATTATTTGGATTATTGAGTAATTGATATTTACTCATAAATTGAGGGAGGTTTGTCTCGCAGGTATGGATGTAGAACTGTGGGCAAAGACACATGACAATAATTTAATTTGAGAGTATAATTCTATTTTTTGTGAGTCAGAGAAAGACGTCTATATCGAGGAAATTGTGTAGCCTGTAATACAGTACTATCAAACCCAAGGAACTATATGAGCCGAACAATCAAATGAAAGGTAACTACCTTCTGCATTACCGGCTGGTTCTAAATTATGGGCAATTTTTAAAAATTAACAAGTAAAAAAGGCCTGAGCTCACCCGGGCCGAGCTGTTAATACCCTCCACCATTTGGAAGGAACTTGAAAATTTAAACAAGTAAAAAAGCTGAGTGCGTTCGGCCGAACTTTGTATTCCCTCCACTATTTGGTACAAATTTGGCAATTTTCAAAAAAATAAAATCCGTTAAAAATCCTAAATCCTAAAAATACCGAATGTAGCCGTATATTAGGCTCTATACGACGACGTGGACCTGCATAGGCAACTTTTGTCATAAGCTATTACAATATTCAAATGCGAAACTTGAAAAAAATCTGTTTATAATGTAGCTAACATCATCAAAATAGCGAATATAGGGAGGTACCATGGGGGTTATAAAACGTGAACCTGCACAGACAATTTTCGGGAATAGGTTGAAGTATCCATTACGAACTTCAAATACAAAATTTGGAATAATTCTGGTACATGATGTCGCTAAACTCATCAAAATACCGACTATCGGGGGTACCGCTATACGGGGGCTATCCATTACAAACTTAAAATGCGGAATTTGAAACAATTCCGGTAAATAATGTCGCTAAAATCATCAAAATACCGCATATCTGGAGGTACCGTTATATGGGGGCTATACGATGACGTGGACCTACATAGCTCATTTTCTGCCTTATGCTTTAGGAACTATTACGAACTTCAAATACCATATTTGGAATAATTCCGGTAAATAATGTCGCTAAAATCGTCAAAATACAGAATATCGGGGGAACCGTTATATGGGGGCTACAGGAAGACGTGAACCTACATGGTCCATTTTCAATACCAAAAGTCCTGCAGACATAATACACATTTGAGTAAATTTTTATCAACTTACTTCATTTCGTTCGAAAGCTAGACATAGCTAAATCGACATAGAATTTTATGCTGATCAAGGATATATATTCATCGTGGCGTCTAAAATGTATATTTCGAGGTGTTACAAACGGAATGACAAACTTGATATACCCTTCATGCTATGGTAGAGGGTATAAAAACAAAAAATCATAGAAAGATACCTTTTAAATGAAAACCTATGTTTAGGGGCTATATCATAGGCAGTAGTACCGATTCGGAACTTCAAAAAAGGAAATTTGAAACAATTCCGGTGAGTAGTGTCGCTTATATTAAAATACCTATTAAAGGAAGGTACCCTTAGGTGTGGGCTATACGAAGGCTGTAGTACCCATGCAAGCTTTACATACGAAATTTTAAACATTTTCGATCTATAATGCCTCAAAAATCACCAAAATACTGAATATTGAGACGTGCCGTTATATGGAGGCTTTACGAAAACGAGCGCCGGCATAACCCATTTACGAACTTATCCTTTTAAGAAATGTGTTCAAAATTGTAGCCTTATATCTGGCTTCGTGATAGCGATAGCGTGATTACAACGGGCAGAAAGACGAATATCGCCAAGTCGATTAAGAATTTTACGCTCATTAAGAAGATATATAGATTTTGTTGAGTCTGATATGATTATTTCAAGGAGTTACAAACGGAATGTAAACGTTAATATACCCTCCATAGTGTGGTAGAGAGTATGAATAGCAAAACAACTTACTTTTTCCATTACCTGGTAATAAGTAACGTCTGCAAGGAGTGTTCGCATTCTATCACAAAACTGAAGGTTGTGAATTTGAAGCTCGACATCAGGAAACCAAGAAAAACTTAATAAAATACGATGTAGGTGTAAGAGTAGAAGCAAGAAACCGAAAATGCTCGCTCGAATTCGAGCAGAGAGTGAAAGTCACTCAAGTTCAAGCAGGAGTACTTCTGCACAAAAAAATCAATGGACTCTACTTTTCTATACCACTCGAATAAGAGTGAGTAGGCTCTACTCATTTTCGAGCAGGAGTCAATATTGTTTGAAATCGAGTATATTCTACTTTTGTCGAGTACTCTTTCAGATGTTTTTAGTATTTTGAAGGTTTTTATTGCCAATTTCTACCGTTTCGACGGTCGAAACCCTGCTGTTTTTCTCTTCTTTTATTTTGCACATGATTTTCCCCAGGCCACACTAACATGAAATCCTGCTTTCTACAAAATACACATCAGCACAAATAAATATATGTTTCAACTCGATTTTACTCTTAGAGTAAACTCTTACTATATTTCGAGCATGTTGACCCCCACAGAAGTAATTTCCGAGCGCTCTCACATCTTGTAAAACTTGTACTCTCCGGGCACTCCAGCTCGGGAAGATTTTTCACACGTGAGTAAAATCGAGCGAATTCGAGCTTGGCACAACCTATTTTACTACGTATCATAAAGTTGCGGGTTCAATACCACCAGCGGACAATGTAAAAGGGAGTAATGTTGTTTTAACTATTTTTCAACATCTAGTGGTCAAAGATTAACTACGTATTTCGGGAGTTATGTCATTGTAAAAAATTGGCTTGTTGGTTGATTGTTGTTGCGGCTGTCAAGAATTTATTAAGAAATGCACTATTTCGTATTGGAAGTTTGTACTGGGATACTGTAATTTCAGGGTAAAAAAGTGACCAACACTGCCAGTGAAGTAGATTCATCTGAACTTCAAGAGAAGACATAGATCACAAAATGTTGGATATTTATTTAGTTTTTTAATAGAGAAAGTGATCACATGTGGTCACCAAATTTTTGCTGGGTATGATAACACCTATTTGAAGAATGTGGCACAATTTGATGACCTTTTCTTACAAAGGTTTTCTCGATAATTCGACTTGGTATTCGAAAAGAACATTAAAATTTAAACTATTAGAAACATTAAATTTAAAATGAACTTCTCGCAGCAAATCATTTCGTACCTGTTCCTTCGATTGCAGGCAAGTGAAAAGTAAATATCTCATTTAGGTCAGCCTGTTGTAAAATTTGCCAAACGACTTTTAGTTGTTTAAATTGAGGCCAAATGTCTCTGTTTGACAAGATGGTAGGGAACAACATCGGTGACAACACAGCCAACATATACACAAGCATCAAAATTCCAGGAGATACTCTAGAGTACGAAGTAGCGTCATTTTCATGTCATTTGTGATATGATTTTTGTTTTC